>NC_089507.1:205281137-205619887 GCF_036850995.1 Saccopteryx leptura
TTGCATACATTCCTAGGTAATTCTTCTAATACCCTTTGTAGGCACTTTATTAGCCCGTTTTATCGGACCGAACAAGTTCAAGGAGGTGAAGTGCTTGCTCAAGAGCACATTGCTTGTTGGTGGAGAAACTGGGATTACTCTTGGAGTGTCAGACTCCCCACCTGAAGGTGGCCCCGATAATACTCATGTGTTGCCAGAAAGAATGGTGCGTGAAGTGTAAAGTGCTCAGCATATTGCCTGGCACGAAGTGAACACCCAGTAAATGTTAAACTGCTATTATTCATCTCCGCATTCACTTCTAATTATTTCCTTAGGACAAAATTCCTAGAAGTGGAATTGCCAGATCAAAAAGAATGTTTGTTTTTAGGGCTTTTTAATGCAGTCTGCCAAATTGCCCTCCGGGAAAGCTGTGCCAACTCACAGAACTACCAGCTGTGTGCGGGGAAAGGACCAGAACAGTGTTAGCGGTGAGTGGCGCCCTCTTGCCATTCTCTCAACAGTGAGTATCATCATAAAGAACAAAGCGAGGGAGGAAGAGCACGGAGAAGGAAAAAGAAAACTTGCTGATCAGAGGGGGGTAGGGGTGGGAATCTCTTATCGTTGGTTTGCTTTCTAGTGAGGTTGAACATTTTATTCTTTTTTAAATTTACTTTTATTTTTTAAAAATATTGGCCATTTGTTTTTGTTATTTGGCAATTTGCCTGGTCAGGTGTTTCATTATTTGTTGTTGTTGTTGGGACATGTGCTGGTGTTTCAATAACTGGCCCACTACCCAATTCGAGAAGTCACGTTCCATCCTGCATGGGCGGCAGTTCCTATAAGAGAGCTTTGGCCTTGTTCCCCATTGCCAAGTTCCCACCTTGGTGGTCAATCTGATTTCCTGGTTCCTCTAGGTTTGGGCTTCCGCTTCATTCTTGCTAGGACTCCTTGCTATCTAAACATCTCTTTTCACCATACCTTGCCAGCCTGAGATGTGTAGGTTCCCAGAGCAACTAATAATTTAGTATCTTTTTCTCTTTAAGTACATGGTTGTTCAACATTTGTTTAGAAGAGAGACTGAGCAATGCATGAAGTTGTAACTGAGATGGAAGACTCCTTGTAGCAACAAGCAATTCAGCTCTGGCCCCAAACTTGCAGAGCTGGTTTAATGAAACTAGAGCCCTGCAGTTAAGCAGAACCATCTTCCTTAGAAGGCTGTTTAATAGTCTAAATCATCTCCTTCCACTCCTCTAATACCCCAAACAGTTTTTTAAAGCATCACCTTTAAATAGGTATAGTGACATCCTTGAGAGGAATTCGAGTCACTATAATTCTCTTCATCTCTAAAGTTGTTTTAGAGCCCCAATGATGCTTAGCACTTTCTATAGACTGGCACTCTTGGTAACTGCCCCTCTAACTAGTGCCTTCCTGGTTATGTCTGGATTTCTGAGATCTTTGAAGTCATCCCTTGCCAAAGAGGTGATCCAGGGGGAAATACCATGAAAGAAATGTATAGAAAATCTGGTTTTCCTGGAAGAAGACACCATTACCATCTATTAAATTGGAGAATAATTTTTAAAAGGGAGAGAGAGAGAGAGAGAGAGAGAGAAGGAAAGAAAATGAATTATCTAAAAATTTAACCAAGGATTCCAGGAAAATGCTACTAAAGGAGATTTCTTTTTTATCTCCTGGATAAGCAGAGGGCCTGGAGAAATGGAGAAATATCCTATGTTTGTGGAAGGTAAGGCATAGCATTGTAATAATGTCAATTCATATATTTCTAACTAAATATTTGTGGGAGAGAAGTTGACAAACCAATTCTAAAACTTGTACAGAAGAACAGATTTCCATAAGTAGCTAAGACAAGTATTCTAAAAAAAATAAAAGCAAAGGTGAGATTTCACCCAACAAGATATTGAGGCATGCTATAAATGCTAGTTTGACAAAGTGTGCTATTAATGCAAGATCTGTAGACCAGTGGAACAGAGGAGGGGAAACCAGAAACAGACCCATGTATTTGGATATTTGGTATGTCATAGACGTGGCACCATAAATCAGTGGGGAAAGGTCAAATTATATTAAAGGACTTTATTAAAAGATGGATGGATATGTATTAAACAATAATGACATGTATACACTAACAATTGCACTAAGACATTAAGTAGGACAGTTCCAAGCTTGGTTAATTTGGAGGCTCAATGACATCATTAAGAAACTAGTTTATTTCTTTTACCTGCTCCACCAAACAGTGTTTCAGCTTTGTCCTAATTTAGCTTTCCTCTTGGTTGCAATAAGTATATGTCCAGCGCTGGAAAAGGTAATGTTTCCGTCTATGTACCTATTTTTCAAGAGCAAGGGAACCTTTCCAAGTAGCTGCTTGCCCCCCAATCTCACTCCTGTCACATCGGTCAGACTTGAGTCATATGCATATACCAAACATAGGCAAGAGAAATGGCTGTGCAGTCACCCAAATAAAAATAGTGGAAGGGACAGGAAGATGGATTTGGGTCAGCAACCCACCGTGTAAGGTTTAGATGACTTCAGGAAGAAATGGAAAGGAAGAAGAAATGGAACTGGGAACTGAAATAGGCACTAAGGCTCATTTTCTCTGTTCATCTCTACAGAATTCTTTTTCACTCTCTTGCTTCTCTGCATAGTCTGGCTTTCTTTGCCCCACATGGCCCATGACCCCTTCAAGGCTCCTTTAGCCCCGCCTTAATTTCTCCTCCCAGTTCATGGACAAGTACCCTGCAGTGAATGTGCTAGCCAGGGTAGGCTAATTGCTCTAACAAGTCTGAAATCTCAGTGACTTCAGACAATAAAACTTTATTTCTTGCTTACATCACAGTCCAATTGGGGTCAGTGTGCATGCATGTGCGTGTGTGTGTTGGTTGAGGATGACCCAAGAAGAATGGCAGCGTTGATACAGGGGCTGCTACAGGGGAAGCCTTGCTTGTGAGCAGCTCAAACCTGCTCCGCAATGAGCCCAACATCGTTCCCTCTGTCTTCCTGTCTCCAGTCAATCTCCCTCCCTCTCCCTTGTTTCTGCCTCTGCCTCTCGTTTCTGTCTGTGTCTCTCTGTTACTATGTCCCTGATTCTTATCTCATCGCTGTCTCTTTCTACCTTTTGTTTTCTTCTTTTTCTGGCTCTTGTCCAAAGAGATGGTTTATCGGGACAGGAATCACACCTCTATACAGTTCCTTCCCTCCCCTTCCCTCCCTTCCTCTTTCCCTCCCTCCCTCCCTCCTTCCCTTCCTTCCTTCTCTTTTATTCTTTCCCAGAAGCCCCCCCCAAAATAGTAAGTGAAAATGCTCTCCGTGGAGAAGAAGGTGTGTTCTTGACCCCCTACTCACTTGGCCCACCACTAAAGCACATCGAGTGCATTTACATTGGGAGAACAGAGACTGGAAGTGGTAGGAAAGAAGCAGCAGGAAGCAGTGGACTGAGCCCTAGGTCCTGGCTTTGTCCCAGCTCTGCCTGACCTTCCAGATGACACAGGACAGTTCCCTGCCATTCTGAGGTTTTGGGATGTCCCCTAGCCTGCTACATAATCGTACACAATTCTTTCCAGTCTTTGAAGTACAGGTGCACTCAGAATATCCTTGGGGGAGGCGGGGCAAAGGTGCTCTATCCATTCTATAGGTACAGAGGGGGTATAGGTCACACAAGGTGGTAGCAGAAACACTTAATGACCTCTGCTATAGGTAGAGCCTCATCAGCTTCTAGCTCAAGGGTGAGTGGCTCTTAATAAAGTGTTGATGAGAATTTGCTGAAATACACTGGCCACAATGATGAGGACAATAATAGTTAGTATGGTAAGCATTTATTATGTACTATGCAATGTGCTAAGTGCTTTATATGTAATAATCTCACTTTATTCTCTCCCACACCACTCCCAGTCCTGTCAGATAGATACCTATATCATTCCCATTTTATAGGTGAGAAAACTGAGACAAGAGAAATTTAGTAATTTACTAAGATGGATAACTACATAGCTAGTAAATGTCAGTGCAATTGAAGTAAATGAGTGGATAGGTGGGTGGGTGGATGGATGGAAGAATAAACTGATTTTTGGGATGGTCAGGAAAAGAAATCTTACATTGATACACAAATATAACCAACAGAACTTGGTCTCTCTCCCCCCCCCCCTCTCTCTCTCACACACACACACACATACACACATACATGTAGACACTAACACACTCAGGTGAGGCAGACACAGAGGAGGAAACACTATCAGTAGAAGACACCAGCATATACCCGATGCAGACCCACACAAAGATTAGGACACACGGGTCATGTGCACAGAGAATGAACAAGCACTCTCTCTCTCTACCTCTGTCTCTCTATCTCCCCCATTTCTCTGTCTCACACACATACCCCAATACATACAAAGACCAGGCTGCATGTTGCATTTAAAGCTGGACTACATTCACTTAACACAAGAACACATGCTTTGCTAGGACATGCTTAGTGACAAAGCCATTCCCAGACAAGGATACAGATATGCAGAAATGCCCAGCTATTCAGAGACATGCACACATACACAGAGATGTCTGACCCACAGACACGCAGACACACCTCAGCAGGCAGAACACAAACAGGAACAGTCATTTTCTCTCTGACAAAGCAGCAAACCGGGCCCTGTCAGGTTCAGCCACATTCCAGCCACTTCTCACTTTCTCTGGGAAGGCACTTGCCTGGGTCTTGATAAATATTAAATACGCAAAATTTAGGGGCTGCTTCCCTCAGTGCTTCATCTTTGGGGAGAGATGCTGAAGAGGAGGTACCATCCACACGTGCTCTTTTCTCTTGATGCTCCAAAGCTTGGCAGGGCCGCCCCCCTCCATTTCCTTCCTGATCCTCTTCTGTCCGGTCTGTCTCTTAATCTGGCTCAAGTTATCTCTGGAACTTCCTCAGGCTCAGCCCTTCTTCCTGCCCTCTCCTCAGTGTTGGCTTGCTCCCCCTCCAAGTCCTGCTGGTGGGGCCCCATGATCCCCCTCCTCCACTTCACCTTTCCATGGGGCATTCTTTCTCAGCCTCCCCTGTCAAAAACAATCAATGGCTGGCCCTGGCCGGGTGACTCAGTGGATAAAGCACCATCCTCGTGTGCTGAGGTTGTGGGTTTGGTCCCTGGTCGGGGCACGTAGAAGGAGCAACCAATGAGTGCACAACCAAGTGGAATGGTAAGTTGATGTTTCTCTCTCTCTCAAGTCAATGGGGGAAAAAATGTCTGTGGCTTTTTGGTTCAGGACTTACTGAAGACAAGAGAGAAGTTACCCCTTTGAATTTCCTCCAATACATTCCTTCCAGAGCAGCCCAGGAATCATTTTAAAATGCATATGCAAAAGCTATGACTTTACTCTGTGTGTGTGTGTGTGTGTGTGTGTGTGTGTGTGTGTGTGTTCTTGGGGCCAGGAACAGTACCAGGCACACAATAGGTGCCATTTTCAGCTTAAATGTCACCTCCCTTGGGAAGCCTTCCTAGATCCCCTTCAGCTGGGTTACATAGGGGGCACACACATACACATAGATATAAATCTTACATGAGACTTATCACAATAGTAATTTAAATTATTATAATAGTGAAATATTACACAACATTGTCATTAAATGATAATTAGCATAATTATTTACTTAATGTTGCTAGACTGTGAAGTCCATGAAGTCAGAGACCAAGTCTGTTTAACTCATCTCTGTTCTCTGTTCTTAGTACCGATACAGTGACCGCCAGAGGGTGGTACTCAAAACTTACTCAATGAATGTATCTATTAGGGGCCAGGCACTATACAGACTTTGCAAAGTGAATGTTAAATTTCTATTACAGTTAACAGTCAATATTATTAGACATTAATTTCAGGTATACAGCATAGTGGTTAGACAATTATATAATTTACAAAGTGATCCCCCTAAGGACTCAAGCACCCACCTGGCCCCCTACGTAGTTATTACAATATTATTGACCATATTCCCTGTGCTGTACTTTACATCCCGTGACTATTCTGTAACTACCAATCTGTACTTCCTAATCCCTTCCCCTTTTCCACCCATCCCCCCCAACCCCACTCCCATTAGGCAACCACTTTCTCTGCATCTATGAGTCTGTTTCTGTTTTGTTTGTTCATTTACTTTGGTCTTTAGAGTCTACATGTAAGTGAAATCACATGCTAAGTACACTCACTTTCTGATGAAAGCACTAGAGGACCTTCCCAAGGACTCATAGCTAAAACAAGGATGGCCACACCCAAGGCAAGCAGCACTTCAGCCCCAAGCCCCCCAGGCGTGCAGCCCTTGGCATCTACGGTTCTGATTCCTCACCCTTCCCTGTCGAACACTCACCCCCCCACACACCATCTCAAGCCCCCCTTCCCTACCGCCAAACTTGTTCTTAGAACACATAATTCATATTTAGGAGGACAACTTAGATTTCCGCTGGGGAAGTTAGGTATTTACAAAGGATCAAAGATTTAAGTTTATGGGTGCAAACCTACTGGTGGAACTGTAGGCATGAGCTACAAGAAAGGAGAAATCACACCAGGAGTCCACTGCCTCTGCTGTTGGCCAGAGGGTGAGTCTGCTTTGCTGGCTGCCTCTCCTCCTCCACACTGTCACCTTTGGACCGCCTGGCATTCTTGCCAGGGGCGCAGGCAACCTGGAGTGCAGTAAGGAAAGCACTGGCTCACATCAGGACGCTTCTGTCCTGTCCTGCCACCTGCTTTGCCCCAAGGTGCTGTGTGGCCTTAGGCAGTCCCTTGCACCTTCTGAGCCTGTTTCCCTCTCTCCCAGAAGAGGGAGTTGGATGGCTTTCTAGATCCCTCCAGCGCTGGACGGCTGCCTCTGACAGATGGCGCTGTCCTGTCCTTAGTAGTAGAAGCTCAGCTTTGCGGAGCACTGACTGTGTTTGGGCACCGTTCTAAGAATGCCACATTCATTCCTCAGTCGATGATGACACACAGATGATGACACACAGTTGTAAAATGGAGACAGGCACTGTCTCCATTTTACAACTGAAGAAACTGAGGCCCAAAGAGGTTGATTCACTTGCTCAAGGTTACTGTTCCATTGTGCCATATCACATTATCCCAAAACTTCGTGGTGCAAAACCACAACCATTTATTCTGCGGGTCAGGAATCTGGGGAAGGCTCAGCTAAGCACTTCTTGCTTGAGTGTCTCATGCAGTTACCATCACAGTCAGCTAGGGCTGTGTCAAAGAGGGACACCTAAGATCACTCACTCACATGTCTACCAGTTGATACTGGCTGTTGTCTGGGAGGTCAGCAGGACTTTTGGTGGCTTCCCCAGCACAACCATCTCCGTGTAGTCAGGCTTCTTACGAGGAGGCTGGCTTTCTACAGAGCCAGTCACCGAGTGAGATGGAAAGCAGCTGCAGGAAACTTTCTGACCTAGCTTCAGAAGTTTGCATGTCACTTCTTTTGCATCCTACTGGTTACAAGCCAGTCACTAAGGTTGACCCAGTTTAAGGGACGAGAACGTAGACTTTACCTCTCAATGGGAGGACAAAGAATGTGCACACATGTTTTAAAACCACCACAAGGATTCAGCTGATAAGTAGAAAAGCTGGAATTTGAACCTCCAAAGGTTGGACTCTCAGGCATTCCTTATGGGTCTCGTAGGAGGGTTTTGGGCACAAGAGGCAGAGTCTGGCTTAGTTTTCACAGGGTCCCTCTGGCTGTTGGGTGCGGACTTAGGGGCCAAGGGCAGAAGCATGAACACCAGAGAGGAGGTTGCTACATGACTCCTGGTGAGAGTTGATGGGAGCTTAGCTCAGGGTGGTAATAAAGGGGTGGTGGGGGAGAAATTGACAGATTCTGGATACATTCTTGGGCATAGACTTGATAGGAATTGATGGTGGATTGAATGTGGCAGGTGAGAGAAAGAGAGAAACCAGAGATGACTCCAAGATTTATGGCCTGAACCATGGGGAAAAAATGAAGCTGCCAATTACCAAGATGGGCACAATTGGGGGCAGGGGTGGGCGATTGACTCTTAATTGTCACACCAGGCTGCTTTTGAGCTAGGTCTGGTTCCTGGGAAGAGGGGAGGGGAGGGAGCATGAATATTTACCTGTGCCAGACGCTATGTTGGCTAGTTCCCATGTTGTGACTGCAGAATTTTAGGAAGGACCCCAAAGATTCTGGCCCTGGTATAAACTACCCTCCTGTTCGAGTGTGGGTGAGACCTATGGATATAATGACATCTCACTACCAGGATTATGTCACCTTATATGACAAAGGGAAATTATCCAGGTGGACTTAATTAAATCACAAGGGCGCTTTAAAAGCAAAGTTTTCTCATCTTATCAAGCAGAAGGGAAGTTAGAGTCAAAGGATGAGAAGTGTTTGACATCCTGTGATGACCCTGAAGAGGGAGAAGACCATGTATAAAGACCAGAGAGCCACTTCTAGGAGTGGAGAGCGACTTCAGCCAATGACCAGCAGGGAAACAGAAGCCTCAGTCCGATAGCCACAGGAAGTGAATGCTATCAACAACCTGAGTGAGATTGGAAAAGGAATTTTCTCCAGAGCCTCCAGTTAAGAAGCCAGTCTGGCTCACATCTTGTGAGGCCTAACCAAAGAACCCAGTTGAGCCTGCTCTGACTTCTGACCTATGGAGCTATAACTTAATAAATGGGTTTTGTTTTTAAGCCTCTTCGTTTGTGGCACAGCAATAGAAACTCACTTTACTAAATCCTCACAACCATCCAAATGGAGGGTCCCATCCCCTTGTACAGAGGGAACAGGTAGGTGAGGTAAAGGGCTTTGCTCTAGGTCACACAGGATAGTGCCAGAGTTGGGATTGAAACTCTGGAATCTTACCACCTCATCTTACCATGCTTCATGGAGAGGGTATCAGAGCAGCTGGCAGAGGTTCAACATCCGAGGCCTGACTGGATGGGCACTTCGGGTCCTGATCCAGGCCAGGGAATGGAATTCCAGCTTCTGGTTGTGATCGTGTTCATCTCAGGGGCTCTGAGGGTCTGAGCCTGGTGTGTGAGTCCCTGACAGTTTATATGTGGGAGCGTCCGTGGGAGCTTGGTGAAGTGTTTCATTGTGTGTGAATCTGAGCGTAGTCTGTGCATCAGAATGTATCTGTCACTGGGAGAGATTAAGTCTGTGTGGCTGTGTCTCAGAATGAGCATGTGTGTGTCACTGAAGTGTGTCTGAGTGTCTCTTTCTCTGAGGGTCTGTGTCTGAGGGTGCCTGTGTGAGTCTGAGAGTACCAATGTTTGTGTGTATGTGTGAATCAGTGCTGAGAAGCCATCGCTGGGGGGCGGGGCTGAGTCTCTGTGTGCAGGTCTGAGAGTGTGTGTCATCTGAGTCTGTCTATGAGTGCCCGTATGTGTGAATCCTAGGGTGTTGTGAGTACTGTGGGTGCATGCGAGTGTGCGTGTGCCCATCTGAACTTCTCTATTGGTTTGTGTGGGATCTGGGGGTCTCACTGTGTGGTCAAGTGTGGCCATGTTTGTCACTCTATGTGTGTCCATAAGTCTCGGGATGTGAGTCTGTGTGTGTCCGTGTTAGAGTCTGGGGGTGTCCCTAACTGTGTGGGTCTCTGGGAGTCTGGAGTCTGGTTGGTTCACAAGCGTCTTTACAAGTATGTCTGGAGGAATCTCTCAGGTGTGTGTGAGTCTGCAGGTGGCTGTGGTGTATTTTGTGGAGTGAATGCAATTAGAGTGGGTGCCTTTTTGAGCTCCACCGTGGGTTCCTGTGTAAATGTGAGGGTTATGCGTGTCTGTCGGTCAGAGTGTATCCCTTCTGAGTGGGTCTGTGCCCCTGGGTGAGACCTGTTTCGATGGGTGACTGCACGCCTGCATCGGGGACTAGCCTGCTGGCAGCGCGTGGGGTTGGGCACGGCCACGGGACCGGATGGCAACCAGCCTGGTGCGCTCCTTTCTCCGGTACACAGCTGCCGGGCAGGGCCAGTGAGATGGCCCCCTTTGGCGCCCTCGGGGCTCCCACGCCCCGGTACACGGCGCCCCCACCCCGGGCGGCGCCCATTGGCTGAGGCGGCGGCTCCGAGCCCGCCCCGCGTGGCCAGCTGGGGGCGCCGCGGGCCAGAGCGCGCTGCGCCGCCACCGCCGCCACCGCCAGCGCCACTGCCGCCGCCACCGCCGCTGCCGGGAGCAAGCGCGCCCCGGGCTCCGCGCACTGCCAGCTCCCGGCCCGTCGCGCCTGCCAGCCCGGCCGCGGAGCCCCGACCTGGCCCCGGGCCGCCGCCACCACGCCGCGCGCCGTACTCCGCGTGAAGAATGGGGCGGCCAAGCTGCCCAAGCCGCCCGCCGCCGCAGCGGCGGCCGAGGCGGCCGGCGCCGGCATGGAACGCTCGCAGAGCCGCCTCAGCTTGTCAGCCTCCTTCGAGGCTCTCGCCATCTATTTCCCGTGCATGAACTCCTTCGACGATGAGGATGCGGGTAAGCGCGCCGCTCGCCTCCGATCCCCGGGGGTCGTCCAGGGAGCCAGACCCAAAGGTCTCCTCCCCAATCCGGTGCACCCTTAGAGGTGGCTTCTCCCTCCTCCCCACCCCCAACCCCAGCCGGGGATGCGTTCCAGGGTCTCCTTCCCCAGCCACCGGACTCCAGGGTCTCTAGGAGGCGATGTCTTCTAGCCTCGCGCCGCCCCCTAGGGACCCCTAGACCGTCTGCCTTCACTCCTTTCCCGCAGGTGGGCCCTTTGAGTCTCCTGTACCCTGCTCTCCCTACTCACATGCGCCTACTTGGTGTCCCCTGTTTTGTCTCTGGATCGTACTACCACCCTTCCTGAACCTCCTGTATGTATCCACGCTCAAACCCCAGGGCATTGGCTGCCTCTACCCCGGGGCTCCGACTCCCCCCCCCCCCCCCCCCCCCCCCCCCCCCCCCCCCCCGCCTTTGGAGGTGGCGCGCAGACCTTAACTCTCCATCTTTGTCTTGGCTGCATCCAGAAGCTCCCTGCCCTAGACCCCCTGCCCTGCGGGCAAGGCCTTAAGCACCCTATTTGTCTCTCCTCTGCTTCTAGAGGTGGGGTTTCCGGACTCCTGGTTCTTACCAGATTGGAGCGAACCCGGGGAAGGAGTGGGGGAAACTGGCCGGGTGATGGCCTATCCTCTTCTCTCCAACCCGCTGGTCCGGAAGGAGGCGTAGGGCGACGCCAACTCTACACCTGCACGCCCTCCGGAGTGTGCCCCTGACCCTGAGTGCTCTTGTCCCTGGAGTAGCCCTTCTGGGTGGGCTGAACCCAGACACCACCCAGCAGCCGGAACCTCTGGCACCCTGGCCTGCCCGCAACCTCAGCCAGAGCCCCAGGGGTGGGGAAATGTAGGGAAACCTGCTCTTTGGGGGCCTGGGACCAGGCAGAGGGAACATCAGGTTCTGCCCTGTGGAAACGAATTCACCAACAGGTGGGGTAGCTAGAGGGCCTGGGTGAGAGTTCCCCAGGGAGTGCCAGATGGAAGTCAGAATCAGGTTCCAGTCTTGCTTCTCTACTTACTAGCTGTGACCTTGGGCAAGTCTTGTCACCCCTAGCCTCAATATCCTCATCTGCAAAATGGGATGACAGTGCCTCAGACATAAGAATGGAGTTAAAAGTGTTTTGTAAGCTGAAAATCCAAGAGTATTTAAATTCAATCAGGTGACAAAAGGGAAGAGGAGTGTATGAGGTGGAAGGGGAGCAAAATGGCTTCACAGAAACTTTTTAAAACTTGATGAAAAGATGGACTATCTCTCAAAAAAAAATAAAAAAGAAAATATACACACGCACATCTACAAAATTTTGTCCACAGCTTAGTTTAGGGAGTTCATGGACCCTGCTTAAGACTTCCTGCCTAAAGGGACTCTTGTCTTGTCAACCTGTTGTCCGATAAACCATGGGATGGAGCCTGGGTGATGAGGATTCGCGTCTTCTTGCTGGAATAGGAGGCAGGTGGGGAAAGGTGGGGGGTTCTCCAGAAGAATTTGTTGACTAAGTGAATGAATGGGAGTGTGTAAAGCAGACCTTTGGTAGACCTGTCTTGCTGTTGTCCTAAGGGGGGGGGGGGTAAAGATGGTTATTGCAGAGCCCTTTTATAGAATCCCCATTTTACAGAAAAAATAACTGAGGCTCAGGGGCTTAACTCCCCCCCCCCCCCATGTAGCCAAGGGAGGTTGTGTTATCCTGGACAAGGCAAGGTGAGGAGGAACGGAGGGGCTCTCTTAATACAGCTGCCTCTACTGGAGCAAACTCAGAGAGAAGAAGTCAGGTGAGTGTGGGGGCTGGGGCCGGGAGCCCCTCCAGCCTAGGTGAGTCGGTTCCCCCACCCCTGACTTGATGATCAGGGATTCTCCTGAAGTTCAACAAGGTCTCGAGAGCCAGGCTGGGCAAGAGCATGGGTTTGTAGCAGCTTCCGTGGCAGGGACAGTTCGGTTTTCCTCCAAAGTCATGCCCTGGGTCAGACGCCTTGGTGATGGTTGCTGGTTGCCAAGTGACTTGCTTTCGCTTCACTTAAGTCAGAATAGGTAACTTCATGGAAGTAGAGATTTATTTAAAGGTCCACCTGATGGTTTTTCTTCCCCAGTGGGTTTCTTCAAATTCTTAAGTTTTTCAGTTGGAATAGACCTAGAAATCATCTTGTCCAACTGTTTTTTGCTCCCAAATACAAGAGAGAGAGAGAGACAGACAGACAAACAGAAATTCTGGTATTTGTGTGAGAGACTGAAGTCCTGGTGTGTGTGTGTGTGTGTGTGTGTGTGTGTGTGTGTGTGTAACTCAAGGTCACCTAGTGAGACAGGCACAGAGCTGAGACTAAAATCTGGTTCTCTTTTCATTAGCCCTCTCTCTGAAAGAGGATTTTTAAAGAGTCAAATCTCGCTGTGTAGAAAATGGTTCCCAGGTGAGGAGGCCCCAGGGAGTGGCTGACAGCCAGGAGTTTGGTTTGGGCATCTTGTGCCTGCTGTATGTTCATCTTAAGGGACACTTCGAGTTTGGGAGGGGGAAGGAGATAATCCAGTTTCATTTCCGGAAGACTAATGAGTGTTTGGCGAAAATCGGAAGTACAGAGCGTTGTCTTGGTGCTTAATTTCTCTCGTTCTCCTCCAAGTCATTAATTTTCTCCTAAAAAAAAAGCCTTTTGGATTTATTCTTTTAGAACAGCATCGCATTGAACTAATTTCTAAAAGCAGCTTGAATAATCTCTCAAATTCTGGACAGAGACTGCTTTGGGAGGAGGGCTGTCAGGACCAGCTTCACTCCATCACTCTCTTCTCCATTCCCTTCTCAGGTCCCCTTAACAGTCCAGAAGTGTGTCCCTGAACGGCCTTTGGCTCATCCAGGTGCCTCCTCTTGTCGCTGCTTCTGACTCCTATTGGAGGCATCTTTTTCATCAACCAGATGGAGCCAGAGCCATCTTCAGGGCTCACACGCCACCCTTTAGCTGGTTTCCTGAGAAACCGTGTGAGGAGACTATTTCATTAGCCTTAACTGGGCCAGAGCACTTTACTGCCTTGGGCTTGGGAGGTTTGGACATTTTGTGGGCAAAGGAAGCTGCCCCTTCCTCTCAGCTCTTTTTAGCCACCTTGGGGCTCAGGATGCTGGTCATTGCAGATTCCTAGAATTCCTCTCAAGGGGTATCTTTCCTTGCACACTCAGAACTTCTTCCTTATCTTGCCTTTGCCCCTTTTCACCAAGATGCTAGGGTTTTAAAGAGGCCTGTACTTGGGGGCATTTTCTGTGTCTGTGTCTTTGTCACTCAGCCTTGCTAGCACTGGGTCTGTCATTGGGGAGGAGAGGTGGGGAGGAGTTAGACATGGGACCTCGGCTTTTTCTTCTGTGTGAAAAGAAAAACAATAGCGTGGGCCACATAAAGTCAACATTTAAAAAATGATCATCTTTGAATAGGCATCCTCCTAGGCACTTTAAATATATTATGTTAATTATTTCCTCATAGCAACCCTATAGAATTAACATTTAACATATCTATGTTCAGATGAGAAAATCGAGGCACAGAGAGAGGATTTGTTCAAGGTCACTCAGCCAGGAAGCGAGGGAATTAGGATTTGAACTTTAACAATCTGACTCTCAAGCACCTGTGCTTTTGATTATTATGCTGTTTGTGCTACGCAAAAGGCTTAGTACAGTCAGTACCTAGCACCAGGTAGGCTCATAATATCTGTTAGCTGTTATCTGTCTTATTACCAAGTAAGATTTGTTTCTCAGCATGACTGTAAAAAAAGAAACTGTAGGTTTGGGGAAGGGAAAAACTCCATTCTCAGAAATGTTAGCTTGTATGATTTGTAATAAGCTAATTTTATTGCTTTGTTACAGCTACTAAGGTAGAGTTGGGCCCTCCTTCTTGGAATTGGTTTAAAGATGGGGATTTGTGGGACTTACATGGGGAACAAGAGGCTGGGGAACAGTCTAGCTCTCCATGTCTCTGTTCTTCCTGAACAGTTAATTTCCATCACATCTACAGTCCCAGCCCTGCCACTCAGGGGCACAGCTGAGGAGCAGTGGTGTCGCCAGTTTCCAGCAAATACTAAAGAGGATTCTTACATCAGGGTCTGGAATTGAGGATGGTGTCCCTGAGTCTGACCAAGTGGTGTTGGCATCCAGTTCTCCCCCGCCCGCCCAGGAGAGGGGCGGAGAATCTGAAGCAGCCAGCTCTGATTTGCCCATAGGATGCTTCGATCCAGCGCAGGGAGAAGTTACCATGGCAACACCGGCTGGCCACCGGTCCCTCTCCTAGGCGTTTGGGCAACATCTCTGGGCTGGAAAGCCCTTTACGGCACCTCCCCCTTCTGCTCAGTCCAAATCTGGTGGGTGGGGTAGTATGATCGATGGATCCCACAAACAAGTGTCACTCCCCTTCTTTTAGCCAGAAGGGAAATGGAAGGAGGCTGTCTGAGTTACTTACTTCTCCTGGGCTGGGGAGCAAAGATACCCATACCCTGCCAGATAGATCCCGGTAAGGGGAATCAGCGCTCCCACCTCCTCCCCTCTAATTTACTCCGTTTGGCAGAGTTTTCTTTCCCAGACCAAGTGCAAACTTTTGTCCTTGAAATTTGACCTAAGCTTTTTCTGGGAAACGAAATGTCCTGCCGGTCCACCCTCTTCCCCCTGAGATTGTGGGAACAGAGTGCTTCAGCCTTAGAGGGGTCCTGGATGGATACAGGGGAATGGTAAGGGGGAGGCCTTAAAATATCCTTTGGGGTCAGGGCCACTTGAGAGCATGAGGCTGAGGTTTTGAAGCCCCTGTTCCTTCCCTCCTGCCTAGGGCAGGCCTCTTCCCGTCCTTCCCCGCCCCTCCCTGTCCCTCCCCCAGTTTACCACCCAGAGCAGTCATCTCCTTTCTGTGTTGGGAGTTGGGCAGAACTCTTCTAGATTTGGATAACTGAGGCATGGTAAAGAATTGAACCAATTATTCCCATAATTCAAGTCGTGGGATGGGGTGAGAATATGGATCCCCCACACTACTTTATCTTAATCCAGTTACCCTGAAAGAAGTGTCTTAGAAAAATCAGGTGCACGGGGATTCACTCCTTCCCCCACTACCCAGATCACTGGCACGAGGACCTGCTCTGACGCTGTTAGTGCTCTTTTCTTAAACTCTCTCTGCCTAGGGTATCTCCTCTTCCCCGGCCCCAAGCTGCTAGACTCATGGCTCCAGCGTCCTTGCCTTTGCAGCTGCCAGAGGCCCACCTGTTCTGTTTGGTGGGAAAGAGGGAGGAGGGGTCTATCCCTTGTCTTCCTTTGAGGATGATACTGCCTCCCTCCCCACTCCTTCATGCCAGAGGCAGAGCCTGCTTGAGCTGCAGGCTGGCTCAGTGAGTGAGGGCTGCCGGAGGAGTGGAGGAGAGCAAGAAGGTAAGAGAGCTACCATGTCAGCTGACCTTCTCTCCCACCCCAGGGTCTTTCTCTGAGTTTGCCTCCTCTAACGTCTTTAATGGCCTTAACAACCATAGCGTCAGCATGTCTTTTAAACAGTGGTTTTCAACTGCTGGTCCACGAAGGAGTTAACCACCCTGACATTTTATGAGGAGTTAACCACCCTGATGATGTATGAAGATTATGTAGACATATAGACAATATGTCTATATAATTGTAGACAATCTTCATACAACATCAAAGTGGTTAATTCTCTCCTGGACCGGTGATTGAAAAACACTGCTTTTAAGAATTGTTAGAGCCTGACCAGGCAGTGGCGCAGTGGATAGAGCGTCAGACTGGGATGCAGAAGACCCAGGTTTGAGACCCCGAGGTCGCCAGCTTGAGCGTGGGCTCATCTGGTTTGAGCAAAGCTCACCAGCTTGGACCCAAGGTCGCTGGCTCAAGCAAGGGGTTACTCGGTCTGCTGAAGGCCCGCGGTCAAGGCACATATGAGAAAGCAATCAATGAACAACTAAGGTGTTGCAATGCGCAATGAAAAACTAATAATTGATGCTTCTCATCTCTCCGTTCCTGCTATCCCTCTCTCTGACTCTCTCTCTGTCTCTGAAAAAAAAAAAAAAAAAGAATTGTTAGAAAGCTGGCCTGACCTGTGGTGGCGCAGTGGATAAAGCGTCAACCTGGAATGCTGAGGTCACTGGTGGCTTACCCGGTCAAAGTACATACAGGAAGCTACTATGAGTTGATGCTTCTCACTTCTTCCTTTTTCTCTCTCTCTCTCTCTAAAAAAAAAAAAAGTTAATAAATAAAATAAAATAAAAATTGTTAGAAAGGTGCCAGTCTTGGGGAATGTGCTCCAAAGGGTGCAAACATGTCCCCCACTTTAATCTGTTCCCTGCCCACCTTTCCGGGGCTACAGTCAGTCCCCCTGTGTCACTGTTAGTGCTCCAGTTCCTACCCTTTGGTCACCTGCAATGAGCAACCAACTGCACCGGCCTTCTCTCCCTCCCCAGCTCAGTTTAATCCTGGGAGTTCGGGTCTGACTTTTTTTTGGCTCCGGGGCTTCAGTTTTCTTATTTCGGGAAAACAGGAAAAAACAGGTTAATTCTCCTTGTCCGAGCTCCCTCAGGGTTGTAAAATGAAATGACTGAAGGCAGCTTGGTTGTGCTCCGTGCTTTCCGTGATCTCACTGGATCCTTGGCAACCAGAAGGTGCTACTGCTGCAGACGTACCCATTTGGCAGATGAGAAAAGCCGGGCAGCTTGTAGTAGTTTAACGACTCTCTTGTGTTGCATGGTGGCGATTCAAACCCGGGTGTGTTCCACTCCACAGGCCCCCTCTGCCTCTTGGCATGAAATGAGATTCCAGTAAGCCCTAGGGTTGTGCTTGTGCCCTCAAAACAGCAGCCGGCAAAGGTCGTGGTATGGGGGCCTGTCACATTCATTCCCCCCCTTAGGGGCCGCCTTCCCACTACAGTGTGCCCCGCCCCACTGGAGTGCCTTCCTGGCCACCAGTTCCTGGATGTTCCCCGTCACAGGGCTGCCTGGCCTCCTTGAAGAATCCAGTTGTCTGCCCTGGCCCTGGGGGCCAGCCATCACCTGCCTCTCCAGACCGATGTAGGCCATTGCTGGATTATATTTAACGCTGTGCTATTTCCACTTGACAGCTCCAGAGCGCCATGCCCCCTCCCCTTTTCTCCTTCCTTCCCCCTCCCCTTCTGATTCACTCGGAAACTGAGAGGCTGATGTCAGCGCCTTATTCTTAGCCCCCATAATTGTAACTGCATTTAGCAGTGTGCACTTCATTAACAGTTTCTGTGAAGGGGAAGTGAGAGGACTGTGTGCCTGGGCAGGGACACAGTGAGGGTAGGGAGCGGGCAGCTGCTGCAGGGACCCTGGCCAGCTGCCTCTTCTGGGTGGACCGACTGGGCAGGTTCCAGGCCTACCTTTCCAAGGCTGGCAGTCTTAGAAAGACACTTAGCAAGTATCTAGTCTATTGCCCTCGTTAGGCAAGGAGGGAAGCTGAGGCTCAGAGAGGCAAAGTGGCTTGCTAGGGTCACATATTAAGGAGGCAGGACTCTGGTCTCTGAGTCTGGGTTTTCTCCTTTGGTATTTATTCATTCAACTAATATTTAATTAGCTTCTCAGTGCTGCTGGGGATATATTGGGGGACAAGACAGGCACAGTTTCTGCTCTCATGGAGTTATGTCCCAGGGTGGGGGAGACAGACAATAAACAGGTAAGCAATTAAAAAATAATTTCAGGTTGTGTCAGCGGACTGAAAATAAAACAGGTTAATGGGATAGGCAATAACATTAAGTAAGGTAGTCAGGGAAGGCTCATTCTACATGACATTTGAGTTGAGGCCTAAATAACAAAGAGACAACAATGGAAATAGGAGGGGATAAAGTGATCCTGGCAGAGGGAACTAGCTGGTGCAAAGGCCCTGAGGTCAGTGTGAGTTTGGGTGGTTAAGGAACAGAAAGCAGACCAGCATGGTTAGACAGAGTAGGTAGAGGAGACGAGGTCAGAGAAGTAAACTGGGAGCAGATCATTTAGCCTTGTGGACAATGATATCAGGTGGGGAAACTGAGGTTCAGAGTGGGAGGAGAAAAGCTCCCCCTGCCCAAGATGGGTAAGGTGGGAGAGAGGCTAAGAACAAGTGTCCTGAGCCCCTGTCTTTTTTGTTCCTTAGACAGCGATGGCTGTTCCTTTAAGTGTACCACGTGGCTTTCTTTCTCATTGTAGGTGGAATGGTACTGTGGAGCTCTGGGCAGGCCCCTCCCTACCTGCCCTGCTCCCCTTCTTGAATCTCACCTGACCCAGCTTTATAGTTTCTTGGGCTGATGTAACTGTGAAAGTCCCTGGGAAGCTTCCATGGTGGAACAGAAAGAAGATGGCCTTGGGGGCCCTGGCCCAGTAGCTCAGTTGGTTAGAGCATTGTCCCGACATGCCAAGGTTGTGGGTTTGATCCCTGGTCAGGACACATCCAAGAATCAACCAATGATGCATAAATTAGTGGAACAACAGGTCAATGCTTCCCTCCTCACTCTATCTCTCTCAAAATTATTATTAATAATAATAATAATAAAGAACATGACTTTGGAATCCAACCGATCGGAATTTTCAACTTGCCTTGGCCACTTCTAAATTGTGTGACCTTCAACAAATGGCTTCAATTCTCTGGGGCTCAATTTCCTCACCTGTAAAATGGGAGCATGATAATAGTAAGTTCTTCAAAGGCTTATTGTGAGGAATAAAATGTATGTGTAGCCTAGTGCTGGGCATGTGGAATTAAGGTTTCCTTAGTTACAAGGACTAATAAGATTGGGTTTAATGCTGGGCACATAGTAGTTGCTCAGTTAGTGGTAGCTGCTACAATTGTTGTGGTTATTACCATCAGTTTGAATGGGGCAGAATCATCGAGGGGGCTTGTTAAAACACCGGTTGCTGGGCTCCACCCCTGAGTGTTTTTATTTTTTATTTTTTTTGTATTTTTCCGAAGCTGGAAACGGGGAGAGACAGTCAGACAGACTCCCGCATGCGCCCAACCGGGATCCACCCGGCACGCCCACCGGAGGGCAACGCTCTGCCCACCAGGGGGCGATGCTCTGCCCCTCCGGGGCGTCGCTCTGTTGCGACCAGAGCCACTCTAGCGCCTGGGACAGAGGCCAAGGAGCCATCCCCAGCGCCCGGGCCATCTTTGCTCCAATGGAGCCTCGCTGCGGGAGGGGAAGAGAGAGACAGAGAGGAAGGAGAGGGGGAGGGGTGGAGAAGCAGATGGGCGCTTCTCCTGTGTGCCCTGGCCGGGAATTGAACCCGGGACCCCTTGCACGCCAGGCCGACGCTCTACCACTGAGCCAACCGGCCAGGGCCGGCTCCCCCCCTGAGTTTTTCATTCAGTTTGGGGTGGGACCTGAAAGTCTCATTTCTGACAAGCCCCCCCAGGGATGCTCATACTGATGCTGCTGGCCAGGGACCCTCTATTGAGAGAACCACTGGGTTAGAGACAAGAGTTGGAGAGAAGCGAAAGGGTCTTCTCAAGTTGGGATGTCTCCCGGCAACCTGTGTCTGAGATGCTGGGACTCGGGTACCAAATTCAGTACCCAGATACTAGTCTTCAGGCGCTCCTGTTTCCATCACATGGTCTCAGATCAAATGAGCCTCCGCTGTTGTCCTGCTTTGCACCAAGTTCGATGTGGAGCACCCCATCAGACCTCTTGGAAGTCTTCGTCTCTGGAAATGCTACATGAGTAGACATGAATAACACATCAGGTCATAATATCCTTTGACGGGATCTAGGCTCAGACAGCTCTGGGGATTCTGAGAGGTTCAGGTCTGACATCTCACCAGAGGCAACAGGACACAGCCCCTTTCCTGTGTCAGGGAAAGGCAGGGCGATGTGTGAAAAGCGGGAGGTTCATTTGAGGACAGGCCTCTGCTGGGAAGAAGCAAATCAAAGCAATCAAGGAATTATCCATGTAAAGGGGTAAAATGCTGGGAACTGCTACCAGGGGAGTTTACTGAGTCAGTTTATTTACATGTTTCTCCGAAAGGGTCGCTGGTGATTTTCTAGGGAAAGCGGAGTTTTAGCTTGGATTAGAGGCAGAGGGGACAAACCGTATGATGTGATAGGCTTCCCATCCAGTCCCAGAAAACTCAGAGTGTGACGACAAAGGCATTGACAACTAGTTTCCAGGTGGGACTTGTCCTGAACTGGTGGGAAATAATTCTTCAAGAGGGGTGATTTGTGTAGCAAAAGAGCACGAACTTGGGAGGCCCCAAACCTGCTCTGAGCCTGTGCCCAGTACTGGCTGTATCTCTTTTTTTTTTTTTTTTTTTTTTTTTCTGAAGCTGGAAACAGGGAGAGACAGTCAGACAGACTCCCGCATGCGCCCGACCGGGATCCACCCGGCACGCCCACCAGGGGCGACGCTCTGCCCACCAGGGGGCGATGATCTGCCCATCCTGGGCGTCGCCATGTTGCGACCAGAGCCACTCTAGCGCCTGGGGCAGAGGCCACAGAGCCATCCCCAGCGCCCGGGCCATCTTTGCTCCAATGGAGCCTTGGCTGCGGGAGGGGAAGAGAGAGACAGAGAGGAAAGCGCGGCGGAGGGGTGGAGAAGCAAATGGGCGCTTCTCCTGTGTGCCCTGGCCGGGAATCGAACCCGGGTCCTCCGCACGCTAGGCCGACGCTCTACTGCTGAGCCAACCGGCCAGGGCTGGCTGTATCTCTTGACTGTGGCATGTCACCGTTCTGGGCCTTGTCCTTGTCCTGCACAAAATGGAGTAAGTCCTACCTCATGAGAATTAGAAGTCAGTGGAAGCTGCTGCTTTTCCTGCTGTTGTAGACATCCTGGGTACAGGAAGGACAGGACAGTGGGGTTGCCCTGCCTGGCGTGGGACACCTGGCTCTGGTCTGGAGAGTTGGTGTTGACTGTGCTCCTGGTAGAGACCGAGAGGCTCTACAAGGAGTTGGGAGAAGAGGTCACTGCGCAACTGCTGAACCTCAGCGTCTCCTCTGGCCACTTGCTTTGTCTTTTAGGCCTTGTCATCTCTATCTGCAGAGTGTGGGTCTGATGGGCTTTGTTTAGATACAACCAGAGGATCCCAGGACACAGAGGACACTAGTCCAGGCCCCCTAGTTCCTCCTTTGGAGTTCTCCCCCACTCTGCTACCATCCCTCCACGGTCACTCACATCCCCAGAGCGTCCCCTCCTGCCAGGGTTTCTCCCTAGTTCGTCCTTGGCTGATTGATCATTGAATAATTTTTAAAAGAATAAGTAGTGTTTGGATTAGGTAGTATATGCAGATGGCACAACATTTTAAAAGCATGGAAGATACCCAGAGAAGAATATCCCAGGCACCTCCATCCCCTGACTCTCCTGTCCCTTTCCTGGGACAGCCACTGCTCTCAAAACCCTTTATGCAGCTGCTACTGGCAGTAATATATACCTGGTTAAAAAGCCAAAGAGCACCAAAGGACGCCCAAGGAACATCAGTCTCCCTCCCCCTTGGCCACCAGTCCCACTTCCACAAACCACCACTGGTCTTTTACGCTACCGGGTTTTATTCTCCAGTTATGAAATTCTTATTAAGTGCTCGTGGTGGTGCCCAGCCCTGTGCCAGGCGCTTGAGGATTCGAGAATAGTCAGGTTATAAAAGGCAGTTTGGCATGGTGGTGGTTACATACGAACTCCACAGCCAGATGGTCTGGGTTTGAATCCTGGCTTTGCCACTTAGTAGCTGTGTGACCTTGAACAAGTTACTGAACTTCTCTGAGCCTCAGTACCCTCAATTGTAAAATGCTAACAGTATCCCCTCCCTGTTTTGAAGGTGTCATGAAGATTAAATGAGTAAATATTTGTAAAAAGTGCATTGTAGAGCGCCCATGCGCAGTATAAGTGTGTCAGAAGTGTTAGCTATCTTAGCGCCTTCAAGGAGAAGTCTGTCTGAGGTCATCTACTCATCTCCACTGGAAGCCCAGAGAGGGATTGCATGGCTTGTCCGAGCCTCACAGCAGGTCTCTGGCAAAGCCAGGAACAGAACCTGTGTTTCTGGACTCCTTGCCAAGGCCCTTTTCTCTCCCTTGAGGTGGCCCAAGCAGCCACCCTGGATCCTATTGGCATGTGTGGCTTTATGTCCACACCCTGTGTTTCCAGCACATGGTGTCCCTGGAAAATGCCACCTCGAGTGGTCCTGGGAGTGGGTGGCTAGATTTGTTACTAATTGGGGCCCATAATGGAAATTAATTAGCTCCTTGGCAAATGTCTTGAGAAACATCTTTTATCTGCCCGGGCCCAACACCAAGACTCGATGGAACCAGGTGCCTCTGGGGCCCACCAGGCCCTGGCCAACCCACACCCAAGCCATCTGGTCCCAGCAAGCTGCCACTGCTGCCCAGCTGGTGTTGGGTATGCTGAGTGCGCCTCTGTAGTATTCTCAGACTCCTTCCATCAGCCTTCAAGTTCAAAAGAATACAGAAGATGGGAGAACTCTTCCCTCCTGTGCCCACTGTCTCAGCCCGAGGCATAGATTCACGTGCAGGTATGTGCTGTGCCGGTCTCAGGTGAGGCCCGCGGGAAGGTGAGAAGGACGCAGGATGGGCAGGAAAAGAAAGCAGCTGAAGGTGGGTGCTCAGCCTGACCAGGCAGTGGCGCAGTGGATAGAGCGTCGGACTGGGACGTGGAGGATCCCGGTTCAAGACCCCGAGGTCGCCAGCTTGAGCGCAGGCTCATCTGGTTTGAGCAAAGCTCACCAGCTTGAGCCCAAGGTCACTGGCTGGAGCAAGGGGTCACTCGATCTGCTGTAGCCCCACGGTCAAGGCACATATGAGAAATCAATCAATGAACAACTAAGGAGCAGCAACGAAGAATTGATGTTTCTCATCTCTCTCCCTTCCTATCTGTCTGTTCCTCTCTCTAACTCTCTCTCTCTCTGTCTCTGCCACAAAAATAAAATAAATTAAAATTTATAAAGGTGGGTGCTCAGCCGCAGGCCGGCCTCAGCCTGATCCATGGGAAGTTCTAGAGAGCGGATGGCATCACAGAGTCGACTGGCCTTTTGTGCTCCTGTATCAGTCATTCATTGGCTCTGGGCAGTCCTTTAGGTTGGAGGGGGGCATAATTTTGGGGGCAAGGCAGCTCTCATCAGCTCAGGGCAGTTCTCCAAACAAGGGGCAAAAGTGAGCCAGAGCCAGCCCACAGCTACTCACAGCAGATACTCACAGATACTCCTGCTTGGCAAAGGGCATCTGGCTGGGCTGGGTTTGCCCCCTGCTGTCTGGGACGTGGGGACAGCAGGGGCGGCCCACGCTGTGCTGCTGGGCAGGAAAAGAAGCAGCTAAAGATCCTGTTCACCCCTAGTTCAGGCCGCCCTCTCCACAGTTCTGTGAAGTGTATGGAGTCATTGCGTTTGATGGGCAGGGAGAATTGAATATCCGGAAGGACTCTTGGCTTGGCCATGTCCCACAGCCAGTGAGGGCCAGGAAGGGCTTCAAACCCAGCTCTGCCTTCCACACTTGCGGTCTCCCCCCAATTCTGTACTGCATTTAGGTTTTTTTCGTGCATATAGATCTTTGTGCACTCCAGTGGGCTTTTACCAAGTGCTTCTTCGAAGGGTGTCTATCTTGATTTTCTCCTTTGTGCCTTGCAAAACATAAAGCCCTTTGGCTCTGACAGGACACTTTTGCCTGTTCGCTGTCATCTGATCCTCATAGAAGATTGGCAGGTAGGGGCCGTGACAGGCTGCCTGAGGTGAAGAGTTTAAGGGGTAGCTGATTTGTCACCGAATGAGTCCTGGATTGGTCATAAGAAAGCCTGGATTTGCGACCCCATTTCTGCCAATTTGACTGAGGAAAACAGAGCTGAGTCTTACTGCGGGTTTCTGGGAAACTGAAGACTCAGCAAACTCCCGTGAAGGGCCAGACAGTGGATATTTTAGTCTTCGAGGGCCAGAAGGTCTCTTTTGCAACTGCTCAATTATGCAGTTGGAGCTCAGAAGCAGCCCTAGACAATGTGTAACTGCTAGGTGAGCCTGTGTTCTTTTATTTATTTTTAAAGATTTTATTTATTAATTTTTTTTTTATTTTATTTTATTTTTTTTTAGCGACAGAGAGAGAGAGAGAGAGAGAGAGAGAGAGAAGGGAGAAGGAGCAGGAAGCATCAACTTGTAGTAGTTGCTTTTCATATGCCCTGACCTGGCAAGCCCAGGGTTTCAAACCGGCAACCTCAACGTTCCAGGTTGACGCTATATTAACTGTGCCACCACAGGTCAGGCGAGGCTGTGTTCTAATAAAACTTTATTGATAAATATATAAGCAGTGAGCTGGATTTAGCTCATAGGGCATAGTTCCCAGATCCTGCAGTATAACTTGCACCCCGGTTATCCCAGGAGCGAGGGAGGATGGGGGGGTAGTTATACACTGGCTTCTGTGACTTTTCTGCTGCCACACTGTGAGCCACTCCGGCTCAGGGACTGTATAATTCTCGTTTGCATTTCACCTAGGGGATTTGGAGCTAAAAGGTAGGGCTAGTTCCCAAACTTCTCTCTCCTTCCCATTCTTCCTTCCTCCCATTCTCCTCCCTCCATTTCCCCTTTTCTTTCTCCAGTAGCTGTCGATGGCCAGGCCCTATTCTAGGTGCTGGTAAGCCAAGGCAAGCTCAGTCTTTGCCCGCATGGAGTTTACAGTCTGCTGGCAGTGATGGTGGTGGTGGTGGGGGCTAGACATTTGATAACCCGAAGGAACAACTAATAATTTGATCATTGCTGTAATGAGTGTCATACAAGACAACTGCCGGGAGTCAGAGAGGCTGGAGTTTGGAGAACTGACTTGTCTGGAGGTGGGAGGAGGCGAGTATGGGAAGGGACAGCTAAGCTGAGACCTAAGGGATAAGAGGAGTAGCCAAGTGAAGGCAGGAAAGTGGGACCAGAAGCCATAATGCTGAGAGCACAAACTTGGGAGTCAACTTGGGGGAAGGGTTTGAATCCTGGATAGTCTCAATCTGTGAGGCTGCCCCTCCCCCCCCCCACACGCATGCACATGAATGGAAATATTAATAGCAATTGTGTCTGCATGGCAGAATTATGCATAATTTTTGCTTTCTAGTTTGTACTTTTTAGTTTGTGCTTTTAAAAAAAATATCTTTCAAATTTTTACAATGGATGTGTCATGGTGAAGGTTGAGGGCTTCAGAGTCTGGAGACCACGCTGTCACTGGTAGCTGTGTGACCTTAGTGACGTTGTCTAATCACTCTGTTTAATTGCTGTAAAATGGGGGTAATTTTCAGCGCTCGTTACATTCTGACACTTCACCTCCACTACCTCGTTCAAGCCTCACAACTGCTCCACGAGGTGGGTGCTTTCACCAGCCCTGTTGACAGATGAGGAAACAGGCACAGAGAGGTTATGTACATTGCCAAAGATTACGCAAGCCAGTATGGGTCAGAAGCAGGATTCAAATCCAGCTGTCTGACTCCAGAGACTAAGCTTAATCACTGGGCTAGACTGCCTACCTCCTAGGTTAGGGATGAGAACAGTGCCAGGCACACTGGTATGGCTCTATTAATTTAGTTCTTATTAGCAGCTGTGCAGAGGCCCTGTGGTGGGCACTCAGTGTTTTGAAAACCTGGGCAAAGGTTGGGGAAATAGCAGGACTGGATCATACTAGGTCTTTAAAGTCATGATTCTTGGATTTGAGCTTAAGGACAGTTGAGCCCCTGTTGGGTGTTTAGCAGCAAAGGGAGAGATTCAGATCTGGGATTTGTTTGCAAAGACCTCTTTGGCTGCAGGCTGGAAGAATGGGGACAAGAGGCCCATGGATAGCTCCCTTTGGTTATGGTGACTGTCTCCAAGCGAGTCTGACCATTCCAGCGTTGAATCCGCATGCCATGGCGGTGATGGTGATCTGGCGTCTGGACTGGCTGTGTGGGCTGGAGCACAAGGCACGAGAAAGTCAGGAGCGTGTCACCAGGCGGGTCCAGTGACGCTGGGAGGCTGGGAAGTGGCAGCTTGCAGGCAGGAACAAATTACTCTCCTGGAGACGAGGCTGGGCCAATTCCTGCCGTGTTACATTATTAAATTTGTAATCTTCATTCTAATACTTTCCAGCAGTGAATACGAACCAAATTTAAAATGCCGGCTTTACATTTCTGGAAGGAAGCTCTTTTTCAAGAACTCTTGAAACCCATAATTTCTCTCCAGAGGTGGATGTCTACATCTTTTTTAAAAAAAAGAAAAAAATTAAAATAAAAAAAAAATAAAGGAAAACCACTCTTTAGTTAAAGGTTGGGTGTGCTGGATTGTCTGTGACCCTAATCCTGGCCAGGAATTGGGAGCAGGGGTCTGACTGTCTCCAGCCCCAGAAGAGGCTCAGAGTAGGACTCAGCCTACAGATACTGGGGGCTGCCCAGGAAATTTAAACCCCTAAATCTGGGCCTTGCTAGGGAAGACAGGTGAGAGAGGCTGCACGCCCACCTCACCCCCCAAGTGGTTGGCAAATCTGTTGATTGGTGAAAGAGTTTGGTAACACTTGGGTCACAGTCCCCAAAAGATCAACCCACGTCAGGTTCTTGTGAGTTTTCTCACGACCTTTTTGGGGAGCAGTAGACCTGGCCGCTGGTGGAACCGTGGGCCGTGTCATTACCGCCTTTAGACAGGAAAGAAAGGCCCTGATTTGGGGTCACGGTTGGGTTGCTCTCCAGCCCTCCTCATTGGGGCAAATGAGGATATGCCCACTCTCTATTCAGGCCGTGTTCTAGGGAACAGGGGGCCCCAAAATTCCCTGTCCAGAGAGGGCTCTGAGTCCGCTTTCAGGGTCTGTTTGGACCACTTCCCCGGGTCCATCCAGGGTGGACTTTGTCCATCACACCTGATAGGTGGCCCCAAAGTGGCAGTTTGTGAAGTGAGAACAGAACATAGATGTGCGGGGTGGGCCCCTTGCTATGCGCGGGGGAGGGGTGTCATGGGGGGGTGTGGGGGTGGGGACACAATGATGACAGGAAGGGACAGGCTGCAGCTGAGGGCCGGCTCCCTTCTCACTTCGGATTTAGCCATGGAGCACTGAGGAGTCTAAATTTGAACCTGTCTCGGCCTTCAAGGTCATTATGAAGGCAGATTTGTCAAAGTGGAAGGACAGGACATATTTTATTCAATAGCCTGATTTATAACTTTTAAATATTTAGAATAAGTATGTGGGCCTCAATTGCCCTGGGCACCACATGATCATTTGAACTGAGAGGGAGAGCAACCCAGGGATGGCCCTTCCCCTCATGGTCCCATGTCCCGGGCCCTGTGTGGACACATGGTTTGTATGACACCTTTGTGCCAAGGAGACACTTTCTCCCCTTACGTCCACCTGGGTGATTAAATTAAACAAATGGTACCTCCTATAGGAGGATGGGTTAGAAAAAGACTCCCCCTTCTCTGGTGCCAGCAGGGTGTATGGCTTGGCAGGTGATGACAGGCTGGACTTCAGCCCTGTGACCACCCCCAATGGGGCACCTTTGTGCAGGTAGCAACCATTCAATAGTTCACAGGGCCCCATCAACCCGAACCAGAGAGGAGCCACGGGCAAGACCAGAAGGGACAGTGCTCACCCTCTGGGATCTCGAGCTAATCATAAGTCATCCTACACCTTTGGTTTGGTTTGGTTTGTTTTATTTATTTTGTTTTTTAGATTTCACATGTAAGTGAAATCATATGGTATTTGTCTTTCTCTGTCTGACTATTTCACTTAGTATAATATATCCTCTCGGTCCATCCATGGTGTTGCAAATGGCAAGATTTCATTCTTTTTCTATGGCTAATACCCCATTGTATATATGTACCACCTGTTCTTTATCTATTTGTCTATCGCATCCTACACTTTTAATAATTGTCCTCATTATGATAGCTTATGTTTATTTTGTGTTTTATGCATGCCAGGTACTCTGAGCACTTCACCTGGATTATCCTATAGAAACCTCAGAATATGAGGGAGTACAATTGTCGTACCCATTGTATAGAAAAGGAAAATGAGGTTCAGAGAGGACAGGCTCATCGTTGGCCCACGGCCATTCAATAGTAAGGTCAAACCTAGGCCTGCTGGTACTGAGGATGTTAGCCTGACCACTGTTCTGCACTGCCCTTGATCATTTTTAAAAGCAACCTTTATGCAGTTAACGTATTTACTGACCCCTGTTCTACTGTGCTGGGTACTGAAGGTATGGTATGAGAGAGGATGGGGCCTCCCTCAGCCAAGGAGGAAAGGCAAGCAGAGCATGTAACTAGGTGACCCCATTGAGCGGGGGGCAGGGGGGGCGGCGCTGAGTACTGCCTTGAAGAGGAAAAGCTGTTCACCAGGCTGGACTTGGTGCTTCAGTCTCCTGGGCATCCATGTGGTCAGGGAGGAGCTTCCTGGGGTTTTTATTTATGTCTTATGGAGGCAAGGTAGGTGCATTTGGCAATGGGCACAGGGAAGAATGGGGCCAGGAAAGAGGCATGGGTGGCTTACAAAATGCCCAGGGCCTGGCCCTTCTCAAAGACCAGAGCTATGTCATCATTGTCAGGCCTCACCACCACCACCAGGCTTTTCAAAGGCAGAAAAACGAGATTGAAAGGGGAAGGAAGGGCCATAGGGTGCTTTCAACCAGGTTGGGTGTGGAACACAGGCCTCTGAGCCCTTCTAGGCTGTGGTCTGTACCGGGAGTGGGCGAATCACTATCGTTTTAATTTTTTAGAACAGTAATGTGCTTTCACAAGTTGCAAACACTTGTGTGACTGTACTAGCTGGCATTTTCTGCACACATCTGTGTTCTGGAGGCTGTGCTAAGATTTCATGCACGTGACCTTGTGTCTTCCTCAGAGTGAACCACCAAGAAAGGTCCTCTTGCTCTTCCCATTTTATAGATGAGAAGATCAAGGAACTTCCCCAAGGTCCCTTGTGGCTAATGTCTTTAGCCTACACTGCGTGTACTCATGGTGAATTTGGGGGAAATGCAGGGAAAGCACACACAAAGAAAGTCAAAGTGACTCCAGTTCTGTAGTCCAAAAGCAGAACATTTAACCATCAGGGGCGTCTCTTTTTATTTGTGTGTGTGTGCGTGCATGTGCACGTGTGTGTGCAGGGATGCATGTTTAAACCGAAGCAGGGTCACGCTATGATACTGTTCTGTAAACTGAAGCCACTATTTAAAAATCACCTTAAAAGGACCTTCACAGGCTGATCTCCACAGGGACACCCATTTCTAGGATCAGGTCTGGAGCTGCATATGATTCGTCTGCAGATCACAGGCTTGCCAATGCGGGCCCAGGGCAGCTCACCCCGACAGCCACGCTTCATTTTCCACTCTGCTTTCTGCTCCTGTTCTTGTTTAAAAAAAAAAAAAAATTAAAACCGATAGACCTACCCAGCATTTTATTCCATGCCTGGCCCGGCATTTAAATGCAAGAAGCAGAAGGCTTGTGAGCTATAAATAGCCCAGGCTGCTTCTGAACGGTGGCAGGGAGAATTTGTAGGTTCTGTTTCCTCCCAACCTGGTGACCTGGATTACTTCCTTCCTGCAGCGGCTGCTGTCCTCGCTGCCTCCTCTGCCCATCCTTCATGGAGCAGAGCAAGTCCCTCTCTGAATGTTTAGTAAGCACCTACACCGGGCGTGGTTGCTGGGCACACGGACTGGAGTGAGCCACCAGCTCTATCATGACCGGGATGGTGGGGGTGGACATAGACACAGACATCTGCAAGTGAAAATCTTGTCATTGTGCAAGCCCAACAAGAGGTCTTCAGGTCTGGAAGTCAGGGAAGGCTTTCTGGAGGAGGGGATGGTGGAACTGAAAAAGGGAAGAAGGAGACAGGGACCTGGGGAAGAAGTGGCCTGGGAGAAGCAGTCTGTGGGGCCAGAGTGTAATGCTTGGCATAGAGCAAGGTTTCGTTATTACTAAGTGGTCACATGCTTTTTGCGGGCATGTCCGAGGTTCCTTTGGTGGCTCTCATGGCTTCTAGAATCCAATGATATTGGCTAAGGAAGGTGCTCAGCATTTCGCTCATCCAGTGATTCTCAACCTGCTTTGCACATGCCTTTCTATCGGGGACCAGGTTCCTGAGCTCCAACCCAGAATCCTGAGCTCCAACCCAGAATCCTGAGCTCCAACCCAGAATCCTGAGCTCCAATCCAGATCCTGAGCTCCAACCCAGAATCCTGAGCTCCAATCCAGAATCCTGAGCTCCAACCCAGGATCCTGAGCTCCAACCCAGAATCCTGAGCACCAACCCAGAATCCTGAGCTCCAACCCAGGATCCTGAGCACCAACCCAGAATCCTGAGCACCAACCCAGGATCCTGAGCACCAACCCAGAATCCTGAGCTCCAATCCAGAATCCTGAGCTCCAACCCAGAATCCTGAGCTCCAACCCAGGATCCTGAGCTCCAACCCAGAATCCTGAGCACCAACCCAGAATACCGAGCTCCAATCCAGACAACACAATTAAAAGTCTCAGATGGACCTGGAAATTGTTCCTTCACAAGCCTCCGAGGTGGTCCTGGTGTTCGACCATGTACATTTGGGATTCACGGTGCCCATCCAGGCTCCCATCTGGGGACCGTGCCCTCGCCCCCAGTCCAGGCTCTCCTGGATGACGGTGGAAGGAGCTCACAGCCTTTCAGGGCAGTTCCTTCTATGGACAAACAGCTCAGCTACACAACGTCCTTCTTCCCTTGTGCCCAGACCTTTGCCATTAATTCTAACACAGCGATGATACTGAAAATCAAAAATGTACAGTCCCTTGTCTACAAACTGCTTATTAATTTGAAGGCAAAAACTGCATAGGTTTTAAAGTCAGACAGACTGTCACTTAAACCACTTCCCTTTTGTTGTCCTACCCTATTAGCTTTGACTCAAAACCAGTTAGCCTCCCTGTGTCTCAGTGTCCTGTCTCCTAAATGGAGGTAATAATAGTACATGCCTCTCAGGCCACTGGAAGGATTGAGTATAACGTGTGATACGAGCTCGGTCCAGTAGTGAGACACTCACTTTATAATAATTTACTAGTAGTATTACTGCTACTACATAAAACATTTACATGGTAAATTCAACATCCTAAAGGTTTTTACTGAGTACTGAATGAATGCCCAACCCTATTGTAGGCGGCGGAGCGCATCATGAAAAAGTTCTTACTAAACAATGGCTGTCGCCATTATCAGTATTAGTATTACCTGAGCCACACAGAGCGGCTGGCGGAGGAAGCAGTAGGAAATTCATCCACCTTTTACTGATAGGAAGATGAAGCTCAGAGGCTTAGGGAGTTTTGAAAGCCCACTCAGCTGATGAAAGAAGGGAAGGAATTGAATCTGTCTTCCATTGAATACTCTTCCTTTCTCCCCCTTTCTTAGAGCCTTTTGCAATTGTCCGTATGTGAAGGAAGACAGGAAGGAAGGGAGGCCGGGAGGGACCATTATGCTCAAGGTTAAGGGACTTCCCCAGCATAGCCTCCAGGGTCTCCTCTGTTCCAGGCAGTTTCAGGACAGATCTGTGGTCCTTTCTTCTCTCCCTCCACAATATTCCATCAGGAAAATCCAGTTCTGATGTCTCTGAGCATCTTGCAGATAAAGGAGACCCCAAGGAGCGCTGGGTGGCCTGGCTGCTCGGCCAGCTGCTCCTGGTTGGGTTTGCAGCCTGAGTGTCTTCAGATCTGCTCTGGCAGCTGCAGGTGCAGCTGACAGCTTGTCCACTGTCTGCAGCCCCTGAGTCACTGCCCCGTACTCAGAGTGTGTCTTCCCCAAGTCCAGGCCCTACCTGATCTGTTGGGTCCCAGGCTGGCCTCTGCTGGCTATAGAATGCCCCCTGCTCCTGGTCCCCTTGCTTCCCCAGGGAAGTCAGCAGGAGCTTTGACTACTGAGTTCCCTCTCCCAGGGGACTGCCATTTAGCCTGACCTCCCTCCACTGGTTGAAAGTCCCTGCTCCCTTATAAAGAACCCACACACATCAACGAGGGAAGGAGTGATGTAGCTGGAAACGGGCTCCTGTAATCAGACGTCCAGGCGTGTTCGCTGCTGGCGAGGTGGGTCCCAAGCCAGTGGTTCTTATGCCTTTCATCCTGTATAAGATGTTGCCTTGGGCTTTCCTCCTACGAGCCTTTCTCTGAGCTTGCTTGCCCTCTTGTGCCACCTTAAGCCACCCTATTCGGTCACCCCTTCCACCCACTTCAGTAATCATGCAAATCTCACCTCTGGTAGCCCCCGACAGTGGGAAAACCCTGGGTTGAGAGGAGACAAGCTGTAAAGCAGCACTGCTCAATAAAAACTTCTGTGACGAAGGCCACAGGTGACTGTTCAGCTCCTGAAATGTGGTTAGTGCAACTGAGGAACCAGATTCTTAACTTTTAAAACATTTTAAATAGTGTAAGTAGTCACATGTGGCTAGTGGCTATTATCTTGGGCAACCAAGCACTGGACCCAACTCTCTATGTGCTGGGCTATGAGACCTTGCACAAGTTTTTAACCCTCTCTAGAGAGATAAAAAGGTACAGTTAGAGAATCCAGAAAGAAGCGGTCTGGAATGGAGACTGAGGTCTGGGGTCGAGTCTAGCTCCAGTGGTGTGATCTTGGGCAGTCATAGCCTCTCTGTGCTTCAGTTTCCTCATTTGTAAAAGGGGCATACCAACAGTCACCTCACCGGGTTACAATGGGGTTTAAATGAGATACAGTGAATCTGCCAGTGTCTCCCTCCCAGGAGTCTCTTGACAAGTTGTCAAAGTAGTTTTAGCTGGTGTTTTGGGAACCCATGTTCCCCTCCTGCCACTTTAGACAACTCTGACAATTCTTGCTTTTGCTACCAATGTTTGCGAAGCACTTACTTTTCAGGGCCTGAGTTCATAACCTTGAACCTCTTGAAATTATGTACAAGTTGTGTCATTGTGCGTCTTATTTTTTTATTTTTGGAGAAAACCAGAATTTTTCAAATGAGGAAAAGCCGCTTTCAAAAGATTTTCAAAGGAATCCAAATGGTTTAAGAACTCTAGGAGGGAAAGGAACTGGTACTCACGGCGCATGTGCAGCCGGGCTGGTGGGATCAGGGAGACAGCGGATTGGCTGCAGGCTGCTGGCATTCCTGTCCCTGCCCCGCCTCCTCCAAGCTGTGTATACCTTTGGTTGTACCTCTGTAAAGTGGGAATTATAGAGGACCTATTTCATGGGTTAATTAGTTTAAGTGGTCACATGTCGCTAGTGGCTACTATCTTGGGCACCCCAGCCCCAGATCCACATTCGGTGGTTGAGCATAGGGCCTGGCACGTGGTCAGTGCCCAGTGAATGCTGGCTGCTTGTGTCTGCATCATCTTTTCCCTCCTACCATTGTGTCCATCCGCTGCATACCAGGCTTGATGCAAGTGGCGCCGTCCTCCCAAAGTCTGGACTTCCTCGCCGGCCACACCATCTCAAAGTTCATTTCATACCACCCTCTCCCCCTCCTCATTTCGCTCCGGCCGCTCCAGTTTCCTTGTTGTCAAACATGCAGACGTAAATGCGGTTCGGGGTCTGTCTGTTTGCGGTCTCTGTGTTGGGAGCACTTTCCCCCAGATGTCCACCTGGCTCGTTCTTACCCACAGGTCATAGTGAGACCTCCCTAACCTCTATTTAGAAATGAAACACCCATCCCTCCACTCACCTGTCACCCTCTATATCTTTGTCTATTTGTGTGGTTTAAGGTTTGCTTGCCTCTTCTAGATGGGAGCCTTAGGAGGTCACTGGGTGTCCCTTATTTCGCTTTTTGCACTAGCTCCAGTGCCTAGAGCAGCACTTAACATACAGAAAATGCTCAAGAAAAGGCGTGGTGAAGGGAGTGAGTGAATGCATCTCACTTAGTCGGAGATGGACTCCTTCCTGTAGGATCCGGGAGTTCCCGAAGCTGTTTCTGGATTTAAGCAGTAGCTGTCTCAGGTAATAATAATTCACCAGATATGCCCTGCACCCTCCTCTGTGCCAGGTGAGGTCTTAGGTTTTGGAGATAGAAAGGTGAGAAAGAACCTCCCAGCTCTTGAGGACTCACAGGCATGGGGATGACCACGGTGTACTCCCTACCAAGTAGCTGTTAACTGCAGAATTGTGGCCATCTTGTTTGCAGCCCCCCCTCCCCCAGCCTGGATGGGCTTAGCGGACAAGGACCCGCGTCTAACACGCTTGATGCTGTGTCCTCGGCACTAGTACAAGGCCCAGCATGTGTAGGGGCTGGATGCATGAGTGGGCAGATACAGGTGTAGCGGGATAGATACGGACGGGCAGAGGGTCTGTGGCTGAGCCAAGGAGGGGCACTGGCTAGCCTGGGGAAGTGGGCAGAGGCGTGGAAGAATTCACGCAGGAAGCGAGGTGAGGAACCTTCTCCTGTCCCTGGGGAGCTTGCCGTGAGTCTCACTTGGCCAACAGTGGAGCAACTTGGGGATGAAGGGAGGGTGGCAGCCTCCCCTCCCTCAGTCAGGGTGGCCTGTGGCAGCCCTTCTGTGTTTGAGCTTCTGCCTGAACCTCTGTCCTTGGAGTTAAAAATAGCCAAGGATGGGAGCACAAGGACATGCTGTCTTTCTGTCATGGAGCAGGGATTCTGCTACCTGCTCTCAAAGGGGGCTGCAGGGTGGCAGGTTTGAGAAGGCAGCAGCTTAAAGAGTTATCTCTTCCTGCCCCCTTGAGGAGAAGCGCAGACTTTCTCTCTCCCCAGTCTGGGATGACTCTAAATAAGCTATGGAGTGTCACAGCTCCAAGGGCCCTCTAGGCCTGGGACCTTAGCAGACATCACCAATTAATTAAGCTCCCATCCCCCCCCCCCGGTTTCCTGGGACCATGACAGGAATCACCAATCAATCATGGTACCCTTTTCTGCCAAGTCTAGACAGACTAAGAATTCTTAACATAGGATATTTTAGGTAACAGCTACCCGAGTTGGCAAAAATAAGAAGACGTATTTATCATCATAATCTAGTCCAGTCCTGCCATGGTGGGGGAAACTAACTAAAACTCAGAGACAGGCAGAAACTTGTCTGATGTCACACAGGAAGTCCACAGTGAAGCAGGGACCGGACCCAGTAGCCGCAACACTCTGATGAGCCCATCCCCACCCCCGTTTTCTACTGCGTCCTCTTTTCCACAAAAACTGTCCAGAAGAAAGGTTTTACTGCAAGCCTCAGAATTTCAGGCAACATATTGTGTGGATGTGCTGGCAGGTAGTTTTCTAAGGAAAGAGAGAATATCTTGCATCAGCTTCTCACGAGGATGGTTGCACAATCAAGAAAGGCAAAGAAATCAGGAAAAAAGAGTGAGTGAGATGGGCTGAAGGCTTGCTGTTCTAAGTGGGGGCCATAGACCAGCAGCACGGGCCTCACCCAGGAGGTGTTAGAAATGCAGAATCCCAAGCCCACTTGCACCTACTGAGTCTGAATCTGTACCCCCCCCCCCAAATACTTGTTTATTGGCAGTGGGCTGGAAAGGCCATTGGAGTTAGCACATCCGTGAATCTGTATTTTAACAAGATCCCTGGGTGATTCATTTGCACATTAAAGCCTGAGAAGCACGGAGCTGTAATTTGAAAGCATTGCAGGCTCTGGTTTCCTGGATGGGTGTGGAGTACCTGCTGAGTGCCAGGCACCTTTGCAGGTCACTTCCCTGCCCTCCTTTGAGGGAGCAGAAAGAAACTGAGGCTCCTTCGCCAAGACGGGGCCCAGCAGCTCTGCAGCTCTGCCAAGGCCGAATCAAGGGAGATTTTTGTTTCAACTGTTTGCAAATAAAGGGTTGAACTTCCATCTAAGGAGTGTGAGACACCCCCCCCCCCCGCCCCCACCTGCGTTAGGCAGGTGTGCAGGGACGTTCCTGCCTGGAAAGCTGCAGTGGGCACACTTAGCCGTCCTCCTGCAGAGCGGTGCGGAAAGGGACTGGATTTTAAGGCATCATGAGACTTGGAGGAGCTGAGAGGGAGCAACAGGGGATGTGGTGCTTGAGGCCAGCGTCGCCGGCAGCCTCCGGTGCTGAGGACAGCTCATCCTAGGCCGGTTTCCTCCGGTGAGTGCTGGTGACAGGTGCTTCTAGCGGGTTTCAACTGGTCCCCGTGGATCCTGGCTAGTTCAAACTGAGGAAGGTGGCAGCAGGGAGCCTGGGGCACAGACAGAAGGCCTGCCCTGGTGGTGCTGAGAGGAAGGAGCCCTACCCCCTCGCCCTCCGTGTGCCTGCCACCTGTTTTTGTGTGTGTGCTTCTGTGGGGAGACAGGTGTCTGTGTGTGCTCTAAAAACAGGCTTCACATGCTGGCAGAGGCCAGTGCTGGCCTGAAGAAGCCTCACCCACCCCTGTACCACTGGCTCCCTGACCCTCTGGGAGTCAGTGTAGAGTGGGGTCAAGAGCAGGGCCTGGGAGATGAGATGGATATATACGTAGACATATAGATGCACTATGTTGAAATAAAATTACATAGCATACACTTCGCCTATTTAAAGTGTTCAACTCAGCAGGTTTTTAGTACATTCAGTTATGTAGTCATCAGCACAATCAATTGTAGAACATTTTTATCACCCAACAAGAAACAGTTATACTCATTAGTAGTCACTTTTTATTCTCCCCTCACTCTAGCCCCCGGCAACCACTAGTCTGCCTTCTGTTCCTTTGGTTTTGCCTATTCTGGATATTTTCTGTAAATAGTCATTGAATAGGGTTGTTTCTTGACTGCCTCCTTTCGTATTCCTTATTTTCAAGGCTTATGTACATTGTAGCATTTTTCAGTACTTTGTTCCTTTTGATGGCTGAGTAATATTCCGATGTCCGGATAGACTACATTTTGCTTGTTCATCAGTCGGTAAACATTGGGATCATTTGCACTTTTTGATTCATAGGAATAATGCTGCTGGGAACCTTGCATTCAGCTCTTTGTGTGGAGGGGATGGGTTTGTGTTGCACCTTGCCTCCACCACACACACTTACTGGCTGTGGGACTGTGAGTGAACTGCTTCAGTTCGCAAAGCCTCAGTTTTCTGAGAGTTCCTGGGAATTGGGCGCAGTGCCGTCCGTCGCAGAGCAGCTCGATAACACTACGTGTTGATAATTGCAGTTATAATCTACTGCGTGCCTTTATCTTTTCGTCACTGCACATATGTCATTGAGTTCAGCCCCACAAGGAGCACGAGAGGATTTATTTTACAATTAATGTGGACCTGTGCTGTGATGGGCTAACAGGCTGCCTTGTTATAGCATATCATTTGGTAGCTTGATGAAGTCTCTTTTCAATGTGCATGCAGGGAAGAGAGCTCCTCACCCCTCCCCTGCACTTCTGGCTTTCTCACATTATGAGGTGGCATATTTCTTACCTTTTCTTTTGTACAATGTAATTGGGGAAAAAGTACAGTGGCTGGAAGAACTTGGGTTCCACCATTCCTGATTTCACCCTGCCATGAGATCGGCACGTCCTCGATAAGGCTGCCTCCTCCGTCCTGAATCCCCCCAAACATTCATGGGATAGAGCCACAGTGAACTCACAAAGGATGTTTAATCCAAGCAAGAACTAAACCTTTGTTCTCAAAGCCACTGAGATTTGGGAGGGGGGGGGTCACTTGTTACTGTAGCACAACCTAATGAGAACTGACCAATTCATTTAATCTTTCCAATAATATGTGAAGTGGATGCTATTATTTATTTCTATCTTTTTTTTTTTTTTTTTTTTTTTTTTACAGATAGAGAGTCAGAGAGAGGGATAGATAGGGACAGACAGGGACAGAGAGAGATGAGAAGCATCAATCATCAGTTTTTTCGTTGCAACACCTTAGTTGTTCATTGATTGCTTTCTCATATGTGCCTTGACCGTGGGCCTTCAGCAGACCGAGTAACCCCTTGCTCGAGCCAGAGACCTTGGGTCCAAGCTGATGAGCTTTTTGCTTGAACCAGATGAGCCCGCGCTCAAACCAGTGACCTTGGGGTCTCGAACCTGGGTCCTCGGCATTCCAGTCCGATGCTCTATCCACTGCGCCACCATCTGGTCAGGATTTATTTCTATCTTATGAGGGAACTGAGGCTCAGAGAAGCTCAGTAGCTTTCTTTAGTGTTCTCAGCAAGTAGCAGAGGGACGCTCCAAGTCCCAGACAAGCCCAGTTATTCTGGCTGCAGAGCCTGTGCTCTACAGAAGACGGAAGTATGTGGGCTGTGTTTGGTGAACGATGAGTAACCCAGTGTGGATGGAACACCGGGTATGTGCATGGCGTTGACTGGTCGTGTGTAGGCTCGGGGCAGATCACAAAAGCCTTGAGCACTGTGCCCAAAGACGCTACCTGTGGTCCGCAACCCAACTTCTTCTGGAGCTGCCCAGCTTTTCCAAGGTGCAGGTGGGAATGGCTTCCCAGGGAAAGGCAGCCACTTGTGGGGACTGTAACTTGTCTTCCTTCCAGTGACTGCTGAGAGTCCCCCTTCTGCAGGAAGTCTGCACCCACGCCAGCTGGAATAGAGTGAATGGCTTCCCCCTGACCATCCCTGCTGGGTATAGGACCTCCCCCTCCTTATGAGGGCATTTATAACTCTGCCTTCGGTTTATATTTTGGTTCCACATTTTTACCTTCTCCCTCCGTGTTTTCACTTAGCAGGATAGTTCTCGGTTGTAAACTTCCAGAAGGTAGTGCTTGCATCTACAATAAAATCTTTTATGATTTTATTTGCAATCAACTTCAATTCAGTATTGAAATAATTCTATTGACAACCCAGAGCCTCCCTCAACTTCCAATGCTGTATTAATTACTCCTCTTATTACTCTTACAATATGTGTATATTCTGCCCTTGAACCATGCTGTTGTAATTATAACGCCTTGTGTTATAATTGCCCCTTTACTTGTCTGTCTCCCGGTACACTGGGAGTTTCGGCAAGCTCTGGGTGTAATTCTTCTGTGTTATGAATCTCCAGCACAGATCCTGAATGGGCACTTAGTAAGAGTTTGTTGAATGAATGTTAATTACTTGTCTGTTTCATCCTCCCTCCCCCTCTACTAACTGTATGTTCCTGAAAGACAATGACTGTGTCATATTAGAATCCCTAATGCCAAGAAAAGCACGGCATAGAGGATGAGCTCAGTAAATGTCTATTTTATTGGATGAATGAGAAGAATACATTTCATTCCAGGGGCAGAGTTACAAAGTACATTCATATACATTACCCAGTTGATCCTCTCAAGCTCTTCAGATTTTCACCATCTAGTGTTCTTCAATCCTTATCATGGGCCCTTTGCCTCCCTTGCTCCCACCCCTTTAATTTTTGCATCTTTATGATCTCTTCCATTTTACCCTTTAAATCATCTTGGAAAAAGATCCGAGGCATTGACTGCCCCACCCCCTCCTCCTTCCCCAGTGTAAAGCAGCCTAAAGGGAAAATTGTGCTCTGATCTGCTCCCGCTTAGCGGCAACTCTGCCATCTAAGGGAGGCTCATTGACCCCCCTGACTCAGCGTTCTCTTCAGAAAAATGAAGACAATAGTAGTTGTGAAGATTAAATGAATGTAAGTTGAGCACCTATCATAGGTTCTGATTGAGCTCAGAAAGTCCATGTGGAACAGTGGACTTTGAGGCATCAGCAAGCCAGTGGAAAGGAATTGTGGTTTAATAACAAGCCTGGGGCCCTGGCCGGTTGGCTCAGTGGTAGAGCGTCAGCCTGGCGTGCAGAAGTCCCGGGTTCGATTCCCGGCCAGGGCACACAGGAGAAGCGCCCATCTGCTTCTCCACCCCTCCCCCTCTCCTTCCTCTCTGTCTCTCTCTTCCCCTCCCGCAGCCGAGGCTCCATTGGAGCAAAAATGGCCCGGGCGCTGGGGATGGCTCCTTGGCCTCTGCCCCAGGCGCTAGAGTGGCTCTGGTCGAGGCAGAGCGACGCCCCGGAGGGGCAGAGCATCGCCCCCTGGTGGGCAGAGCATCGCCCCTGGTGGGCGTGCCGGGTGGATCCTGGTCGGGCGCATGTGGGAGTCTGTCTGACTGTCTCTCCCCGTTTCCAGCTTCAGAAAAATACAAAAAAGAAAAAAAAAAATAACAAGCCTGGGATGGGGTTGTTGTTTTTGAGATCTCCCCTTCCTGTGAACTGTCACCTTTGCCCCAGGCAAGCCTTGGCCTCCATTCCTGGTCAGCACTACGGACAGTCCCATTCCCCCCCCCCCCACCTCCCCGCTGCCCCGAGTCTGGGGGATCGTGTGAAGACTGCACTTAATAGTGTCTAAGCGGCATTCACTCAAGTCATGGGTTTATTGTATATACCACCAAGAAAAATAAAACGTCACAATTCACCTCTGACTTGCCATCGGTTGTCACTCATATCTTAATTTTAGAGATGTTGAAAACATGTCTTAGAATCAATAAAATGAGGACAAATTATGAGAGATAATATCAGTAAGCCATTGATCATTGACCTTTGAATGGTTAGTTATAATAGCCCAGCATTTATTGAATGCCTACTGTGTTCCACGCCTTTTTTTTTTTTTTTTTTTTGTATTTTTCTGAAGCTAGAAACGGGGAGAGACAGTCAGACAGACTCCTGCATGCGCCCGACCGGGATCCACCTGGCACGCCCACCAGGGGCGAGGCTTTGCCCACCAGGGGGCGATGCTCTGCCCCTCCGGGGCGTCGCTCTGCCACGACCAGAGCCACTCCAGCGCCTGGGGCAGAGGCCAAGGAGCCATCCCCAGCGCCCGGGCCATCTTTGCTCCAATGGAGCCTTGGCTGCAGGAGGGGAAGAGAGAGACAGAGAGGAAGGAGGGGGTGGGGTGGAGAAGCAGATGGGCGCTTCTCCTATGTGCCCTGGCCGGGAATCGAACCCGGGTCCCCCGCACGCCAGGCCGACACTCTACCGCTGAGCCAACCGGCCAGGGCCATCCCACGCCTTTTTTACACCTTTGTCTCCTGTCCTGGGTGCTCTCTGCCCTCTATACATGCATTTAACAAATATTACATTTGGGGGAAAGAAATGTGAGCCAGATAGACAGTTAACTGTTTTCTCACCATTATTCTTCCCAAAATATTCCAGGCCTGAGCCTTATTTCTCAGAACATTGCTTCCTGCTGAAAGGTAATGTAATGTGTTAACATTTTCAGTCCACATCATGCTTTACCCATTTGTAAAGCATTTCAAATTATAGCTTATGACCCAACAATTTCACTCCTAGGTATGTGCCCAGAAGAAATGTGCACATGTGGTCACCAAAAGACACAGACAAGAATGTGTTTGTGTTTGACAAAACTATTTGTAATATCCCCAGATTGGAAACTAGCCAAATGCTCATCGACAATGAAAAGGATGAGAACAATTATGATATATTCTCACAGTGAATGACAGGAAAGCCACGAAGATGAATGAACTACAATGGAACAATCAACATGAACCTCACAAGCATAATGTTGAGTGAAAGAAGTCAGACTCTAAAGAATGTATACCAGTGATTCTGTGTGTGTAAAAGTACAAAATAGTCAGAGCCCATTGGTGCTGTTAGAAGTCAGGGTAATGCTACTTTTTGAGGGGAAGTAACTGGTACTTGTTGGCGGGGGCTACTGGGGACATTGGCAATGTTCACTTTCTTGATCTGAATGCTGGTTCCTTAGATGAGCATGCTTTGTATACAGAGACCTGGGTCTGAAACCTAACTCTATCTTGTCTGGTGTAACTTTGGATAAGCTGCTGGACTGCTCTGAGCCTGTTTCCTTTTGGTTAAGTTGGGATAATAGTACTTGACTCTCAGAGTTATGGTTACATTATATATATAGCATACACACACATATATGCATGGGTGAGTTCTAAATAATATTATAGATTACGTGTAAAGAATATGTTATATAGTGTACATATTTGTCTGGTACAGGGTAAATGCTAAAAATAATGTTACATATTCTAATAATTTATCATTGTCATCATTTTATTATCCTGTTCCTTATGAACAGTTGGTTTGGGGAGAAGGTACATTAAACACATTCACACTCAATTATAGACGACCTAGTGAGAATTTGCATGTTCCTTGGGGACACATCCTAAGAAGGAAGCAGATTCAACCAAACACACGCGGTTAGTGAGATGAGCCAGGCTGAGCGCTGTCCAGGGTGCTGAATGACAATACGGGAGGAAGTGGCTTACGCCGTCGCCATCAACTGGGTTGAATGAGGACTGTTTCGAGGGGCCGTGGAATAGAGACACCAGTAGAGGTGAATATAAAGGGCTCTTGGGGCTCAAGTAGTTTGATCAGGGGAGTCCTTGTGGAAGAGATGGCATTTGAATTCTGTGGGAGAACAAACTGAGTTAATGATTTGACAAAATCATGGTATTGGAGCCAGAAAGACCTGGGCTTGAAACCCGGCACTGCTGTTCATAGCTGTGTCTGGCCTTGGGAAAGTTACTTAGTTTTCTTAATTCTTATTTTATCCCCCTGCAAAATCAGGTAGTAGTTATCTAATTCATGACTTCCTGTGAGAATTAAAGGAGATGGTGCCTGTGTCAGACACTTGGCATAGCATCTAGCAAAATGGTAATAATAATTTTTATAATGGCCACCTTTGTGGAGTGCTCACTTAATGCCTCCACCCACCAAGGATGTTCTGAGGATTAAATGTTGTTATATTATTACATTACCTTATTGTTGTATTTAATCTTCATGAAAGCCCTAAGAGTTTGGTGAGTGCCCAATAAATTATGTGTTATTTAAAGCTTAACTCTGGAGGATAATTAGAATGTGTATAGGGAAGATGAAGGAGGGAGGGAGGGAGGCAGGCAGGCAAGGGAGAGAAAAGCAGGGTGAGGAAGTTATTGAGGGTGTACGTGAGCACTGAGGTGCCTAGCTGGGCTGGACTGTGGACACTGAGGGAGACCAGGAGCAGATGGGGAGGGAATTGGGCAATGGAGAGTCTTGAATACTTGGGTTCAAAAACTGAACCTAATTTGACAGGCAGAGGGGAGCCATTCCAAGGTTTTAAATAGGACTATAGTGTGATTAAAAGTGTGACTTATTTACGAATTTGTATTTTATCTTCATTTACATCATAGAATTAACACGTTATCTGTAAAACTTCAAGAGACATAAAGGAATACAAAAGAGAAATTTTCCCCAGTGTGCTGGTTGGAGTATAAATTAGTGCAATTACTTTGTGAAGTTATTTGGCAGTGTCTTCTAAAGCTGAATGAGTGCCTGCTCTATGGGCCAGTAATCACTCCTAGGTATGTTTCTAAGAGATCTGTGCGCAAATATTCACCAGGCCATACACTAAAGCAATTATAGCAGCATTATTTTTAATAGTCCCAAACTGGAAAAAGATCAAATGCCCATCAACAGTAGTACAATGGATAAATAGATGGCAGTATTTCCATACAGTGGCGATAAGCCATCTCATCTACAACTGCATACAACAATATGGATGGATCTCCTACAGTCAACTTGATAGTGAGCAGAAGAAACACCCCTTCTCTCAAGAAAGGCCATGCCTTGTATACAAAGTTCAAAACCAAACAAAACTGGCCCTGGCCAGTTGGCTCAGCGGTAGAGCGTCGGCCTGGCGTGCGGGGCACCCGGGTTCAATTCCCGGCCAGGGCACATAGGAGAAGCGCCCATTTGCTTCTCCACCCTCCCCTCCTTCCTCTCTGTCTCTCTCTTCCCCTCCCACAGCCAAGGCTCCATTGAGCAAAGATGGCCCGGGCGCTGGGGATGGCTCCTTGGCCTCTGCCCCAGGCGCTAGAGTGGCTCTGGTCGCGGCAGAGCGACGCCCCGGAGGGGCAGAGCATCGCCCCCTGGTGGGCAGAGCGTCGCCCCTAGTGGGCGTGCCGGGTAGATCCCGGTCGGGCGCATGCGGGAGTCTGACTGTCTCTCCCCGTTTCCAGCTTTTAAAAAGAAAACAAAAAAACAAAAAAAACAAACAAAACTAATATATGGTGTTAGAGATCAGGGCAGTGGCTACCCTTGTGGAGCAAGGGCTTTGGGGACCCTAGCAAAGGTCTGATTCTTCACCATGGTGCTGATTACATGGGGATGTTTAGTTTGTGAAAATTCATCAAGCTATACACTTAAGGTTTGCGCACTTTTCTCTATACACCTTATACTTGAATGAATAGGTTATGGAATAACCTTCCACACATTTTTTTTCCCCCCTCTCCTGGACAAATATGTGGTGATGGAAAATGATTTGACTTTGGGTGATGGTTATACACCAGTTATAATCAACAGTTCAAATGCTATAGAAATGTTTACCTAAAACCTGTATACTCTTATGGATCAATGTTGCTCCATTAAATTAAATTTTCTAAATAATAAAAAAATAACCCTTTCTCCCTACAGTTATTCCCCCTTAACAGACTTTTCTGTGTTTGTGCACAAAGATAAAGATACGTATAATCTATAACTTTACAAAAACAACCATATGTTTTACATCCTATCCCACAATGCGTTTTGGGTTTTTTTCTTTTTTTCTTAATATGTTGAGGCAATCTCTCTGTTACCGTACATGTAGATCTAGGTGATCCTTTTTTAACAGTTGCACGGTATTCTACTGTGAAATGAGTCATTTTGTAAACAGGTCCCCTGTTGATGGACAGTTAATTCCAGCATTTCATTGATGTGAACGATCCTGTGGAGAATGTCTTCATGCATATCTCTGTGTACTTGAGTGATTATTTGTGGAAAATGAATTAGCAGGGGTGGAATATCTTGGTCCTAAGTGGTAATTTAAGATAGTTAATCTATTAATGGCTTGTTTGGTGGGTGGGTTGGAAGCAGGGAGCCCAGTTGGGAGGCTGTTAAAATAGTTTAGACTTCATGTAATGAAGGTGGTTGGATGTGAAGTTGGTCGAGGGATAAGAAGGGAGAGATTTAAGAGATATTCAGGGCAAAGCCTTTGTCTGACTTGGCGTTGATGGCGGAGGGGAAAGGCAGAGAGGTCCTGGGGCTTCTGAGTCTAGGAGACTGGGAAGGCTGGAAACACAAGTCAGAAGCAGTTGATTGAGGAAAATGGGACCAGGGATGGGTTTAGTTTTGGCCAACTTGCATTCCAGGACCCCATTCATCACGCAGGTGGTGATGGCCAGAATGCAGCTGGAAGTATTGCTCCTGATAGAGTTAAGGGTTTCAGACTGAGAGAAAGAATCCAAGGACTGCATGGTGAGGTCCTGGCGTACAGGGATGGCAGGAGTGGGCAGACGGACAGGAGGCAATCTGCTAGAATTCGCTGTCGCAGAGGCCAAGGAAGGAGGGGTCTGAAGTGACTATTGTTCAGAGTAGTCTTTCTGTTATTTCCTCTCCCTCCAGTGGGTGTTATCATTATCTTGTACGTGCTCTTCAGAGCACTTCCTACACTTGTGATTAATCCACGTGTCCATCTGTTTAATGTCTGCCTCCCTCGCTGAACTGTGAGCTCCGTGGTGTCAGGAACCACAGAACTCTTGCTCTGTGTCCTCAGCATCAGGCATGGTGTTTGGCACACACGGCGTTGGTTCCCTAAGTGTTCGCTGCCTCTTGCAGGACTCCAGCCGTCCACACACCCTCCCTCTCTCCCAGCCTCACCCACAATACCCTGCGCAGGCTGGGAGAAGAGGGACTTAGGACTCAGTAGGAGAAAATTCAAGCTGCACAATTGGAGTGTTGGGTGCAGCAAGTGTGAGCGGTTGGCCAAAAAAAAAATGGGTCATTCCAACTCTGTTTATGTGTGTATCACAGTGACCAGCCACAACTGGTATGCAGAGTTTAGAGGACTCCACTCCAGGCTTCTGCCGTAGAGTACCGTGATGACCATGGATAAGGAAGCCTCTCTTACCAGTGTAAACCAGGCTTAGAAGTATGCTTAACAATATCATGAGGGCTTCCCACTGAACAGGAAGGCACTCAGTAGTGTTTCCAGCGTGAATGGAAGTGCCACACTTCAGGGGTCGGGGGCTTGAGAGGAGGCCCTTGTGTGCAGTCAGGGCAGTCATCCGACTGGTTTAGCAAGCTGAGTGAACCGAGAGGCAGTGGCAGCCACGCTGTGGCTGTGAGAGGTGGGAGTGCGTGGTCGGTGATGTGGTGGGAGAGGCTGTTCTCTGAAGTGTGTCGGTTGAAGGGGGTGGTGGAAGAAGCGAAGCCTTGCGCAGGCTTGCTGGAGGAGTGGAAAGAGCCAGAAGATGGAGAGGTGGCAGATTCAAGGGCCAGAGAGGACCAGGGATGGGAGGAGCTTCCAGGAAGGGTGGGGGGAGGTGGGATGGGAGAACAGATGGCAGATCAGCCTCGGCAGGGAGGTCACCCCTCCCTCTCAGCGGAGGGGAAGGTCGAGGGGCAGGTTACAAGGTCTGAGGATTGTGAAATCTGGAAGTGAGAAAGAGCAAGTCAAAGAAACCTCTCTTTTCAGCCAAGTAGGAGAAAGGCCATCTGCTGGGATGGATGGGGCTCTGGGGCGGGGAGTGGGAAAGCACTGGGACCCACACTTCGGGCACTGTGACCGCGTGAGCAAGAGATAGCCAGTGGACGGGTTAGAAGGTGGGCCTTGTTGGTGTGGTTGGGCACAACTGTGCCCCCCAAGATTGGGGATTATGAGGTGGGGAAGGTGGCCTGTTGGGGAACATGCAAGACAGTTGCTTGGGGAGATTTGGGGGGGGGTGCTGGGAGGTCTTTCTCTGCAGTGGCTACGGCTGCTTTTGTTTGGCACCTACTATGTGCTGGGCACTGTGGTAAATGTTGTCATTTAACCATCTCAATAGCTCTATGAGGTAGATGCTACCCAATTTGCCCAAGGTCAGCTTGCTCGTGACTGAGCCTGGGCTGTTGATCGCAAAGCCAGGCTCACCTGTGTGGTGACTCACATCTACCTGGGGCCCAAATTGGGTACCGGATGTGGGGTGCTTCGGGGCTGTAGAATGTGACATGGATATGAAGCTCACCTCTCCAAATTCCGCCAGCCCCCATGGGGACTGGGTTGGTGTCATGTTTTGGTTCTGCCCTTTTCAGGGGGAGAAATGTGTCAGACCCTGGCGGATGGGGGCGAGCCAGTGTGGGGCCCCAGACCAGGGCTCAGTGGGGAGGTAGAAGTCCCAGGCAGGGGTCTGGTGTTTGTCCCCGACATATATGACTGTGCTGGTGTGTATGTGTGAACGGAGGAGGGACGTCTCCGTGCCTGCGAGTCTGTTCCTGAGTGCGCACGCTGTGCTTCTGGGAATCTGCCTCAGCGCCTCCGTACCTGTTATACACAGAGGAAGAGAAATGCTGGGCACGGGGCGGGGTGTGTGTGTGTGCTGCAGATACAGTGAGTGAAAGAACAAACAGTGGCGTGGAGGGAACAGAATGACACGCACATCCCCCTACATGCTCTTCAGAAACCCTTGGGGTGACACAGAAATGCACAGTGAAGGTCTTGGATAGGACGGTGTGTGCTCACAGGGTGAAAGAGATAGATTGAGCTGCTGAGGGACAGGGCTGCCCAAGGGGAGGGGAGAGCAGGGGCAGAGGGCCATCTGTCTTCGTAAAAGCTTTGTTGTCTCCTGTTTTACAGTTGGGGAAACAGAGGCACAGAGAGGCTGAGTAATTTGCCACAAGTCTCACAGCCGATGAGAAAGAGACCCAGGATTTGAACCACCTGAGCAGTCAGGTTTCAGAGCCAGTGGTTGAAATTGGCGGTCCTCAATTGGGGGTGACTTGTGCCTCCAGGGGATGTTTGGCAATGCCTGGAGGCATTTTAGATTGTCACACTGGATTGGAGGCTGCTACTAGCACTTACTCGTACAAACTGGGGGTACTTTAGACCTTTACGATGCACGAGACGCCCCTGACCACAAGCCAATATCCCATCCAAGCTGCCAGTTGTGCTGGGGTTGGGAAACCCTGAAAAGCATTTGACAAGAGTATGACACATAGTAGGTGTGCAGTAAATAATTGCTGAAGAAGAGGAGGAAGAGAAGAAAGGATTTGGAGAAGGTTGCAGGGGAGAAGTGAGTTTCAATTCAAAAGGGAGAAACAGTCCATATAGAGGAATCTGTTAGTGAAGAGAACACACGTGACACTGTTTTTTGGGTGGCTCTGAATGGCTGTCTGCCCCAGGAAGGGTGGGTAGAGGTGAGGCCGGTGGTAGGAGGAGGTTGATGGATTGGGGGTGGGGGCCGAGGCTGGGCAGCCACCAGCCACGGAAATGCTAACCTGATGTCTCGCCTCTCTGTCCCCTCCCACCCTGTGTCTCTCTCTCCACTCCTCTTGGCCTCTTTGCCAAGTAGGGGACAGCCGGAGGCTGAAGGGGGCCATCCAGAGGAGCACGGAGACGGGCCTGGCGGTGGAGATGCCCAGCCGGACGCTGCGCCAGGCCAGCCACGAGTCCATCGAGGACAGCATGAACAGCTACGGCTCGGAGGGCAAGTGAGTGTGGAGTCTGACCTGCCCGCAAGCCTTCCTGGCTGGCGGTCTTCCCCGGCCTAGGGCGGGAGGACCTCAGACTGGGAGGGGCCGTGGCTCAGGGTCCCCTGGCCGGGTCCGTCTTCAGGAGGGAGGTGATGAAGCAAGGACGCTCTGAGGAAGAGCGAGGAGGGCCAGACCCCAGTGCCTGATGGTCTAGATTTGAATCCTGGCTCCACCACTCACCAGCTGTGTGACCTTGGTCAGGTCGTCTGTGTCTCAGTTTCCTCCTCTGTAAACGAGGGTAAATACTTCATAGCGGCGTTATGAAGACTAAACAGGTTCATTTTTATTAAAAGCGTAGGCTAGTGCTCGACCTCCACCTCAGCTCCCTCCCATTTGGGGCCCTGACTGGCAGCTGGGGGCTTCTGCTGGCTGAAAGCCTGCCCGCTCCAGGCCCTCCGAAACTGGACATCTCCGGCCTCTGAGTGGCCTCGCCTTGGCAGATACTGCCGTTCCACCCACCTCCTCAGAGACTTTCCGGAGGGCGAGGAGAGGACAGGCGGAAGGGAGAGGAGGAGAAGGAGGAAGGGAGAGGAGGAGAAGGAGGAAGGGAACAAATGTTTTCTTTAACCTGAGAAACTTGGCAAGGCAGCAGAACTTGGTGGAAGATATTCTGGGCATCTGAGTAGCAGCGAGTCCCTGCTGAGTTCGTGGGGATTGGGAGGTGTGGGTCTGGGTCCTGGCTCTGCCTCAGACCCCGAGTGGCCTTGGGCATGTTCCTTGACCCGTCTAAGCATCAGGAGGCCAGAAGATGTCTCGTCTGTTGGTTTCCAGGCACGTTGGAGGACCAGGTCGTGGGAGGGTAGTGTGGTGCAGTGAGCATAAACAGGAAGTCAGACCCATATTCCCATTTTACAGAACAGGAGGCTCGGAGATGCCACACAGCGTTCTCCAAGGGGAGCAGCATAGGAGGGTAATAAAGTTGTGAGGATTAAATGAGCTAATATATGTGAAAGCACTTAAAATAATGAATGGCACATAGCAAGCAATATTATTCGTTAAGATGACTGTTGTTTGTTATTGACTTAGCTGCTGTTACTTGGGTATTTTGTTCTGTGAGGTCAGATGCATCCTAATGGACATAGTGAACCCCCCTAAATATAATCATTTCTATATAAAGTGCTTAGCACAGAGTAAGCACAGGATAAACGTTGGCTTTATAATTATTAAAAAGTTTTGGGAGGATGCCTTGAGCCCAGTTGAGGGAGGATCGGGTGGGTTGGAGGGGGCAGGGTCTAGCCGAGGGCAGAGTCTTGCCCTCCTGAGAGAGGCTGAGCTCAGTCAGGTGCTGACACCCTGTTCAACACCTGGGCAAGAAAGGGAAGGTGAAGGGACAAGTGGGGACCTTGAGCTGTGGTTGGCCTCCTCCTTGTTCTGGAGGTATTTTGGGCACTGGCAGAACTGAGGGGGTATGACCGTCCTCCTCCTGGGCTCCTGCCAGCCCAGCTCAGATTCACAGGAAGCCAGCCTGCCCAAGCAGCCCCTGCCAGCCTGAGGCCCAGGGCACTTCCGGATCTGTCTGTCCCGGGCACTGGATCACCGGGCATGTGTCTTCCTGCTAGTGGGCACAGGGGTGCTCCCCCGTGGATCTTCATTTCAGCAAACAGGATCAAGCGCCTACTGTGTGCCAGACAATTGGACTGGGCACCTCAGGTACCCTGCTTTCTTCTGACGAAGTAGCTAGCAGCGGTGAGAGCTGCAAAGGACAGGAATAGAGAACTTGGGGACTGTGTCCCACCCCGGACTTGGGGCTGGGAAGGTTCACGTGGGTTGGGCCATTCAGTCAGTGAAGGTCTTTGGGCTCTAGGTTATACTATACCAGGTGACCGTGGCTTCAGCCCTTGCTGCTTGGGCTGTGGTCTCTAATCCGGCAGCATTGGCATCCCCTGGGACCTTGGATGGCGCATCCATCCCAGACCCACTGAATCAGTCTGCATTTTAACAGGGTCCCAGGTGGTTCATGTGCACATGAAGGTTGAGCAGCCCTGGTGTAACAGTAGTAATGTGCTAGAGCTACCACTTCCAGAGACCTGGCTGCGGGCAGACATTCTGCTAAAGTGCTTTTACGCATACTGACTCACTCAATTCTCAGAGCAACCCGATGATGCTGGGACTATTAACATCCCCATCTTACAGACAAGAAAATGGAAACCAAGAGAGGTTCATTAACTTGCCCAAGGTCACACAGCCAGTAAGTGGCTTAAATGCTGGGATTCAAACCCAGGCATTTGGAGTCTGCACTTAAGTGTTACACTTGACTCTCTCCCTCATTTAATGGCTGCATCTACTTCCGGAGGTAGATAATTTCAGGATGGTTTGATGGCTGAATTACGCCATCAGGGGCCCTGAGTCTCTCTGTTTAGCCAGGGGTCCCCAAACTTTTTACACAGGGGGCCAGTTCACTGTCCCTCAGACCATTGGAGGGCTGCCACATACAGTACTCCAGTACACTGACCACCAATGAAAGAGGTGCCCCTTCCAGAAGTGTGGCGGGGGCCAGATAAATGGCCTCAGGGGGCTGCATACGGCCCATGGGCCGTAGTTTGGGGACGCCTGGTAGGTCTCAGTATGTTGGACTGATCCTGGTTTATCCCTTGAAGCTGAGGAAGGGCTTTCTTTCCCTGAGCCCCGTTCCGCCTGACTGAAGGCTGGGGTTCTCAATGTCAGGGGTGGAAGGGAACAGCGGTGGGTTTGGCAATCAGCCAAGCTCCCCCCACCAACAGGCCCATCTCCTCTAGACAGAGAGCAGGGATTCAAGTCCCCTGAAAAAGGGCCATGAAACAGTATCTCCCTAGACCCCCTCCCAGAATCCTGAGATCCTCCCTGGTGACGGTCTTCTTCAGTGTGGGTTCCTCAGAACCCAACCCAACACGTGGATTCAAAGGCAGCTAGGTCACGGGAGGCGATTCTAGATAACCACGGCGAACGAGCACCTGAGAGAGACCGGGCAGCGGCGGCATCCAGTAGTGTGTGCCCGGAGATGCCAGCTGCCACTGTGGGCAACCGGAGTTCAGTCCTGATGAGACCTCTGGGAGCCAGTGTGGAGTGTGTGCCTGAGAGTCATCCCCTGGGAGGCGAGGGAGCTGAAGACTTTACACTCAGACTCTCATCAATTACCGGTTGAAGGCGGCTCTGGTTAACCCTCCTGCCCTTCCTGCGGCACAGGGGGCTTCGGGGGCCAGAGAAGTTCCTCGGGGGCTAGGGGACGCGTGTGCTGGCAGTGAGAAGTCCGTGTGCCGTGGGGAGGGTCAGGGGACATGGAGGGTGGAGGCCGGCAGAGTCTGTTCCCCCGTCTGAGTGCACAGCACCACGTCCCGCGGCCCAAACCGGAAACCCGGGGTTCTCCCCGACGGTACCCTCTCTCACACTCCAGACCCGATCCCTCACTGGGCGCTACTCTTTCACTCCCGATTATCTCATGACTCCATTCATTTCTCCCCCTCCTCCCCCTTCGGTGAAGCTGCCTCACACTCCTACCTGGATGCCTGTAGTAAGTGCCCTTTTTGATCTGAGCTCCACAGGCTGTCACTCAGCACTTAATTCCTCTGCCCTGTGCCTCCGCTCCAGCGCCCGGAACCTCTTACGCTTCCCTGTCTCACCTCTGGGCCTTTCCTCCGCTGCGCCCTCCTCCTGGCACCCCCTTTCCTACCCCTGCTCCTGCTGCATCCTCTGACTCATTCCTCCTTCAGACCTCAGCTGAGAACTGGCACGTAGCTTTGTCTCATGTGCCAACTCTAGTTAATTGATAATGGCTCCCTGGATTGCTGTGTTCAGAGGGGTTCTGGAGCCCAATCCAAGTTTGGCGGGAGTGTTGAGGTTGATTAGTAATGTCTGCCCTGGGCGTGGGCAGGGGAGGTGGAATGGCGTGGTCTGCCACTCCCTGACTGTATCAGCAGCGTCCAGGTCATTCTTGCCCCTCACAGCACCTTCCACCCTGTAGTAATTCTCATGCACGTGTCTGTCTGCCCCACCAGACACTGAGTTAGTTTAGTGCCTGCCCACCATGGGGCCTGGCCCAGAGATGATGCTCTGCAGATTCTGTTGAATAGTGGGTAGGTACCACGAGCAGAAGCATGCACAGATTCTGCTTTTCCTCCTTTCCAGTCTCCTTCATCACACAGAATTGGGGCTTCAGCATCCTCTCTGTAAAGCCCAAGCTCTCCGAGCTGGCTGCCAGCACCCCTCCGGCCTCTCCCCTCTGCTCCTCATTGTCCCAAGGTGTCTGAGTTATCAGCATCCAGCTTCCTGGGTGTCTAGGTCACTGTGCCCACGGCCCTGGAAAGCAGAGTGTGGGCTGGTGGCAGGGCCACCTGGGCCCCCCGGGCTCAGGGGCTAATTCCTTCCAAGCTTGATTGCAAACCACTGAAGGCCAGGAGTCTGGGTGGGTTGTCAGAACCCCCTGCCTCTTCCCCACGTCTGATGTTAGCACAGACACCGTGCCTGAAGGACAAACCAGGACTGGGTGTGACTGGGCGAGGAGACAAGGGGGTTATAGGCATGAGTGTTTGTTGAGCATTTGGCTGTGCCAGATTCTGTTATGAGAAATATATCTCATTTAATATTTACATCAGCACCGAGGAGGTTGTAATCTATCATTGTTTGTTCCTATTTCACCAAAAAGGAGAACCAGGCTCTGGGAGGTAAAGACTGTGTCTTCACAGCTAGTGAGTGGGGAGTCAGGATTCAAATCCAGGCCTGCAGATCCCAAAGCCTGGACTGCAAAACCCTGCACTCTTCTCTGGGCAAGGCTGTGGTCCCCTCAGGGCACATAGAGACAATAAAGCAGACTGGTTAAGAAGATGACCTCTGGGCCAGAATCCCAGGGTTCAAACCCCAGGTCTACTACTTATTAGCAGGGTGATCTTGGTTGGGTTACTTGACATTTCTGTGCCTTGGTTTCCCCTTCTGTAAAATGGGTATTGGTAAAGCATACCTAGCCTTCATGGAGTTGTTAAAGGAGACTTAAACAAGTTAATGTCGATAACCTAGTACTATCGGTGCTTGGCTCATGACAAATTTTTAATAAATTAAAAAAAAAAAATAAATAAGATTCCCAGCATCATGCCCACGAGCCAAACTGCCATGGCAGGTGGGGGAGGGGCTGGGGGAGGGGCCGGTTTGGAGCCGTCTCTCGAATGCTGGAGAAACCGGAGTCAGGACTGTGCGAGGCTGCGTATCCTGGCGTGTGGTCAGTCCTGCTTCAACGTTTTGTTTGAAAACTTGAATTTGTTCCCACGCAATTGGAGTCTTGGGAAATAATCTGAGCACAGCACACATTTTTGCCTTTGCTCAGGTACGATTTCATACACGAGAAGCATTAGGTGAACGGAGGATATTTGCACCCACGTAGGACTACGTGACGCACACGCGCACACCTCCCCCCCAACATAACCTGCTCCCTCAGCCTCCGTGCGCTGCCCCATCCACACCCCATGTGACAGCTTCCTGTCCCAGTTCATCAGCCCTCCTCACCCCTTCACAGTCAGTCACACGCTGCAATCCTGACACTCATTTCCGCAGCAAACTTCCGGTCATCGGCAAGGTAAAGCACGTATTTATTGTAGTATTCGTACATTTCTTCACCACTTAACGTGTGTAAGACTGGGCTTCCATCTTTACTATGTTCCTGTCTTTTATTTCCTTTCTTTCTTTTTTTGGGGTGTGTGTGTGTGTGATACTGACATAATATTTGGGTGTTGTGCCCCAACCCCATTTTCCCCATGAACTCTGTAATTTTTTTTTTTTTTTTTGTATTTTTCTGAAGCTGGAAACGGGGAGAGACAGTCAGACAGACTCCCGCATGCGCCCGACCGGGATCCACCCGGCACGCCCACCAGGGGGCGACACTCTGCCCACCAGGGGGCGATGCTCTGCCCCTCCGGGGCGTCACTCTGTTGCGACCAGAGCCACTCTAGCGCCTGGGGCAGAGGCCAAGGAGCCATCCTCAGCGCCCGGGCCATCTTTGCTCCAATGGAGCCTTGGCTGTGGGAGGGGAAGAGAGAGACAGAGAGGAAGGAGAGGGGGAGGGGTGGAAAAGCAGATGGGCGCTTCTCCTGTGTGCCCTGGCTGGGAATCGAACCCGGGACTTCTGCATGCCAGGTCGACGCTCTACCACTGAGCCAACCGGCCAGGGAGAGCTCTGTGATTTTTTACTGCAGGATTTTGCACGCACAGTAACTTTTAGCACGTGTATACTTCATGTTACAGCACAACTGGTTGTGTGGTAGGCTCAGCAAGGCCGTGAGAAGGTGGATGGATGGGTGGATGGACGTGGGGGGCAGGCAATGCAGGATGGACAGAAAGTTCATAAACTTCAAAAGCCTTTCAGAACCACAAGACCCATCATCGCCACGAGGGCTGCGCAGCCTTTTAGTTTCAGATACAGTTGTGACAGGTGATCCATCCGGAAAAGAGGACCGAATCCAACCCCCAATAACCCAATTACTTCTTTAACCTTCGAGAGCATGGACAGTCCAGGGCCAGGTCGAGCTCAGTGATTCATCATGAAAGACAAACAGGTCTCAGCTCCTCAAACAAAACCTAACAGGATTTTGAAAGGCAGCTAATCTCATTTCACCATTAACACAAAATCAAAGGCCAGTAGAACACGGGCTGTCATCTCTTTTCAGGGCTCCACATGGCATGTGCCTCTGGGTGGCCCCACTTGCTGCAGCTGTTCCCCCTCCACGACCCGGGCTTGGCCTCAGAGGTCCAGATGCCGCACTTCTTAACAGGTCTGCAATCAGAAATGCAAGAGCACCAAAGAGAGAAGAGGCTCTTCCAGGCCGGGCAGCAGGCCACGGCATCTCAGTCCTTGATTCATTCAGCACATACTGTCTGCTAGGTCCTGCGCCAAACACCTTGCCTCCGTTACCGGCCTGCCTCTCCCCAGCGACTGCAAGGTGGTGACAGTGTAGTCCCATTTTATGCAGGGGGAAGCAGTAGCTCAGAGAAGTTACAGAACTTACCCCAGGTTGCACAACACTGCAGTCCAAGGCCTGTATTATGCCAAAGTCCGGTCTTAAACCACTATATTTTTTCCAGTTTGGGCCCAGCGGAAGCGTCTGGCAGTTTATTGAGTTCCGACTGCAGGGCAGTGAACGTTTACTGAGTTCTGACTGCAGATGAGTCATGGTCTGTGTAGTAGCGTGTATGTGGTAGTAATTCACAAGCTCTTTCCTACCCCGTTACAAATGGATCCAATGAGCAGAGATTTCTGATGCATTTAAAACTGGCACAACACCGGCACCGCTAACGGACTGGCTGCACATTGTCTAAGCGGCAGGTGTGGTCTTGTTTGCAGAGAAGAGTCACAGGCAGAGACAGCGGCAGGTGGCCAGCAGTTGACTCTGAGGAGTAGAAGCAGCTCTGACTGTGCATCTGCAGCCTTTCGCCCCGCCCCCGGGAAGACCCCAAGGTGGAGTGGGGTCCCCGATGCTGTTGGTCCTCTGGCCAGCAAGGACCTGCCACCACTGTCTTCTTTCTTCTGCCAGCCCCATGCAGGATGTGCTAACCCGTTCAGGGTTTCTGGGGCGTCTGCCTGGATCCTTGGCAGCTGGCGAGGCCCCCTGGATGGGAAAGCAGGCAGCCGCCCAGATATTATAAACAATTACCGCTAATTACCAGGCCTGCCAGTTCCCCATTGTCTGCTCACGATTCCACCAGGAACCGAGCAGCAGACAATGGCGTTGTTGGAGGAAACTTTCAATTTTAGGCTGCAGAAGGCCGGCTCTGATTGAGAGGCTGGGTCCCTTCAGTGATTTGGAATTCAAGAGGTAGCAACAATTTTGGAAGCAAGCTCCCAGACCCGCTCCCAAATGGCCAGGAGGTTGAGGTGGAAAAGAAACAGGTGTGGAGGGAAGGCCATGCCACCAGCTTTTGCGAGAGAGTCTGGTCTTTGCTGTAGTGCTGTTCATTAAGGGTCTTTGGGTTTGCAAGAATAACGAGTACTCATTTCTATCCCCAGATATTTAAGTTATTTTCCCATACTTTATGATGCTGTTGCATAATCGTTGAGCTTAGAGGTTTGGGAGCCCAACTGCTTGGATTCAGATAGCGCTCTGCCCCTGCCTTGCTTTGGCCTTCTCTTGCATGCAGCGGGAACATGTGGTCCCCTCTGCGGCATGAGGGACAATAGAGCCTGAGAGTCTCACAGGTTCACTCCACAGGATACCAGCAGCCACTGCTGCAAAGCATCCTGCCCTGTCCTCAGCGCCACCCAGGAGAAGGGTGGGCACAGTCCTCTGGGCTTTCAGGCTCCAACCCAGCTGGGGTTTCCTGGCCTCCTTCAGCGCCGCCAGCCCAGCTCAGGGACCCAGACCTTCCTCGAGGGTCCTCCAGCCTCCCAGCTCCCTTCCTTCCCACCCTGACATCCTTTGCTCCCCCAGGCTGAGGGCTTTTGTCTGCTTGTTTATTTGGAGACAGGGCAGCCTACTTTTGTACCTATCCTTCTCAGTCTGTTTCTTCTTAGATTTGAAGCTCAGAAGCCAGTAATCTGACGGTTTTATTCTCTGGCTGCTGCCTGGGTGGGGCAGCAGGAGGTGGTCGGGAATCATGAAAATGAGACGCACACAGGCTAAAATGTCAAATTGTTATTCTGCCAGCGACTGCCGATAACAAATAAAAACAAAATTTATTGGAACGATGATGGGGCCTCTTACAAAGCTGAGAGAGAGAGAGCTGAGCAGTCAGGACGAGGGGGCTGGTAGTTGGAGGCTGTTTGTAAGGATAGCCATTCACAGGGCTCAGATGGAAACTTTGTTACCCCCACTTCAGAGCTGGAAGAGAGGAAATTCACTAAAATTGGCTTAAGCAAAATATATTATAATTATATTTGTTGTTGTCGTTCTTTTGACTCGTGTGACTAAATAAAAAAGTCACACGACTTTTTTTATTTATGAAGTTCTTGCCTTAGGCAGAGCGTGGTCCAGGAGCTCACGGAACGCCATCAAGTTCGATGGCTTCATTCATGGACTCCAGGTGGTAGCAGGGTAGCTGCCAGAGGTTCTGGTCTGTTTCTGGGTCAAGACTGGTGGGAAGAGAGAGCATCTCCCTTCCTGCAGGTCAGAGAAGCTTCCCAGCCTGGTTCCTGGGGGCTGAGTCTGGCCACGGACCTGTCTTTGAGCCAATTTGCTGGGAAGAATGGGCCAGGCTGAGCTCATACCAGCTTCTGGCATCAGGTCTGGTCCACTGATGGAAATCAGTACCTTGGGGAGAGGGCTCCCTAGAGGAGATTTGAAATCTCATTCCCAAAGTAACGGGGTCGACATCGGGCAGCCCCCAGCAGCAACGAATGCAGACTTCCAAGGTCGAGCCACTGGTCCCTTCCACGCCGCTCGAACTGTCAGGTGCGAATGACTCTCCTGCGGATCGTGTTAAAAGGCAGGTTCTGATTCAGCAGCCGGGGGTGGAGCGGGGCGGAGTTCTGTATCTCATTAGCTCTCGGGTGATGCTGGTCTCTGGGCCACACTTTGAATATCACGGCGTTAAATCATAGGTACCAGGCGCTGACAAGCATCATCTCCCGCAATGCCTCCAACCAGCCCGAGACGCAGGAATCCCCTCACCCATGTCATGGAGGTGGGACCTCAGGCTCCGTGACAAGAGGGAGGGAAATGGGACAGGTCACAAAAGCTAAGCCCCAGAGTTTCGGAGTCGGAGCTGGGATTTTAGGGCCGTGAAGAGAGAAAGGAGAGAGAGATAGGACATGGGTCTGCCTGAGCCCGAGTGACGGATGTGGACAGAATCATCATGGCACGAGGGACGTTCTGGAGCTGACCGCCTGAGTCATCTGAGTCCTCGGTTGGCCCCGGGGAACATGAGTTTCCATCTCATCCTTTATTCTTACAGCCTGAACTATGGGGGAGTCTGCCTGGCGTCGGACGCACAGTTCAGTGACTTCCTGGGCAGCATGGGGCCGGCGCAGTTTGTGGGCCGCCAGACTCTGGCCACCACACCGATGGGTGAGTGCCCCAAGACCTATTCCAAAGAGGGGTGTCCCTCCGGAAGCCCTGCATTGCCCCTTCTTCCCCTTGGCTGTATCTGCTGGCACCAGCTTAGAGCCTGGTCCACACCTGCCAAGCCCTTAGCAGAAGCTGAGCATGTGGTGTGGCAGTTGGTTCTGGTCTTATTTTGGGCTGGGAGCAGGGGAAGGGGATTTTATCTCTAAGCAGAGAGGAGGTTCTGTGTCCTTGATTGAGCTTTCAAGCCACTTCCTAGTCTCATCTGTTGAGCCCTCTTGCAGGGGACGTGGAGATTGGCTTGCAGGAGCGGAATGGTCAGCTCGAAGTGGACATCATCCAGGCAAGGGGACTGACGGCCAAGCCAGGCTCCAAGACACTGCCAGGTGTGGAGTGCCCTCCCCTCTGCGAGGTGGGGGTGGGAGGTTGGCAAGCATGACTGGAGGTATATCTGGGTCCAGAAGAGAGAAAATTGAGCCCGGTGCGGAGGTGGAGGATGCCTTTGTCCCAACATTAGTGACTCACAAAGAACTGGTGATTCAGGGTTTGTTCTGGGGACCCAGTTGAGATTATCAGCTGACCTTGTTGTCATTCCCAACTGGACTGAGCTCCTGGAGGGAAGGGACCTTCTTTCCTGGGTAGGATTATACCCCAGTGTCTGGTCAGGTTCTTGGTACCCAATGGGTGATCAGAAAACATTTGTTTGGTGAATGGATAGAATGAATGTATAAGCCAGGAAAGGGATGGGCATGTCAGAGACAGAGAAAGGGACCAGGTGAGTACAGAGTGAGCAAGGGAAGAGGGAGGCTTGCAGGACCATTTGAGGGGGTGGCGTAGCCCCACCAACCCTGGCTGCACCCCATCTAGTTTGGCCCTGTTGTCTCCTCCCCAGAACCCCAGGGGGGCACTTTGATGCCCAGCGGTGGTGGGCAGCCTCCCTCTATGGTGCCTATGCCCACCATGTGAGGCCCACACTAGAACTCACCCTGCTGGCTTCTGTCCCCAGCGGCCTACATCAAGGCCTACCTGCTGGAGAATGGCGTCTGCATTGCCAAGAAGAAGACCAAAGTCGCTCGCAAGTCACTGGACCCGCTGTACAACCAGGTGCTGCTGTTTCCCGAGAGTCCCCAGGGCAAAGTCTTGCAGGTGAGGGGCGTGTGTGTCGTGTGTAGTGTCACACAGTAGTAAAGGGAGAGGCAGGCGCCCCCGGGGCGGGCCGCGCCTGGAGGAAGTGGAGTGCTGTGGTCGATGGGAGCTCCACAACTTGCTGTGCAACTTTGCACAAGTTTCTTTCTGAGCCTCAGCTTCTGTGTCTGTAAAGTGGGGACACTAACAGTACTTACTGATAACAGTGACCGTAACAGTAAAATGTGTGCTTTGTGCAAGAAAAGTATTTGCATGTTTGGCCTATAGTGAGTGCTCTACAAATGGCTTCCTTCATCACCATCATCACCATCATCATCATCATCATCATCATCACCATCATCATCATCTTCATCACCATCATCACCATCATCATCATCTTCATCACCATTATCAGCATCAGCATAAACCTCTAAAGGCCTAGGGCTTGGCCTGAAGCAGTGTTAATAAACTGGAAGCCCTTTGAGCATTCACACAGGTGTTGGGCCCTGTGGTCATTAGGAGAATCCCAGTGGTGACTCAAACCTGGAGCTAGAAACAGCTGCCCATTGCGGGTATGGGCAGGGCCCAGGCCAGATGCCTACAGAAGCAGGATGCCCATCCTTTCAGAGTTGTCTTTTAGGCCAGGGGTCTCAAACTCAACTCAGCATGTGGGCCGCAGAGCAAGATCACAGCCGTTCGGCGGGCCGCACTAGGTCTACAAAAGGCAACTGTTACGCAACACTTTTCTCACTGCAGTTGAAAACAAAAAAAAATCAGTACAACAAGCACAATCGTACATGCAGTTTACTCAGTGTCACAAAACGACCAGAAACTGTAGTTCGCATCACAACTGCTGTTAACTAAGCTAATATCTAGCTAGGATGCTAGAGAAATGAAAAATACGAGTAGGCCCCTAGGCTTACTTAATTTTATCCAAAATATTTTGAACTTCGTGGATTAGTTTGCGGGCTGCACAAAATTGTTCGGCGGGCCGCATGCGGCCCGCGGGCCACAAGTTTAAGACCCCTGTTTTAGGCACTTTCTGGCTTGCACCTAATTTCTTGCTTCTCACCTGGGCAGGCAAAGCAAATGAAGATGGGGCCAAGGTGTTACCAATGGCTAAGACAGTGGGACTTTTGCTAAACTGGGAGGCCAAGGTCCTGTCCAGGACAGAGTGTTTTGACCTGTGGGTAGAGACCCATCACTGAGTTGTGAATCAGTTTAGCTAGTCCTAACACTTTTTCCAATGGAGTGGATAGGAGAGAAAACATTTTTCACTCCTAGTAAGGTTAAGTCTCCTTCTTTAGTGGGTCACTGGCTTCAATTGTGAAGCCCATGTGTGCATGGGTGAGGATGATCCCTGTTAAAAAAAGGTTTGCAAAAGCCCTTCAGATATCATTTCAAACAACCGAAAGACCGTTTAGCTACTGTGCACGTACCTGCCACTTTTAAAAACTTTATTTCAGCCTGACCTGTGGTGGCGCAGTGGATCAGGCGTCGACCTGGAATGCTGAGGTTGCCGGTTTGGATCCCTGGGCTTGCCCGGTCAAGGCATATGTGGGAGCTGATGCTTCCTGGTCCTCCCCACTTCTCTCTCTCTCTTTCTCTCTCTCTGTCTCTCTTCTCTAAAATGAATAAATAAATAAAAATAAAAACAACTTTATTTCACGGGGGGATTCTGAGACTCTGGAAGCAAAAGGCCCGTGGGGCAGAAAGCAGGTAGGGAACTGATGATACGGGTCAGCCCTCAAGACTTGGATTCAAAGACGGGGCGTGAGGAGGACGGAACAGAACAGAGGGCAATACTGGAGGCAGGAAGCCAGTCATCTCTATGACTGATGACGGAAGCACTAGAGCCAGCGATTTTAAGGTGGTCGAATCACAGGAAGTGAACTGGATGTGGGAGTGAGCCCAGGGTCTGGTTCTGGGCCTGTGAGTGGCACCGGACTATTGGAACCACTGTGTCTCTTGCCCCGCAGGTGATCGTGTGGGGGAACTACGGGCGGATGGAGCGGAAGCAATTCATGGGTGTGGCCCGCGTGCTGCTGGAGGAGCTGGACTTGACCACCCTGGCCGTGGGCTGGTACAAGCTCTTCCCCACCTCCTCCATGGTGGACCCAGCCACAGGCCCCCTGCTTCGGCAGGCATCCCAATTGTCCCTTGAGAGCACCGTGGGGCCCTGCGGCGAGCGATCTTAGTGCCAGGGATGGGGAGGGGCTCCCCGAGATGGCCTGGAGACCACCCAGCCCCGACCTGGGACCCTAGGCCTAGGGGCACCTTGGACAGAGGAGGACGGGGTTCTCGCCCACAGTGGGGAAGCAGAACAGGGAGACCCCTTGGGACCCTCCTCACCCCTTCTTTGCCTCCTATCCCCTGAGACCTTTCCTCTCCCAGTGGGATTGGCTGCGCTTTTGACTTGGCCGGTTCTTGACCTGGTGGATGTAGCTGCAATCTGAAGAAGGAAAAGACTGAGGTGGCAGAGCAAACCATTCTCCTGCCCCAGACTCTGTCTGACTGCTCCCCCTTTTAGCGTCCTCGGAAGCTCGCTGCCCAGAGCCAAGTCCAGAACCCAGCGGCCATCTCCATGGTGCCAATTACCAGCAAGTGTCTTTCCTGTGGCACCGGGTTCAGGCAGCTACACCTGCCCCAAAGCTGACGGGGCAGCTTTGCAAGGATCCGGAGCCAGCTCCGGGGCGGCCCAAACCCCCCACTTGAAGAGGAGCTCCGGCCTCCCTCCGCCGGCCCGTGGAGGGAGCTTTGCCGCAGCCTGTCCGAGTTCATCTGTCTGTCCCCTCCTGCCTGCCCCTCTTCCGGTGGGATTGGGGTCCAGCGCGGACCGAAGGGAAGAAGGAGGTGCCCAGGGCCTGGCCCAGACCCCCCACCCTGGGGTGCCTTGCTCTGTGGGACTGAAACAAGTTGCTTTGGAAATGTGGGACAGGAGAGAACCCTGTCACCTGGGTTTTGGTGGAGGAGCTTTGGGACCCTGATTTTCCAGAACCCCAAGCCAGAAAGCTCACTGTCTCTGCATTTTGGGGTGCTGGGTTGGAAAAGAAGTCTAGGGAATGCTGGGGTTGGGACTAGTGATGCCTAGGTGAGGTTTCCCAAATAGGGGAATCCCTTCTTGTTGGATGAGGTCAAAGGTCATCTTGTCTATCCCTTTGCCTCCAGGCTAGGGGTCTGGGGAGGCAACAGAGCTCCCCTATTTTAGTCTTTTTAAACAAACCACATGTACTAAGGGCAGAGCCCACTGCCCTGGCCTCAGTTACCTTGGCTCAAGGAGAGAAGGAGAGAGGAGGTGTGAGTCTAAGAACCATGAGATTCCTTCTCGAGCAGGGGGGAGCTGCCTTCCCGGCCCAGCCCTCCCCGGGGCCTGTGGAAGCCCTGTTGCATGCTGGGGAGGACTCGGGCTGGCCCCTCTTTATAGAAGCACATTTCTGCCACCTCTCCCGGGAGGCCCCCAGCAGCCCGCCACCCCTCATCACCCAGTCCCTGCTGTGTAGGGCGTAGTCCAGGTTAGCTGGGTAGAGTTAGTGCTCCAAGCCCTGGGGCCTGTCCTTAGCTTGCACATAGTTCTCCCGGAGTCCCCAGACGGGGTGCAGAGGAGGGAACGAGTACATTCCAGGGGGCCACTGTCCCCTTGCTGGCCTGGGCCTGGGCCTCGGAGGCCAGCCCCTCCGTCTGCCCCTGCCTGCCCCTCGCCTGTAGTCTTGTAGCCGGAGCTGCCCACTCGACTCAGATATTCTGGTTTATTACCCTGGGCACTGATTTTATGAAGCATTCCTAAGGTTGTGGGTGTGGGTGGAGGCGGCCTGGACACTGTCACAGGGGGTCATTTTCCACTGCGAATACCCGCTGTGTCCAGTCCCGCTGTACAATCCTGGTTTCACTGTAGGCTACTGACCAGGTGGTTCTGCACCTGGAATTGCTCACACACACAGCCCTAACCTCCCCTCCCTTGCCTGTTTGAGCCCTAGGCATCCTTTAAAGTCTGGCTGAGTTCCCTTGCCTCTGGGGAGCTTGTCACATTACACGGGGCAGGGGCGACGGAGGCCCCTTCATTGAGGAGGCCGTCAGAGTGCCGGGGTTTGTGGGGTGGAACCCTGAGATGGGGCAGGAGGCAGCCGGCTCTGGCTGCACTCTCGTCGGAGGCCCAGAATCAGCCCCTCAACATTTGTTTTTGGTTTTTTTTTAAACCAGTGTGCTTTTTCTGCTGTTTGTTTATTACTCGCCATTTGGAATATTTTGAGCCAAGAGAGCACCTTCTCTCTCTGCAGCCGTCGCTGCTCTGGTTGTTCAGGGGTAGTTTTCAAAGATGGGGCAGAGAGCCTAGCCATCCCAACCAGAGGGAGAAGGGGCGCGGTGCCCCCCAGCCCGAGCCCGCCCTCTGGTGTCTGCACAGCCTTTATAAAGAGAGAGGGAGAGAGAGAGAGAGAGAGAGGCTCCAAAGCAATAACATCCTGGGGTGGCCCCCGAGGGCCCCCTCACTGACTTTCTTGTTTGTTCTGTGAAAATCAGCTCACCTCCTGGAGGGGTGGGGTGGGTGGGGGCTGGAGCCCTTTTTCTTTGTATAATCATTGTGAGCACGTGCCCCCTTCCGAGGGGCTCTATTTGACATGGGAACCACCGTCTGTCCTCACCGATCGGGGTCTGGGGAGGGGGTGACTCTTCTCATTATTAGCTTTGGGACCCTTCAAGCCCAGCCTGTCCCCACTGCTGTCAGGTCCTTTGCAGCTCAAACACCATTTGGAGAGGATCAGAGAGGGTGGAGTTGGGAGGACCTGGGTGGGGAGGGGCCGGGGTCTCTAGATGGTGATTTTATTTTTCAATCTCTGGTTCAGATGTCACTTGCAGAGGTAGCACGGGAGGGAGTCATCTCCACTTTCCTTCTTCAGAATCTGCTTTTCATACTAAAGGGAAGGCGGCTTTGGGACCATTATTAGAGTCATTTCCATTTTGCAGAGGGGGAGCCCGAGGCCCGTGCAGGAATTGCTTTCCTCTGGGGTCACCCGTAAGTTCAATAGCGCCCCTAGCCTGGGGCTCCTGCTACCTGAGGCTGAGACAGAGCCAGGGTAGGAAGGGGAGGGGGCACTGCCATTTCTCACCACGCTTCCTCCTCCCTACTCTTAATGGAGCCTCCCGGTGACCTTGAAAAGATGGGCAGGGCCTGAGAGGGGAGGAAAGAGGCCCAGAATGGGGACAGGAGACCACCGCTCCAGGGCCTGTCTGCTATGATAAGTATTTGTGGCCTTTAAACCCTGGTCCACCCAGCCCTGCTTGGCTCCATCTCCATGGCCAGTAATTTTTCTGGGCCCGGGTTTGGGAAAGAGGGTTTGCCATAGAGACCTAGCTCTGGGAGTCTGGCCCAGCTGATTGAGGATTTGGCCCAGGCCTTGGTGACTGGGTGGGGGCTCCCATGAAGGGGCCATAACCTTCCAGGACCAACCTGAAGGAGGTAAGAAGCACCGTTTCCTGCCAGGGGCTGCGTGGGTGTGAGGCTGCTCTGTACACCTCATCCCAAGGCAATCCTCACAAAACCCTCGGATGTAATACTCTTTGATCTCCCTGTAGTACTTTTCAGACATTTTTGTTTTCGAAATGCTTTTACTTCGACTGTACACCTTTACAGGAGCCCCTGGGCAGTAGGTGTGGGGGGGCTTATCAGCCCCTTTTTGAAGAAGAGGAAAGCTGAGAGGCCCTGGGAGGGGACGCTACCTGCTAGGCTTCCACTGTGAGGTAGTGGCCGAGCCTGGACTAGAACTCAGTTCTCCAACTGTTCAGAGCTATTCCTTCTAGGCTGGGAGATAGAGCCATTTAGGGGGTGGTTATGCACTTCACGAGCTGACTCACCATCCAGTTCCTTAAACCAAGAGCTCCCGGGCACACTCCGGTGTCCAGGACAGCACTGAGCCCCTTCCCCTTGGAGCACAGCTGTTGCGGCAGGCAAGACCACCTGTGTTTATTTATTGAGCAGCAGCGTTGTGCCGGGCCTAGGGGACAGGGCCACCCCCATGCCCCTGTGATATCTATCTCCTGCAGCCCTCTGGGAGGGCCCTGTGTCTGTATGGCAGCACCTAGCAGGGGTCCCCAAACTTTTTACACAGGGGGCCAGTTCACTGTCCCTCAGACCATTGGAGGGCTCCCACATACAGTGCTCCTCTCACTGACCACCAATGAGAGAGTTGCCCCTTCTGGAAGTGTGGCGGGAGCTGGATAAATGGCCTTAGGGGGCCAAATTGCGGCCCATGGGCCGTAGTTTGGGGACGCCTGATAGAGTGATGGGAAGCTATCATGTCCATTAGCTCCTCTGACTCACAAACCCTGTAGGGAGGCTGACCGTGCCCATTTTACTCATAACTCTGTGAGAGCAAAGTGGAGACTTGAACCCAGGGCCTCAGACATCATATCTGGGGCCCTCTCACTCTCCAGCTGCCTCCTGAGGGGGTGGCAGGAAGGCAGGACCCCGGATCCTCAGGCTGAGGCCTCTCCATCCACCCACCTTTCCTCCATTCCCACTCCAGGAACGGGAGCCACTTGGGCCTTTGGGGAGGGAGGATTCCCCAGCCCCTGGGTTGGAGTGGGTCACAATGCATTGTGTTCATGATCATGTAGCTCATGTTGAAAATTAAAGTTTTTGGCTTTTCTAACTTGTCTTGCTCTACTTTGTGTCGGGACAGTTCTATTTGGGGCGATAAGGGCAATTGGTGTTTTAAGGAGCCGAGTGCTACAGGATGCCAGCATGCCCCACCATGGGCTTTCATGATGCCCCTCATCGGCCCGTCCCCAGGAGCTTCCAGAGGTGCCCAGGAGGGAGCAGGATCCTGGATGAACCCTGTCATTTTACGGGTGAAATTTAACCGAGGACCAGGTGGGGGATGAGAGTCCCCAAAGTCACATTGTGGGTGACTAGCAGGACTAGTCACATCTCCCAGACAATGTCTCACATTATTCAGCTGTGTCCAGATGGCCCCAGTGACATGGTGGGAGTCAGCAAGGCCCCCTAATACCAAAGTGGGGCTGGCCAAGGACAAAGAGCATCAGTTTGAGTGGGAGGAGAGTGTGCTTAATTCCCACAGGGTCCATCCAGTTCCTCTACATGCTGAGCAAGAGAACACGATTATTGTGCAGTGATTTGCCCAGTGGTCCACACTGGCTGGTAGAGATGGTTCCCATCAGTTCCTCTCCATCCCGTTCCTCTCTGGTGTGAGCAGCTGCCCTCACGGGTAGGATTCCAGAGTTGAAAATCGTGCATTTCCCCTGTGACACGGAAAACAGGCCTTTTCGTGGGGCAGAATAGCCACCCGTTTCCACTCGGCAGGGCCAGATATTGACGCAGGCCATGGAGCCTCTTAGGTGGCTCACGTGGCCGCACCTTCCTAAATCAATTTGAACCACAGATATTTGCACCTCTGGGTGACTTTAGAGTCGTGGTTATGCTTATGATGCAACTTTAATATATTTTTGGAGAGGAGAGAAGGGCTAGCTGCTGAAGGGAATGAGAACCTGCTTGTGGCAGGAGAGGACGTTGCAGCCTGGTCCCGGGCCCCTCTCCAAGTTCTGGGGAGAGTGGCGCACTGATAGGTGAACCCAGACCCTCTGTTCCAGGATCAACCCCCAACAGGGTAGGACTGTCAGATGGACTTCCGCCGGGCCGGGGGTCTACCTGCCCCGCCGCCGCCAGCCATAGCGCCAGGGCTCGCGGGGGGCGAGAAGCCCAGATTGTCGCGGGCCCACATCTCCAGCTGGTGGATGCGGTAGGAGACGGAGGAGCTGCCGAGGCGCGCCGGGAGGCAGGGCAGGGCAGGGCCGCGGCTCTCGGGCGCCCCCTGGCGGCACGGGCTGGCGCGGCGGGCAGCGTGCTCGGGCGCGTTGGTGCTGGCAGCCAGGAAGCGCAGGACCACGAGGTTGAGGAAGGCGCCGATAACCGTGAGCCCCAAAAGGATGTAGAGGAAACTGAAGGCCACGTAGGGGGGCTTCCTCTGCAGCGCCTCGTCGCTCTGCAGCGCCACGAAGTCACCAAAGCCGATGGTGGTGAGGGTGATGAAGCAGTAATAGTAGGCGTGGAAGAAGGTCCAGCCCTCGAAGTGCGCGAAGGCGGCGGCCCCGAGGGCCAGGGTGGCCGCGCACACCAGCAGCCCGGCCACCACCATGTTCTCGGTGGACACGCGCGGCCGCCGCAGGCCCAGGCAGCGCTTGGCCGCCAGCAGGAGGCGCCGCACCAGCGCGTTCAGCCGCTCGCCCAGGCTCTGGAAGGTGACCAGCGTCAGGGGAATGCCCAAGAGCGCATAGAACATGCAGAAGACCTTTCCGGAGTCCGTGCCTGGCGCGGCGTGGCCATACCCTGAAGACAGAGATAGAAGGGGAGGGTCGGCGAGTACCCAGTGCCATCTAACAACACGGTCGCCCTCGGCCGGCCTGCCCGGTCTCCCATCCCCCAGAGCAGGCTGGGCATCTTGAAAATGCTACTTCTATCTAACTAGGTCATTCTCTGGTTTCAAAACCTTGCACGGTTATCCATAATTACCCCAAATTGTAAACAGCCCAAATGTCCCTCAGTTAGAAAATGGTAAACCACCTGAGAGGTACATCCACACAATGGAATTCTTTGGAGCAACAGAAAGGCATGAACTGCAGTTATCGGCAGCAACAAAGGACGAATCTCAGATGTATTATGCTGAAGCCAAGCTCTCCAAAGGTACAAACTGCATTGTTCCATTTAAATGACATGCTGGCAAAAAAACTATGGGGACAGAGAAAAGATCTGTGGTTGCCAGTCACTGAGACTGAAGGGGGGGTTAACTACAAAGGGGCTTGACAGAACTTTGGAGGGTGATGGGAACGTTCTGTCTTGACCGTCGCCGCTGTTACACAACAGGTCTTCATTTGTCAAAACCCACAGAAGTGTGCACTGAAAAATGGTGAGTTCTACTGAATGTAAATTGTGTTTGGATTTTTTTTTTAATTTTTTAATTATTTTTTATTTATTCATTTTAGAGAGGAGAGGGAGAGACAGAAAGAGAGAGAGAGAGAGAGGAGAGACAGAGAGAGAGAAGGGGGGAGGAGCAGGAAGCATCAACTCCCATATGTGCCTTGACCAGGCAAGCCCAGGGTTTCAAACCAGCGACCTCAGCATTTCCAGGTCGACGCTTTATCCACTGCGCCACCACAGGTCAGGCTGGATTTTTTTTTTTAAGGCAGAATCTTCTGTGGCTCCCATTCCCCACAAGGTAAAGAAAAAGTTCTCACGGGGTGTCTGATCTCCTTCATGATCTGAATCCCCCTCACCTCTCCAGACCCCCATGTTCTTTCCCCAGCCAGCTCGTCCCACCTCTCCAGACCCCCATGTTCTTTCCCCAGCCAGCTCGTCCCACCTCTCCAGACCCCCATGTTCTTTCCCCAGCCAGCTCGTCCCATCTCTACCTGCCTTTGCTCATGTCACCCCTCCCCATTGTCCTATCTGCCCTGCCCCAGTCTACTTCTCCTCCGCAGATCCTACTCCAAGCCGGCGCTCACTGAACACCTCTGCAGCCTGGCTGGCGTAGCAATTCTTCATTCGGTCCCCTTAGCTGGTGTAGAGGCCAAAACATATGTGGATAATTATCTTTTCCAAAAGAGAGGAGGGAAAGCTTTCACGGTATTTTCAAAGGCTGACCCAGGAAAATTCAGGTAGGCTTTTCCCAACAGAATATGCTTTCTCTAGCAAATTGGCCCCATCTGCCAAAAACGTAAAATACCCAAACCCTTTGACCTCTGCAGTTCCACAGTTAGAAAGTTAGTCCTTCAAAACACACATGTGCAAAGTGATGTATGCACAGGGGTTATCATCGAAGCATTGTTGCTCATAGTGAAAATTTTAGACAACAAGTGTCCATCAGTAGGGGCCTCATTAAATAAATCCCAGTGTCATCCAAATGATGGAATGTGATACAGCAAGTTACAAGTTACCGGGATGATTTCGCTCCTAAGGGGACATTTGACAATGTCTGAAGACATATTTGGTTGTCAAAACTGGAAAGTGGTGGCTGTATGCTACTGGCATCTAGTTGGTAGAGGTGAGGGTACTGCAAAGCATCCTGCCACCCCCAGGACTGCCCCCACAACAAAGAATCATCCAGTCCAAAATGTCAGTTATGTCGAGGGTGAGAAGAGCTGCTATACAGCCATGAAAAAGATGACACAGTTCTTTAGGGACTGATATAAAAACATCACCAAAATGCAGGATAGGGTACGTTTGCAGCTGTGAGTATGCGAAAGAGTTTGTTCTTGTATTACTGTTTGTTAGTTATTGTATTATTTTCCATGCAAATAATTGTAAGCCTACTTTTGCCCCACCCTGTATATAAGTTAAAAAGGCAAGAGACAAAACAGCATGCATAATATAATGTCTGTATAATGCATGTGCTTTAAAAGAATGTATAAGGAGAGAGCATATCTAGGAGGACTCACAGGAAACCGGTAACAACTCTTTGATCCTGGGAAAGGAATTTATGGGTTGAGGGACAGGGTAAGAAGGAGACTGCCTTTTCATTCTATACTGTTTGGGAACATGTGAAGTGCATACTGTGTGCATATGTAACTTACTCAAAATATCAACACAATATACAGTGTGTCCATAAAGTCATGGTGCACTTTTGACCGGTCACAGGAAAGCAACAAAAGACAATAGAGATGTGAAATCTGCACCAAATAAAAGGAAAACTCTCCCAGTTTCATACCTATTCAGTGCAGTTCGATGTGGGCTCACGCACAGATTTTTTAGGGCTCCTTAGGTAGCTATCCCGTATAGCCTCTACAGACTCATCACTGACTGATGGCCTACCAGAACGGGGTTTCTCCACCAAACTTCCAGTTTCCTTCAACTGCTTATCCCACCGAGTAATGTTATTCTTATGTGGTGGCACTTCGTTATAAACGCGCCGATATTCACGTTGCACTTTGGTCACGGATTTGAATTTAGCAAGCCACAGAACACACTGAACCTTCCTCTGTACCGTCCACATCTCGACTGGCATGGCAGTGGGCTGCTCTGCTTGCTGTATACACGGTGTTACGCCATCATCTGCGCATGCGCACATGCTGCCACATCATCCTACAGAAACTGGGAGGGTTTTCCTTTTATTTGGTGCAGATTTCACATTTCTATCATCTTTTGTTGCTTTCCTGTGACCTGTCAAAAGTGCGCCATGACTTTACGGACACACCGTATGTGTTTAAAGACCTATGGCTCCCCTTCCCCTTTTCTGCTGCATGGCCTACCTGTCACTAGGGCAGTGAGGCTGTGCCCATCACTAGACTGTGAGCTCCCTGAAGCCAGAAACTATCCAGCCACTTCCCTATGTCCCTCGTCACTGGGGCCTACAGATCCTGGCACAGACTATGGGTTCAGTGAAAATTTAATAATCAATACTAATTGTTATCATCAAACCACACTGAAAGGAGTGCTGAGACCAGGGGACCTCTTAGAATCAGAGACAGCCAGTATGGTTCCCAGCTGTTTGGGGCTGTGTTAGGTTTTTGGCAGAGAGTGAAATGAATGACAACTAAACATGCTGGGTACTTTACATGGATTATCTTATTTAACCCTTTCAGTGCCTGTTTGAAATGATATTATCGCCATTTTACAAATAAGGAAATGAGGACTAGAGGGATAGAGCTGCCCAAAGATCACCAGGCCTGAGCTATTAACTATTATCTTCCATTGCTTCTCAGTGTCCCTCTGTCCACGCAGTGATGCTCCTGGGTCCTGGGCTCTCTGCAAGGTTGGCTTATGCAGCCCGCACCTCACAGCTTATGCTAGCGCCCCCTGGTGGCCCAAAAGGCAAAATTCCTGTTTCCCCCCTCGGTCCCTTCCGCAGGCTCTGAGATGCATGTTGGTGCGGAGGCTGGGGGTAGGGGGTGGGGAGATTAGCCAGGAGAGGAGGCCAAACCCAGCTGGGAGGCCTCTAAAGAACGCAGGAGGAAAGTAGAAGAGACTGATGGGGTCTCGCACCACTGGGCACAGTGACAGGGAGGCTCTTAGGCTGAGCTAAAATAGAGAAGTGGGGGTGTCCGTGTTGACAGGAGAGGGCATAAGGGCTGAATGGGAGCTGAGCCCACAGTTGGCAAATAATAAATTGTCATTATTACTAATTAATAGTGCCTATTTAGTCTCAGGCGCTAGGCCAAGCATTTTACATGCTTGACCTCATTTAAGCCTGGCAGCTACCCAGTGAGGTAGGAACAATTGCATTTTGAAGTTGAGGAAACCGGGGGCTTAGAGAGGTACAATCGATTACCAGAGAGGCAAGAAGCAATCGAGATGAGAGTGAAACTCTGGTAATTGTAATAGTAGAATTCAGGCTTTTAACTCCACTGCTAAACCCACAAGCTCACATTCACCTGCCAGAACATTATGGAGATATATATCCTTCGAGGTGCAGACTTCCAGGGTGGTGGTCCTCAGCTGGGGCCCCAGCAGTGGCTGGTACCCAGCTTGGAGCCCTGCAGAACCTGCTTCTCTCCTTTCCTGATTCCCCAGGCTTAGGCTCTGAAGGTACCAGCCACACGGTGGCCATGACAACGGCTGGCGGTCCAGATGCTGCAGAGAAGGTGCTCTGGATCCCCTCGGGTGAGGTCCAAAGCTTGTGGTAATCAGTCATTCCTGTAACAACTATTTATTAAGTGTCTACTGTGTGCCAGGCACTGGTCATACTGCAGTGACTAAGACAGAATAATAATACAAAAATCAATTTCTTTTTTTATGCTTTCTATGTGTCAGGCCCTGTGTTAAAACTTTATGCATATATTGTTTCCTTGATGATAATGATCTTACCTCAACCCGAGAGAGGGTCGATTAGCACCCCAACTTTACAGAGGAGAAAAGTGAGGCTCAGAGAGGTTATGCGACTGTCTCAGGTCACACAGCTAGTGTGATGCAGCCAAGGAGGCAACTCCAGCCACTTGGGCTTCCGAGTCCCACTTTATTTGCCTCCCAGCCCTTGGAGTATTTTCTGGGCACTCTTGCGTGCCAGCCTCTTGGCAAATTTGACCTACTGACTCCTCCCAGCCCAGCCTGCGTGGAATGACAGCCCATTTGGCACAGTGAGGCTCGCTGAGCTGAAATGACTTGTCCAAAGTCACCCAGCTGGGCAGGGGCAGAGGTGACATTCAAACCCAGGGCACCGCGGGCGGCTCGGGATGGAGCGAGCGCCGATGGGGGGCTCTGGGGCGCTCACCGATGGTGGTGATGACGGTGATGGCGAAGTAGAAGGAGCCGGCGAACTTCCACTGGCGGCCAGCGCGGTGAGGCTCGGACTGCAGCGCCAGGCGCTCCAGCTCGCGGTAGTCTTCGGCGGAAAAGCCGTACTTCCTCCGGAGCTCGCTCCGCTTCTGAGCCAGCAGCCGCTGGCGGCCACTCTCCGCCTCGGACTCGAGCGCGTCGAAGACGGCGGCGCCCACCAGCAGGTAGGACAGAATGCACAGGACCAGCGCGGCGGTGCGCACGCTCTGCTGCCTCATGGCGGCGCCCCGACCCGCGCTTTTCCGCGCCGCGCCGCGCCAGCCGCGCCCCCGGCCCGGGCCATGCGCCCCGACGGCCGCCCGGTGCAGCTCCGCCCCAGCCGGCGCCCGCGACCCGCGCGGCAGGAGGCCAGACGCGCACCGCCGGGTGGGGCACCCAGAGGCGGGGCCTCTGTGGGGAGGCGAGGAGGCCGGAAGGGCTCCCCCGACTGCTGCTGCCCGGCCCCTGCCGTACAGATGCCTTTGTTTACCCCCTGGCGCCCCGGGGCTAATGTGTCTGCAAACAGTGACATCTGGAGCGAAGGGCCCTAAGCCTGAGTCTGCGAAAGTACGGTCAGCTAAGGTGATGGAGGTGGGGGGCTTCCTGGGAGTCACCGCGGAGAGAGCATCCAGGCAAGTGCAAGACCTTTGGGAAGTGAGGCTGGAGCCAGGAGAATCGGGGAACCGGCAGAGGATGGCCGAAGGAAGACAGAGGCAACTTCGCACAGGTCTTCCAGGCCCTTCTATGGGTTTCATCTGTAGTACAAATGGAAAGGCTATAAGCAGGAAAACGAATACACCAATGATCTGATTGACATTTTTAAAGAGAGCGTCCCTGGCTGTCCTGTGGAGAAGGGGGGATGGCTGAGAGTGGAGGCCAGTTAGGGGACTCTTGTAGTCCAAATATGTGCTGAGGGCGGCCTGGACTAGGAGCACTGGAGAGGGAGAGAAGCAGGTGGACCTGAGATGTGTTAGGGGGTGAAGCTGGGCACGCACAGCTACCACATCTCCCAGCCTCGCTTGCACTTACAAGCTGTAGCCAACGGAATGTGGGCATAAGTGACCTGTGCCACTTGCAGGTCTAGCCCATAAGACCCCCCCCACACACACACACAAGCCATGCTCCACCTCTCTTCCCCCACTTGCAGGCTGAATGCAGAGTCTTTAGAAGAGGGCAGAGCCACAGGATGGAAGGAACCTGAGCGCCTGAATGACTCATTGCAAAGGTACCTTCCACCAGGAACGCCTATTCCGAACTTCTGTTGCCATAAGCCCCTGGATATGGGGTCGGTCTGTTACCACAGCTACTGTCATCTTGCTGCACAGAGCAACAGGACTTGCTGATAGCTTGGATATGGAGGGCAAAGGGAATGACTCAAAGATGACCCCTGGGTCTTTGACTTGAACAGTTGGGTGCTTGAGGAGCCTTCCACTGACCTCACTCACTTTCCAAGGAATCCACTCCAGCCCCATAGCACCAAAGTGACACTCACTTCAGAGTATGGGTGAGTCTCCGTGGAGATTCTGGGCAGAGCACCAAGCAGCCTCTCCTGCAGCTGTCCAGAGCACCTGCATTCTCTGGTCTCGGATGCAGCCTTGGCATGCGTCACCTGTCCCCCATCACTGGTCTAGCCTCTCTGTCCGAAGCCCCTCTGTCCTAAACTTTTAGCTCCTTACACAAACTCTTGCTCTGCTTGGAATTGCCCTCTCCCTATCCATTCAACAGCCAGCACTTACTGAATGCCTGCCAGGGGGAAGACACGGGCTGAAGCACTTTACAAGGATTAATGCATTTAATCACCACAGTCTCCGTGTGCTGTGGGCGCGGCTGGCTCGTGCCCCATTCGTCCTCCTGCTCTCAGTTCATTTGGACATCTTCCTTCCTGACTCCTCCCCAGGTGGCCCTCCTCTGCTGCCAGTGGCCTCTGCCACCGACCATCTTGCATTGCTCCCACTGTGTTGTGACTCTTGCTATTCCATACTCATGTCCCCTCTGAAGACCAGGGTCCTGTCTTGATCACCTCTGTGTCCCCAGCACCCGGATCTGGCACAGAGAGCACACCAGTGACTGTGGACAAAGGAGCAGCTGCAGCATGTAGAGGTTAAGAATCTGGACTGTACACCTCGACTGCATGGGGTCATATTCCACTACTGTTGTTTACTAGATGTTTGAAATTGGATGCCTCACTTTCCCCACCAGTAAAATGGGGTTTAAAAAGTTCCTATCTCATTAGGTGCTGTGGTGGGCAGAATAATGGCCTCCCAGAGATGTTCAGATCCTATCCTTGGGACCTGTGAATATGTTAGGTTATTTCGCAAGTGGGAATTAAGGTTGCTAAACAACCGACTTTGAGCTGGGAGATGATCCTAGAGCTGTGATGGCAAACCTTTTTATAAAAACCACCCACTTTTGCAGTGCTGGTCAACCTGGTCCTCTAGCCCACTAGTGGGTGTTCCAGCTTTCATGGTGGGCCAATCACAGCGCCATTTGGTTGCTCCACTATGACCCACCATGGAAAGCTGGACAGCCCACTAGTGGGTGGGAGGGACCAGGTTGACCAGCACTGCAAAGGTGGGCGGTTTTTAAAAAAAGGTTCACCATCACGGTCCTAGAGTATTTGTGTGGACCCAGTAGAATCACAAGGGTCCTTATAACTGGGGCAGGGATGCAGAAGAAGAAGAACCAGAGAGATGCAAGATGAGAAAGACTCAGCCTGATGTTTCTGGCTTTGAAGATTGAGGAAGGGGCCACAAGCCAAAGAGAACAGGCAACTTCTAGAATCTGGAAATGGCAAGGAAATGGGTCCCTTCTTAGGACTGCATCGCTCCTTGGTTTTAGCACAACGTGACCTGTATAGACTTCCACCCTACAGAACTGGAAGATAATACATTGGCGTTGTTTAAGCTGCTAAATCTGAGATACTTTGTCACAGCGGCAATAGGACACGACTACAGGGGTGATGAGGATTAAATAAAACAGTAGAGGTGATGCTCCGACAGCAGCCGCCAGCCTTGGAAACTTGTCTAGAAGTGTTAGCCATTATTACAAATATCACAACCAAACAATGGCCTGGGCCTGTGGGACGTGGCACCCAGAACCTGCCTGACGCTGTTCCCTGGCAGAGTCAGGGCCCAGTGCCTGGCGGGGGGTGTGTGTGGCTTGGACTCCTCTGTCCCCTAAAAGCTGGACTGAGGCCCAGTGGCCTAGAAGTGGGGTGTCGGAACTGCCACCTCAGCCTTATTTTTAGCAATGGCATCAGCAAGTTTGATTTTCTGACTCTTGCCCAGACTTTAGAGGCGCAGAAATTAGGCTACAGTCTCAGGCGGGGTGGGTGGGGCCCCTGGGACCGACAGCCCAAGAAGGGCCTGAGAAGAGCTTGTTGGGACGGTGTGGTGGTGGGGAAGGCTTGTTCCTAGGAGAAAGACTGGGCCTACGCTGGGGAGTTACTGGGGGTGTGGTCATGATCATCACTGAAGTCAACGGGGCCTGGGTTCAAATTCCAACTCCTCCACTTTCTAGGTGGGTGTCTGTAGATAGAGCACTTCTAATTTTCTGTGCCTTGGTTTTCCTGTCTGAGAAATGGGGTGATAATGATGCCAACCTCACAGGACCGTGTTGAAGGTTATATAAAATATTGTGTGTCACTTTCCAGGTGTGTGGTCGCAGGTAGAGCCATCTACCCGCAACCCCCTGTTTACAACTGTGTGCCTGCCGATGTCAGGAATTCTTTTCCAGAAGCAGGGGCGAGGCCGAAACTGTGAGCACCTGTCCACGCGCGGCCTAGTCACAGACGTGACTGATGGGGACACAGAGGAGCAGAGGTGGTGGCTGAGCCAGCACTTGAACTCGGGGCTGCCTGGCCACCACAGCCACGATCCTGCCAATACACGGTCCCGTTGGGCAAGATGCCGCCGCCTTTATCACCTTCCTGTCGCCGCTACTCTGGCCCTCACTTGCCTCATCTCTGAGATGGGACTGAGGAGTGCTGGCTGGATGCCCCTGCCCCCGCCACCCCGTGTGCACACACACACACTGTCGTGAGGACCCTGTGCCCTGCAGCTGAGAAGTGCTTTGTCAGATGTGCCCTCTCGGGACGGGTATTATTGGGGCCGTTGGGGGAGCTGTCTGGCCCCGCCAGGCAGGTGACTCTGCCCTGCGATTGGCATTTTGGGTTCAGTGGCTCTATTTTAAGCCAGAAGAGGTAAGAATTTGTGTATGTGTGTTTCTCAACTGTGCAGTCACCAAAAACAGCAACACCCCGAGGCATCCCTGCAGCTCCCCTCCCTCCGCCTCCCTCCCTTCTGCCCCCTTTGGGAACCTGAGAGCACCTAGTGATTTTCCTCTGTCCCTTCATGCCAGACGCACGCCCGTGACCTTTCATTGGGGCCTTGGATCTTCTGCAGCTCCAAGGTTGTCAGCTTTGAGGACAAGGAGACAGGTGATCCCAGTCCCCAGCTGGGCCCTGGGTGCCTTTAAAGCACTTTGCATCCCTTATGAGTATAGATCCTTCTGAAAGCTTAGTGAGCCGGGCAGGCCCTGCCATCCCCACACCAGGGAGAGGAAACAGGCTCGGAGAGAGGGGCCCATCATTGAAGGGGCACAGGGTAGGGCCGTGGCTAATTGAGGACGTGGGTGTCTGAATGAGCCAGACCTCGGTTTCATCTCGGGTAAGTGACGTCCCCTTTCTGAGTCTCAGTTTCCTCATCTGTGACACGGGGTAAAAATATCTGCCCCACCGTGTTCCTGTGAGATCGGAGGCGAGTGTGAAGGAGCACTCAGTGTGGGGGCGGTGCCAGTGAGCTCGTTCGCCTTCTCTGCCCAGTTAATTTCTTCTTTCCCTTTTCCACGTTACCTATTCCCCAGGCGTACTGGAATCTTAGGCATTGATTTTTATAGTTTGAATATAGTTCAGTAATTTTCCCGAAGGCCAGAGGGTCTGGCAGTTTTCCCCAGTAACATCTCTCTCTTCTCTCTCTTTCTCTCTCTCTCTCTCCTAAAAGAATGGGATGTTTTGACCTCAGGGGACAATAGATACCAGCTCCTCTGAGATGGCAGCTGTGGCTTTCTGGCAACCCTGGTATCGTTTAGGAATGTGGCTTGCAAGAAATTAAAGGCTGCCTCGCGCTAATGTAAAGAACATCATTGGCAGGCTTTGGGGGTCTCCCAGAATCTTCCAGGCGCTGGAAGACAAACCACATGGTTTGGGGAACTCTGAGAGGTGGCACGTTGAGCATCTTCAGGGAAACACCATAGCCGTGCCCAGTATGAGGGGTGCCATCGTTCCCAGGATGATGAGGATATAGTTTGGGGGACAAATGACAATGGTCTGAGCTTGACCCTGCCCCTGACCTTTGGGACCAGGGTTGCTCAGGAAATTCCTGGTATGTGTGAGTGGTCATTTAGTTGGAACCCTTGGGAGTCTGGTCTTCAGCCTCTTAACAATGGGTATCCGTGGGTGAATGGAGGTATTGAAACCTTTACTGCGGTTAATAATTTAAAAGCCTAAGCGATAGGAGTGTTGGGGGGTGGTTTATTAACCCATTCTCTTTACTTTTATGTATGATTGAGGATTTTCACCCGCATTGTTGTTTCCTGCTGCTCCCTTGGTCTGAGTGGGAGGGAGACTCTGAAGGTAGGAGTGGTTCGGAAGGACATTACTGAGCAGCGGCTGTGATCCAAGCAGGCATCACCTGGTGCAGTCCTCACAACACCAGGCACTTCTGAACCCCAGGGAGAGGAGGAAACCACTGCTCAGAGGGCTGTGGTGATTTGCTTGAGGTCACACTGTGAAGGAGGGAGGGAGCTGTCGGGTCCCGCTGCCAAGCGCTTCTGCTACAGCCACACTGCCCCAACCCGACGAGCTTAGCGGTGTGCCAGCACAGGGTGCCCAGCACAGGGTGCCCAGCACAGGTGCCCGAGGAGCTTAGCGGTTTGCCAGCACAGGGTGCCCAGCACAGGTGCCCGAGGAGCTTAGCGGTGTGCCAGCACAGGGTGCCCAGCACAGGTGCCCGTTGCTGCCACACGGCACTTCAAGCTCAGCCATGGCTGACAGACGCCTGTCCCGTTCTCCAGGCAACACAATGGATTGGAATCAAAAGATGTCTGAATCTCTTGATTCAGGGAGCATGGTTCTTTTTTTTTTGTTAACTTTATTTTTATTCATCTTTAGAGAGAGAGGAGAGAGAGAGAGAGAGAGAGAGAGAGAAGGGGGAGGAGCAAGAAGCATCAACTCCCATATGTGCCTTGACCAGGCAAGCCTGGGTTTTCGAACCAGGAACCTCGATGTTTCAGGTCGAGGCTTTATCCACTGTGCCACCACAGGTCAGGTCATAGGTTTGCATTTCTGAAGATGGCATGGCTGCAAAGGGTCAAAGCAAAGAGATAAAAGCGCGTAAGTCTCTAAGGAAGGCATGTGAGTATAGCACGGAGCTGCAGCCACTCGTGGCCATTTATATTTAAATTAATTGGAATTAAATTAGGTTTCAAAATTCATTATCCGGTCACAGGAGACACATTTCAAGTGCTTGTGTGCTAGTGGCTACTACCGTGGACAGGCACCTGTAGAAACAGCTCCATCGTCATGGGAAGTTCGAGTGGACATCACTGGCATCAAGAGTGGACTTTGCAACCTGACCGGCTCGTTTTGAACTGTGGCTCCACTCCTTACCTGCTACTATCCTGGGCCTTGGTTTATTCACCTATAAAATGAAAGTAATAGTCTCGTAGAAACCCACACGTCCAGCTTAACTAACTGGACCAGGGGTTAGTCATTTAATCAGAGAAGCAGGGAGTCATTTTACATGACATCCACCTGAACGTTTGCCCATCTGTTCTTTGAGTGTGGGGCTGATTGGCCTTTCACATTGTCCCTCTGACATACCGTAGTTCCCCATGTATGAGATGCTCCCATGTATAAAACGCACCTTAATTTTGGGGCCCAAATTTGAAAAAAATGTGTTACATAAAGTTATTGAATTCAAGTTTTATTCATCATACAGCTCCTCATTTGCGTGAAAAAGTGGGAAATGCAAGTAAAAAAATCTACAACCACTGTATAAGACGCACCCAGTTTTTAGACCCTATATTTTTCAAAAATGGCTGCATCTTATACATGGGAAAACATGGTAAACTGCACCAAGATTCCATCTCGTTATTTCCAGTTTGGGTTTATTTTAAGCAGAATAAGGATTTGAAGTCACTTGTGGAGCAACTTGAGTGCAGAATCCCCCTAGATTCTCGTGGTAATTTTTTCCAGATCTTTTGTGGCTATTTCTTTCATGCCTAACCTGACAGTGTTTTTTAGCAACTCATCTGTATTGAGTTTCCACAAAAACACAAACCTCTTCCCCTTTTTGCACTCATATTTCATCAGCTTATTAAATTACATCTAGTTATATTACATTAGTATAATAACAGGTCTGGTTTGGAAACCAGATGCCACCGATTCTTGGCAAATGTGCCGTTTGTCATAGCTTGGGATGCTATAACAGAATACCATAGCCTGGGTGGCTTCAATCACAAACATTGACTTCTCGTAGTTCTGGAGGCTGGAAGGTTGAGATCTAGGTGTCAGCATGATCGGGCTCTTGGAAGCCCTCTTCATGGTGGGGTGGTGAACACACGATACGGCGTATAGATGATGTGTTGTGGAGTTATGCACCTGAAACCTGTATAATTTTGTTAACCAGTGTCACCCCAATAAATTCAATACAAAAAAAGAAAGCCCTCTTCCTGGTTGACAGCCAGCTTCTCATTTGCAACTCACCTGGCAGAGGACAGAGAGAGGAAGCAAGCTCCCTCAGATCTCTTCCTACAAAGGCACTGATCTCATTCATAAGGGCTCCACCCTTGTGACCTAACCGCCTCCTCAAAGCCCTGCTTCCTCATACCATCAGATTTGGGGGGTAGGATTTCAACATATAGATTTTGAGGGGATACAAACTTTCAGCTTTCAGTCCATAGAGTTGTCTCTGGAAGACACCTGTCCAGTCAGAGACTACATTTCCCAGCCCCCTTTGCATCCTAGTAGGACTAGTTTCCACCAATGGAACAGGAGCGGGAGTAGTGAGTGTCTCTTCGAGGTGGGGCCTTATGGAAGCAGGTGAGTCTCTCTCTCTCCCTGTGCGCAAGCTAGATACACAACACGGACACCGAGGCCTGGCCCCAGAGGATGGCGGAGCTGTAACAAGTAAGTCACCTGGCTCACCAGGTGAAAGAATGCCACCCTCCAAGCAGGAACGCCTCCCCTGGAATATTATGTGAGTAAGAAATAAATTTCTGTTGTGTTAAGCCACTGGATTTGGGGGCTTTAATTATAGCAGCTACCATTACCCTAATTAATAAATTTAAGAGGGCTGTTGTGAGGATTAAATTAAGACGACATACAGACTCTTGTAACAGACTCTTAAATGGGACTTTTCCTTTGTCTCATCGTTTTAGTTAAAGCCCCCCCCACCCCGTATTCAAGGAAGCCACAAACACACCTGTGGGATTTTCTCAGGGACATCATACCTTCCTAGGGAACCCTGTCCCCACCACCTTCAGCCTCCGTAATCAGAAGACTAGAATCTGAGAATGATTTTCTAGAATAGAGAGAAATGATATACCTTTCTTGTCTTGCGGGAAGAATAAAAAGGGAACTCCCCCCGTTCTGACAGGTCCCACTTGTAGAGATTTGGGGTTCCTGCCAGAAGCGCGTGGCATCTGACTGCTTGTCAGGCAGGCTTGCAGATATGCCTTGGTGCCTGTTGGTGCGAGGAGAAAGTGCTTAGGGAGCAATGGTGGGGGGGGGGGGGGCGGGGGACATTCTGTATACCCAGCATCTGGTGCATAAGAATGGCTGAGCTTGCCTGACCAGGTGGTGGCGCAGTGGACAGAGCGTCAGAATGGGATGCAGAGGACCCAGGTTTGAGACCCCAAGGTCACCAGCTTGAGCGCAGGCTCATCTGGTTTGAGCAAAGCTCACCAGCTTGGATCCAAGGTCACTGGCTCGAGCAAGGGGTTACTTGGGCTGCTGAAGGCCCGCGGTCAAGGCACATATGAGAAAGCAATCAATGAACAACTAAGGTGTCGCAATGAAAAACTGATGATTGATGCTTCTCATCTCTCCGTTCCTGTCTGTCTGTCCCTATCTATCCCTCTCTCTGACTCTGTCTCTGTGAAAAAAAAAAAAAAAAAAAGAATGGCTGAGCTTTCCCTGAGCCAAGGGGGTGCCAGGCCGTTGGGTCTGTCTGCTGCCCAAAGACCCTTTTGCTGCCCACAAAAGAGGCCCCTGGCAGAAAGAGGCTGTGAAATGTACTTCTGGGGACAGGGTCCAAGAGAGGTCAAGGGGTCCCAGATCTCCCTTAACAGCCAGGAGACTAAAACTGGGACCCCTGAGCGAGCTACCCGTGTGGCCCAGGAATGCTAGCCTTCGGACACTTGCCACATGGAAGACATCGTCTTCCTGAGAGGACTTGAAAAAACACCAACTAGATTTTTGTCTCCTGTCCCCTGCTGTTTGGTCCAGGCCTCATAAACAGGAAAACACTAGAATTTAGAAGGGGCGGGGGATAGGAAGGACCCTCACAGCGCCCTCAGCGCTGCAGAACACTGTAATGCGGAGATCAAGGGCAAGTCTCTGGAGCCAGACAGCCTGGGTTTGAATCCTCTGTTCATAACTTACCAGCTGTGTGACCTTGGGCACGTTACCCCACCTCTCTGGGCCTTAGTCTCTTGTAAGATGCGTGGCTTTGTAAGGTTTCACTGAGTCGGGCTATTAATAGTTTGTTGAATTTAACAGCAATGCATTCTTGAGGTGAAGGGTCAAGTTTGATGTACAGGAAGTGTTAAATATTATAGAATATAATTTGATGTTTAGACTGGACCGAAAGGTGTGGGGCAACAGGAGAGATTTGCGTGAACGTGTTCAAAGGCAATGGTTTAAGAAACACTAAACCTATGAGTGCGTGTCCTTCAGCCAGTTCGTATTATTCAGTGAACCAGTTACACATGTGAAGTCTTTAGATCAGTGTGGGACCCACTGAAACGCTCAATGCACATTAAATATTATTATTACTCAAACTCATGCGAGGTCAGGAGTCAAATCCTCTGTAACCTTTATTAGTTGGGAGTGATAGTAAGAAGGGCTGTGTTTGTGGTGGTGTGAAGCAACAGTTCTCATTCTTTTTGGTCTTCCTAAAATCACTGCATCTCAGAAAATATTTGTGAATTCAAATAACATTGCCGACTCTGTTTGCAAAGTAAGAATAAAGGGAAAATCCACCTGTACTCATTGTACTCAGCCTCATTTTATAAAAGAATGGTTTTCGTAACCCTTCAGATGAGGAAGGTCTTAAGTTCAAAGCCCAGGCCAGCTCCACAGAGGGAATCCATTCACCTTGATGAGATTTTACTGCGCTATCCTTATTATTTGCGCCCGTTCCCTGACTGGTGTTTGAAGACCTCGGCTATAAATTACCATTAGAGTTTGCAAGCATTCAGAGCTATCATGCCCTTTAACCCTCAGGATTACCCTGTATGACTGAATCATTGTCTCCATTTTCATTATGAGGTTCAGAGAGGTTAGGTGATTTGCTCGGGGTCACCCAGCAGGAACAATAATCAGGCCTGGCCTCAGATTCTCAATGTTCCTAGAAAGTAATAATAATAATTATAATAATACTACAACCGGTCCTCGAATAATGTCGTTTTCTTCTATTTCATTTTGCTGTAACATAGACAAGAAAAGAAGAATTGATTCCCTTCCGGGGCCACTGTGTGGAGTGTGCATGTTCTCCCCATGTCTGTACGGGTTTCCTCCCCACCCCACCCCACCCCCAAAGACGTGCATGTGAGGTGAACTCATGGGTCCCGGTCTGAGCCTGGGCGAGGGTGAGTGCGCCCTGCGATGGAAGGGTGTGTCCTCGGTGGGTCCCGCCTTGCCCCCTGCGCTGCTGGGACAGGCTCCAGCCACCGTGACCCTGAACTGGAATAAACAGGTTGGAAAAGCATGAGGTTTCTTGTTTTTACTCCTCTTTCTGAAATGTGTGTAGAGCTCACATTTATTTCAATGTTTAATATTAGAAAAAGAGTTTTTGGCTTTCGTTTAGAAGTTTGGTGATGTGTTTATGACCCGAAATACACCGTAGGAACGTAACTCACCTGTCCATCAATTAGCCTGTGGTCTAATTATGGCTTTGTCGTCTGCCTTCAAGTCGCAGTTTTCGAGAACTGATCCGCGATGTTAGGTGAGAACTTACTATATAGTCTCACCTAACCTGTGGCTGTCACGAGTTTCTAAACCTTGGGCTTTAATGGGGTTGAGAGTGGGGCACAGAGCAGGAATCAAGAGAGGAAGGGAGAGGAACAGGACGTGAATCAGGTGTCTCAGAGATGGAAGGACACAGGAGGGGACTCAGGACACAGAGGTCCAGTCCTCGAGGTGAGAAGGGGATGAAAGTCAACACCAACCACTTGTGTGTGACCGCCTGCTGGCTTCAGGGCTGGAGAGAAGCAGCTGACGAAGCTCGTGTCAAAGTACTGGCCATCCAACAGAGTGGATGAAATGCCCTAACTCGGTGTTGAGACTGGAAACACTTTTATGAAAGTCAGTGTTGAGGGGCCAGAAACCAGCAAATAGGCCACAGACAAGAATCAAACCAGTGTGATGGGGCCACTTACAACTAGGCTTCTTGATCCACCTCGCGGTGTCCGAGAGGCATAGGCTCTTGCCCTTGGGTTTACCCTGATATCATACTTAATTGCAGTGGAAGAGAAAAAGAGATTTCTCCAGAATTAGCTAAATCACCACCCCATTGCTGAGAATGAGCCTCAGACCCTCGGCCACAGTTCAGCAGGTGGACTTTTTGATGGCACGTCAAACTTGCTGGCCATATGTGGCCTTACCTTTCCCAGGGACCCCCGGGGAGGCTGCTGGAGTTGCCCCTTGAGGAAGGAACTCCACCTCCTGTTACCAGGGTAGCCAGGATGGGCATGGGCTGGTGGGCACCCTTCACAGCACTAGAAGAAAGGCCAGCATGTGTGTATATTGATGGAGTCATCTGGAAGATGTGGGAGGAGGAGGGGTGGAATGGGAGAAGGACAGCACCCGGGCAGGTGAAGGGATGGGAGGCTCGGCTGCAGCCAGCAGGGGAACCGTGACTAACGAAGAAGAGTCAGGGGTCTGGGTGGTGGGGACAGCGTGTCCAGGCAGAGGATGCAGTCTGGAGAAAGGCCTGGGCCACGGGGCGGCCCTCCGAGCGGTCTGGTGTGGCCAGAGCACAGAAGAGTCCGGAAGACACAGCAGGCCCATGAGTCATGGAGGGAGTTTGGACTGAACCCAGAGGGCAGTGCTGGGCCTCAGAGGGGTTTAGGCAGAATGACATAACTATAATTATGCTCCAGAAAGACCTTCTGGCTGTGCAGTATGGGCGGAGGGAGCTGGGCTGTGGGCAGAGGGACCAGGGAGTCAGCCAGGGGACAGATGGAGGTGCCCTGGCTCAGGGCCTGGCAGGGGCCCTCATAGGCATCTGTTTAAATAATATTTTAAGAAAAAAAGCTGCTTGCATTGGTCACAAACAGGAAAGAACTTTATGCCTAGCTGTATCACTGCCTCATTCCGAGACCCTGGTCAAGGTGCCTCCCTTCGCTGAGACTCGGTTTCTCCGTCTGTGAAATAGGAGAAGGCCGCTGGACCCCAGTCTCTGAGGGTGCCTTTCCGCGGTTCACACACAGAAGTGCCACAAGGGGGCAGCAGCACACCACCGTTTTTCTTCTGATTCTGGTCTGAAGCCGCACTGTGAATCTGACATAGATTTTAAAGAGGTGGAAGGTTTGTTCAAACACAGATATATGGACCCCACCCCCAGAATGTCTGTAAGTCTGGAACAGGACCAAACCTTTGCGTTTCAAACCAGGTCCTTGGTGATGCTGATGCTTCCGGTCTGGGTACCCCACTGAGAAATACAGAGGTTGATGTTTAGGGGCTGGTAGGGGTGAGCTCTGACCCACACAGACATGGCACTGGGAAATCACTAGGAACTGGGCAGCCACTTCTGTTTGTCAACTACATAATTACTTTTCTAAGCCCCATTAAATCTCTTTTTTAAAAGCAAGAGATATTATTTCCTTCATTCAGTAATGACTGAGCTAGATCCTGTCCTGCGCACCGCTCTAGGTCATGGGGATCCATCAGTGAACAAAGCAGATGAAGTCCCAGTACTTGTGGAGTTAGGCAACAAATAATAAATGTTATAAGTGAGTTATGTACTGTGTTCAAAGGTGGTATGTATGATGTGCATGAGGGACATAAATGTTAGCTCATTATTTATGCAGTAAGTCTTTATTGAGCACCTATTATGTGTAGAGACTTCCATTATTTATACCAGGAGGTAACGTGACCCCGGAGAAAGATCACAAGCCCCAACCCAACAATTCGACTTCTGAATATATGTCAACAGAAATGTTTACCAATGTACCAGAATTGTTCACAATGCCCTATTCATCATAGCCCAAGCTGGAAACTACCCAAATGCCCATGGAGAGTAGAATGAATAAATAGAATGTAGTATATCCACACAATAGAATATTATACAAGAAAGAATAGACTATTGTGCCTTGAAACAATGTGGATGCAATTTACAATGACATGGATACAATGTACAAATATAATGGGAACAGCTGGGCTGGGTATTCTGGCTTTGAGCTGCAGTGAGGACAGCCGGATTTTCACCTGGGGACCTTTGCCCCCCAACACCTCCTCATCTTCTCCACAGATAAGATTGCCAGCCTTGCCTTCTCATCGCTTTCTGACTTGGAAGCAGGGTGATAATAGCTTATATTTAAGGTGAACACAGAGGAATTATTCACCTGATATTTGCAATACTCCTACGTGGTAGATACTCACTCATCCTTCTTGTGATTTTCATCTTGCGATTGATCCTGGAGGGTGGGCACTATTATTTATTCCCATTTTACAGATGAAAAACTAAAGCCCCAAGAAGTCAGTTCAAGATAATAGTTAAAATGTTTACTTAATTCCCATAATATTCTCTACAACCCTCTGTATTGAGTAGTGCCATTATCCCATTTTAGAGGAGAGGAAACTGAGACACAAAGAACTTAAGTACCCTGCCTGAGTTCACACTAGGACACAGCAGTGCCAGGACTGGGCAGACTGGCCCAGACCACTCTTCACGGTTCCTCTCACAGCGGCTCATTGGTGAGGTTAGGGTCTGTAGTCACCCTGGCCCAGCGTCCAGCACCACAATCCTGGGCAACTCATTAATCACTCCGAGCCTTAGTTTACCCATCTCTGAAATGGGAATATCAATAGTACTTTCCCTTAGGGGTGTCCCAAGGGCAACATGCAATTCTGTGGTTGAAGCGCTCAGCAGAGAGGGCTCTGTAGGAATCCTCCGATACAAGTTCATTGTCCTCACCCTCACTCTCTGCTCTCATTTCTCGGGATTTTGTCAGAATTTGAACTGGTTCTGTGTTCTGAGTTCACCTGTGCAGCGCCAGGTCCACCGAAACTCTCAGCCCATGAGAGACCATAAAGCTTGGATGAAAATCCCACCCCAGGAGCAGACCAGCTTTTAACCAGGCCACTTTTCTACTGTTTCCTCGTCTGTGAACTAAAGTTAGTTCCATTTTGTGAAGATGAAGTGGCCCGAAACGCTGGCTGTGGTTCTCAAACTGGGGTTCCCAGAGGAGGCGGAACCCGAGCGGGGCGGGTCATTCACAACCTTGTGGGCTGGACTCCCCCGGCTCTCTGGCCCTCCCTCCCCACCCTGGCTGTTTGTGTCTCCGGGCTCTGCATTCTCAGGCTCCATCCCCAGCCCCCTCCCCAGTAGGTTTGACCAATGGGAGGCCCCACTGGAAATTGGGGAACAGGAGAGAGCTGAAGCTGGGGGCTGTCTCCCCATCTCCATCCACTTTTTGTAAGGTCTATATGGCTTCATCTCCTCAGAGGCTCCTGTTCCCAGCAGGCAGCCCTCCCTGGGCTCCTTGGCCCCAGGGCTAGAATTGAGCAAAAGCAGCCATTCATTCAAGAGTACCTACCTACTGTGTGATTCTATCTATACGAAGTTCAAGAACAAGCAATACTCATCTGTGGTGACAGAACTCCGATCAACAGTTATCTTCAGGGAACACGGAGGAGATGAGTAGGAAGGGGGCGGGGGAAACTGTCTGAGATGATGGCAATGTTTTATACCTTGATTGAGGTGCGGGTTACATAGGCGTGTATATTGTAAAGACTCATTAAACCACACGCTTAAGACCTGTGCATTTAACTGTGTGTTTTCTAATTTCCTGGTTGAATCCTGAAGGAAACATAGTTTTTCACAAATACAGTAGATCATAGAGGAGGACATAAATTTATAGATAAGGGTTTTTTTTTAAACAATAGAACTTCATACTTGGGTTGGTTTATTTCAGACTGTGTTCTCTGGCCCCCAGGGGACAGACTCCCCTGCTTTTCTCGAGTCCAAAACATTGCAAAGCACTGATCTGTACAAAGTGTCCAGCTCAGCGTCCAGCACGTCGCAGGTGCTCAGAAGGGGTAATTATTAGAAATACAAGCTGAGTTGAATGAACCCATTCAAGGCCGATTTTCTGACTCGCTGCAAGAAATGATTCCCTCTTGCGATTTTCCTGAAGCATTCAGCCCCGGAATTCTGCCCAAGATGGGGAGGGCTTTTTCTCAGCACAAGCCTGACATGCGAGTTCACGCGTGGCACACGTTCAGGGACGTTTTACAGCATCACAGGAAAGGGTGCAGGAGGTTCAGAAGACCTGGGACCCTCTTCACCACACCCCCAGAGAAATAGCCAGCCCAGCCCAGCCCAGGACCTGCCTGAGCCTGATGGTTGAGGAGAGATGATTGTCCTACCTCCCAGAAAGCTAGTCCGCGTGTGTGTTTGATAAAGGCTGTGTGTGGAGCCTGGGAATGGACCAGAAGGCCCTAGAAACCTGTCCAGCGCCCCAGGCTGGGAGTTAGAGGAAACGGGACTAATGCATGCATCCCTGCCCCATCTCACGATCCAGACAGACCTCGTGACCACTCTTGTCGTCCTCCAGGGCCCGCATGGGGAACCTGAGCTGGGTTGTTGCCTGTAGCCGAGACTGCCTGGGCCTGACTCTAAAAGGCACTGTTCAGTGGGTAGCGGCCACTGGCGGGCGGGCAGGGCCCAGGCAGGCACAGGCGGCGCTGGGTCTCTAGTCGGCAGAAGCGGTTCTGGTTGGACACCCGGGTGGTCACGCCTAGCCCACAGGAGGTTGAGCAGGGGCCCCAGGCTGTGCTCCATTCTGGACAGGGGACCCCAGCAGCTGGGGGAGCAACAAGACCAGAAGACTGGAGTCCTGGAGGGAAGAAAGAAGGGTCAGCGCTGTGAGGTCAGGACTTGGCAGCCAAAACAACCCGCTGGGTTGTGGTACAGTCTTGGTCATGTTGCTTAACCTCTCTGGACCTCAGTTTCTTCCTTTGTAAATCTCCTAATGGTCGATCGTTAGGATTGAATACAATAATGGAGGTGAAGTACTTAGCACGGCACCTGCTACTTGTACACGATGGTTACTGGGCAACTCTGATGGTGCTGACCGTGACCGTTCACCGGTCATTGGTGGGTTTCTCTTTTTACAAGGAGGTCAGAGCTTGTGCACGGTGCTGCCGTGTCTTGGCGACAGGGAGGCTAGTGACTCCAAGGCTCTGCCTGGAACAAACTGGCGGGTTCCCCAGGGCCTGCCTTTTCCTCCTCCCCAAGTCTCAGTCTCCTCTGCTGATGCTTTGGTGTCCTTCCTTCCGGCCCTTCATAAGAGTGGTTCTCAGCCAGGGATGATTTTGTCCTCCAGGGGTCACCGGGCAATGTCTGGAGAAGTTTTGGTTGTCACTACCAGGGGAGGTTGCTACTGGGATCTAGTGGGTAGAGACCAGGGATGCTGCTAAACATCCCACAGTGCACAGGATGGCCCCTCGGTGAAGCATTATGCGGCCCAAACGTCAGTAGTGCCCAGGTTGAGGAGCCCTGTGTTATATGCACACGTGTGCAGCACGTATGATACATATATGTACACACACATAATGGAGATATAATTGCACACACAGTGTCCCAGCCTGCTTTTTATACATAAGGTGGACTCATGGCATTCTCCTATGGATTTAAACAGATGTGATAACAACAGCTACTTACTGCCAATGGAGTGCTGTGGGCTGGGCTTTACCTGTATTAACTCATCCAGTCCTTACAACAACTCTGTGAGGTGGGTGCTCTTACGTTACAGTTGAAGGACCTGAGGCACAGAGAAGTTAAGCAACGTTCTCGGAGTCACACAGCTAGGGAGAACTGGGCTTAGAACGCGGGCAGACTTCATGCTGAACCCACCACGCTCTACTGCCTCTCCTGTGGTGCCATCATCTATGGAACCAATACCTGCCTTTCAGTTTCCTTTAAAAAAAAATCACATTCATATAATAATAATTTTTAGAAACCCTCACTATAACAACAAACTCTCTAAAACTGAAGATTTCCTAGCAGGCGGTAACTGTCTTCCTCCACCCCTGCCCACCTCTGGGCCCATGTCCCAGAGCCAACCCCCTGGCTACATTCAGTTTGGGGTTCCTCTTTTTTTTTTTTTTTCCTGAAGCTGGAAACGGGGAGAGACAGTCAGACAGACTCCCGCATGCGCCCAACCGGGATCCACCCGGCACGCCCACCAGGGGGCGACGCTCTGCCCACCAGGGGGCGATGCTCTGCCCCTCTGGGGCGTTGCTCTGTCGCAACCAGAGCCACTCTAGCGCCTGGGGCAGAGGCCAAGGAGCCATCCCCAGCGCCCGGGCCATTTTTGCTCCAATGGAGCCTTGGCTGCAGGAGGGGAAGAGAGAGACAGAGAGGAAGGAGAGGGGGAGGGGTGGAGAAGCAGATGGGCGCTTCTCCTGTGTGCCCTGGCTGGGAATCGAACCCGGGACCCCTGCACGCCAGGCCGACGCTCTACCACTGAGCCAACCGGCCAGGGCTGGGGTTCCTCTTTTGATAAGCCCAAATAATAACAGTATATTAATATTATATATATATATACACGATAATATACTTGTTATGTTATATAAATGTTATTAATATGTATCAATATTATTACAACTATTGTAACAATACATATTATAATAGTATACTTTACTATGAAATTGAGAATTTGGTTCAAGCATTCTAATTCTCCTTTCCCTTCTCCACTCTGCCACCAGTTTTTACTTTTATTTATTTATGATTTAAAATGACATACTTCTACCACTGTTTCTGGTTATGTCGGTTTTAAATAGGTCTGTGACTCTCTACTCCACTTTCCTATATGTCTCCTCAGTCACTGCCCCCTCCCTGCTGCTGTCAGTAAACCTTGGCCTTGATGGGTCCAAGTGTTCCGACACCTCAGGCCCCGCCCCTCCCTCCAGGCGGCCCGCCCCTTCAAGCGGCCCCGCCCCTCCAGGCGGCCCTGCCCCATGGCCTGGGCACCCCCTGCACTCACCTTGGGCTGGGAAGGGCTGGACCCCCAGCCACCCTGCTTGGTCGCACACCCACTCAGGGCAGCACCTGCCCGGAATCTCCACCCTCTTGGGATAGGGGCAGTCCCAGCTGGGCAGACGGACATCCTCACTGCACAGCGGCACACAGGTGAAGCCGCCATCCTCACAGCGACAGCGAATCCTGCAGTGGGGCTGGAAGACCTCCCCATCCCGGTACAGGTGGCCATTCACCTCACAACTCCCGTCATCCTCTCCCCCTGCGGAGGACAAAGAGGACCTCCATTGGTGATCCCCACCTTTTCCTGGTCAATGCTGTGCTGGCCGCATCCTCCATATGGTTCTGTGCAGAGCTGGCCCAGAGCCCACTGGCCGGCAGCGCCCTTAACGCTCTGAGCACTGCCAAGGGGCTCCAGACCCATGATCTGCACCCCTCCCATGGCCTGCCTGCCCTGGCACCTGCAGGAAGATGGCGTGACCAGTGCATCCTGGCACAGGGTCTGCAAGAAGACTGACCCGGTTTGAGCCCTTTATTAGCTGTGGACCTCGGCCAAGTGATTTCACTTCCTGCTTCAGTTCCCTCTCTTGAAAAACTGGCCATAAAGGTACTTACAGGGGTGGGCAAAAGTAGGCTTACAGTTACCATACAAATAATACAATAATTAATACATAATAATACAAGAACAAAATCTTTTGCATGCTCATAACTGTAAACCTACTTTTGTCTCACCCTGTATTTCATGGGGCTGTGATATAGACTAAACAAACATGCTGTATGAAATGAATACGACATAAAGGAGAAGTTAACAAATCCTAGCCGATCTGTTGTTGCTATTAGCATAGTTATGACATTAATAATGAGTAACTATGATATACACAGTGAAATTTCATACAACACATTTTCATGGTCCATCTACTTGTCATCACTGGAGGTCAGGGCTTAACTTGCTGGCCCTGTGACTTCAGGTAGGCTACTTAACTTCTCTGAGTCACCTTAACCACAGCAATGATGAGAACAGTAATCTACCTTCAGTTGCATGAGATAATTTGTGCATATTACCCAGCACAGTGCGAGGTGTATAGTAGGTGCTCAGGAAACACACTTTGAATGGATCCCTCACGATATGGGCGTTATTACCACTTCCTCTGCTAGACTTGCTTGAAGTCTGGGGCTGAGAATGTTCACCCTGGCATTTCCCGTGCTGGTTCACAGCATGAATGGGACACATTCATGCCCTTTGAATGAATGCCTGGCACAGGGCCCAGCACATCAGAGACACTGATAAAATAGTTCTGACTCCTATAGTTCCAGAGATATGTATTGTGTCCCTTCTATGTGCCAACCACCCTACCCTGCTCCTGGCCAGGAAGGACTAAGACACAGTCCTTGTCTGGACAGACTCAGGGGCCAGAGGGGGAGACAGATGTGAAAGTCATCATCCCCAAGATATAATAAATTGCCCTGGAGAGGTGCCTGTGAGCTGCTCGGGAAGTTCAAAGAACGGCGCAATCAGGAGAGCTTCCTGGAGGCGTGGGTGGCAGTTCAGCTGGGTCTGGAAGAAAGGACTTGTTGGCAAGCAGGTTTTTCCAGGTCAAAAGAGAAAAACCTCAAAGAGGCCCGTACACACGCAGGAATTTTGGAACCATATAGACTTGGGTTCAAATGCCAGTTCCCCACTTGTAAGCTGAGGGCCCTGGGACAAGTTACTTCACCTCTCTGAGCCATGGTACCCTGCGCACAGGGCCGCTGCTGGTAGGTTAAATGAGCTAGTGCACTTCAAGCATTTTGCCCCAAGTCTGGAACATAGCAGATGCTCAATAAACGGGCATGAGTGATGTTTCTTCCTCTGGGGGCACAGGACGAGTGTCAGCTCTCTGTCCTTGCTCCTTCCTGACCACAGCCCTTTGGCTTCAAGTCCCAACCTTTTGGCCTGGACCATGTAGCTACTGGTGTCCCAGAAACTGCAGGGGCAGTTGCACCTTAATCCCAGTCTCCAGCCCTGGTGCCGCAGCCCTGGGCCTCTTGGTTGCTGAGATGGCCTGGTAAACAGAGGGACTGTTTAGGAAAGTCCGCTGGAGGGGTGATAATTTTAGCAAGGTTTCTTGGAGCCTCTCCTGGGTCCTCCAGCTCAGAGCTGGCTGGGAAGGCGGTGGAGGAATGACGCCTGGGCAGCCACTCCCCAGCCCTGGTGCACCGTGTACATGGTCCCAAACAGCACGAGCTGCCCCCAAACTCACTCGCACTTGGGTCCCCATCCATCCATGCACACATACTGCTGCCCAAACCCCACTCCCGTTCTCATACCCTCTCCAGTGCCCCCTTGTCCAACAACCTTCCCCAACTAATTTCAGGCCACGGGTTTATCATCTCGTGATTTCTGCATCCGTCTTCCCTCTAAAAGTCCCTTGCAGGAGAAGGAACAATACAAGTTTTTGTTTTTGGGGGTAGGGAAGTTTGTCTTTAGTTATTTCCGTGCTGTGTGATCTTAAGCAGGTGATTTAACCTCTCTCAGTCTCTGTTTCCTCATCTGCAAAATAGGAATAATAATAGGACCTACCTCATAACTAAAGTTAAAATGAAGTCATGAGCGTAAAGGGCTTGCTCACAGTACATGCTCAATAAATAACGCCTAATACTGCTAGCCCTACTAGAACAATTGTTATTAATCATTCATGCACTCATTCATTCATTTAATGGTTATTTATTGAGTGCCTACTATGCACCAGGCACTATTCCCGGCACTTGTGATACAGCAACAACTAAAACAGGTAAAACAAGCAAAATCTTGCCCTCATTGGAGCTTTTTGGCTCTAGTGGAAATAAACACAATAAACAAGTATGTAGAGTTTATGATATCAGATTAGTGCTGGAAAAATAAAGGAGGGCAGGGTGGTAATTTTTTAAATGTGGTGATCAGGGAAGGCCTCACTGAGGAGGTGATGTTTGAGCAAATATGTGAAGAAGGTGAGGGAACTTATCATTTGGGGAAAAGAACACAGTACAAGGAATAGCCAGTGCAAAGGCCCTGAGGTTGGGAATATGTCTGGGATATTTAAGGAGCAGCAAAGAGGCCAGTGTAGCTGGAGCAGAGGACAGCAGGGAGAGAGGGAATTAGATAAGAGAGCTAACAGGATCAGGACCCTGTGGGGCCTTGTGGGTCATTAAGAGGACTTTGCTTTTTACTCCGAGGAAATACGAAGCTGTTAGAGGCTTTCAGGCAGAGGATGGATGTGATCTGACTTGTGTATTAAGAGGGGCCTTTGGGCTACTATGTTGAGAATAGACCAGGACAGAAGCAGGGAGACTTATGGAACTACTGCCAGATCCAGGCACGGGATGATGGGGCTCAGACCAGGGTGGTAGCCGTGGAGGGACAGAGAAGTGTCAGGTCCCGGAGTCTTGCGAAGAATTTGCTGCTGGCTAATATGTGGGATGTAAAAAAAATAGATATCAAGAAGGACTCCAAAATTTGTAACTGAGCCAGAGGAAGGCTGAAGCTACCCTCCGCTGGGCTGTGGAAGCTGCACGTTTGGGGTGAGGGAGCTCAGGGGACTGGGGGACCCCTCAGAGCCAAGACCCAGTTCAGCCCCTGGGAAGTCTTAGCTGGCTCTGGCCCGCCTGTGGGATTCACCAGCTCCCAGCCTCCAAATTCATTTCAAATCATGAAACAATCATGAGTACCCACCATGTTGTGTGACCGGGGCTGGGTGTTGCAGGAAGGGGCAAGGACCAAGTAAATTTTTGGCCCCCAGGTGTTTGAGTCTGAATCAAGATGGAATTTTAAAGGTCCCTTAATGAAGTTATTGGTTCTAGCAGTCACTAGGTACCAACCATATGCTGAGTGTCAGGCTTTAAAGCAATGGAAACTAAGTATAGCCAGCTTCCTGTGTTCAAGTCCAAGCTCAGCTACTTATGAGCTGTGTGACTTTGGCCAAGAAGCTTAACCTCTCTGTGCCTCCTTTTTCCATTTATAAAATAAGGATAGCATCAGTGCCTGCCTCACATGGTTGCCATGAGATTAGATGAGGTGATGTTTGTGAAACTCTTAGCACCTGGCGTCTGCTGAGTGCTATGCAGTGTCAGTGCATAAACTCTGCCAGTGCCTTACACGTGCCGATGCTAATCTAAATATCAGCCTTATGATCTAAGTGTGACTTGTCTCATTTCTTTCTTTAGGTGCATTTTTATTAGCAATCATTTATGAGTTTATCTAACAAATGTCCCCTTTCTTCTTCTTATAAACCTCTGATCAAATAAGGGATGTAACAAGAATTGCCTAAAGGATAACTTTCTGTCTCTAAGTTTTGTTGTTCTGCTTGTTAACAGGGTTGTTCCTATAAATGGACTCCCTGTCAGTGCTTCATGGGCCTCTGTCTCCTGTTCTTGTTTTTATAAAAGTTTGACGTGTAATAGATGAAAGAGGTCTATTGCTCTACAAGGCTTATTATTATATAGAAAGAAAGAGGGGGAGAGGAAGGAAGGAAAGAAAGAAAAGTAAAAAGAAACAGTCTCTTGGTTCTTTCTATTTTTCTAAAGCAGTGTTTCATCATTGGAGATGGTTATGCCCCCCTCCCCAGGGCACACTCAGCAATGTCTGAAGACAGATTGTCATCATTTGGGTGCCATAGGCATCTAGTGGGTAGAGACCAGAGACACTGCTAAATATCCTACCAAGCATAGGACAGCCCCCACAGCAAGAATTATCTGGTCCCAAATATAAAGCTGAGAACCTGGTCGAAAGCGCCAGGGGCCCGAGGCCTAGAAGAGTGGTGGAAGATGTAGGACGCTCAGGGTCACTGGGAAATGCAGACTCAATTCAAACTGGGACCTGACCTGTGGTGGCGCAGTGGATAAAGCATCGACCTAGAACACTGAGGTTGCCGGTTCGAAACCCTGGGCTTGCCTGGTCAAGGCACATATGGGAGTTGATGCTTCCTGCTCCTCCCCTCTTCTCTCTCTCTCTCTCTCTAAAATGAATAAAGTCTTAAAAAAAAAAACCAAATTAAAAAATTTTTTTCTCTAGATCCAGGGGGAAGACCTTTAGAGCCTGTTGGATCAGGTCCCAAACTGTGTGATATTAAGCTTGTCAGTTAATATCTATGCACCTCAGTGTTGTCATCTATAAAATGGGCCTAAAGGTTCTTACCTCAGAGGATTATTGTGAGGGTTATGTGATTTATGTAGTAAGTGCTAAGCACAGTGCCTGGCCATATGTTATGCCCTAAATAAGGGATTGCACTTTTATTTCCCCGAAAGTATTGTGAGGGTCCTGAGAAGGGGCTGAGGATTTCTGGTTAGAAGAATCTGCGACGGCTTCTCGGGGAGGAGGTGTTGCATTTGGCATTGCGAGTTGGCTATGATTCGGACAGGTAGGAATGGGGGAAGCTGCTCAGGCAGTGGCACGGTCGTCAAATAGAGAGGGGAGAAGCAGGGAGTGGGCCTAGGCTGGAATTGATGGTGTACCCGAGATGAGGTTAATGGGGAGAGAGAAGGGCTTCCCTTTGACTGAGGACACCATGGCCTTGGCGCCCCTCCCCTCCAACCACACCCTCCATCGATCCCGCAAACCTGCTTACAGAGGCACACGGCCCCCCGGCCACCAGGGCCCGCCCCGAGCTGACAGACCAGGCCCTGGCTGGGGTCACAGACGTGGAGATGGTCGCAGGGTTCCCCGAGCCGACGTGCACATACCCGGCAGCAGTTGCAGCCGTCCAGCACCAGGGGCACCCCCAGTGGGCACTGGGGTGGCGGCCAGGGGCAGGCACATGGTGTTGGGCACAGCTGGGCACACACCTGCAAAGACAGAGCCTTCACTCAGCCATGGTTGTTGAAGGTGGGCAGTGAGACCCTCCCAATTAGCTACCTCTCTGCCAGGCTGGGAAGTGTGGGATCCACACCCTGGCCCCAGAAAGACACAGACCTGGCCTTGAACCCTGGCAGTCCCCCGGTACTCACTGTGGTCGCGAGCATGGACTCCGGACTAGCGTTCCAGTCCTAACTCTGCCGGTTATTAGCTGAGTGGCCTTGGGCAAGGCACTTAAACTCTCTGAGCCTCTGCATGCTCACTTGTGAAAAGGGGGCAATCTAACTCAGGATTGTGGGGGGAGCACATGAAACGGTGCAGCTTAAACCCTTAGCACAGGCCTGGCATGCAGCCGAGGCTCCATGCGTTTGGCCGTGACGGTCATCATGGTGAATTACATACAGTAAAGGGCTTAGGCCCTGCCCTTCCGGAGCTTACAGAAGGCAAAAGCTGCCACATGAAGCTTCAAAACCACAGGGTCCTGTACATTTTCCAGCAGGCAGACTGTAGATACTTGTCTTAAGGGCTGAATAAATCCAACAGTATCATGGGGGTTTTTTGATCTGGAAGCCAAACCGGAATATGTTGCTGGACGAGCAGCCATGAACCAGGAAACTTGGTAAGACACCAGCCCCTAGGCCTCCTCCGGGACTTACTGGGTCAGAACTTCGGGGCGGGGCCCTGGGATCTGAATGTTTAACAGGTTGTTCAGGGGCTTCTCTAACCCTTTCCCCTGCCATGTACAGAGGGACACCTGAGCGTCAGACAAGGGAAGGGACTTGCCCAGAGTTGCAGTGTGTCAGCTGCAGAGCTGGGACCTGCCTCTTCGCTGAGGACCCAGCATCCCAGGGTGGGGGGTTGACTCTTCCTGTCATAGGGGAAAGTCTGAGCCTGGGACCCACACCCCGGGGGCAGTGTCCTGACTGCCCCTCCCCACTCAGGACAGAGAAACAACCAAACCAGAAACCAGATGCCATAGGCTCCTCACATGTCCAGTTGAAGGTGGGGACCAAGAGGTAGACATAATTCAAGCTATTCCCAGTGGCCACACCCATGGAAGACTGAACTTTAGTAGGATCCCTGGGGGACTGGACTTTTTATCTAGCGAAGAGAAGACTACAGTTTAGGAAGATGAAATCAATCATCTTGGGCCCCTGTGTGGCCCCAAAGCAGGCAATGACCCGGTTCCCATCTTGTCCCACCTCTACTCTGCAAACATACTATCAGTGGCTTGCAGTTCCCACCCTAGCCACGAGGGGGCGCCCCAATCAGGCTGACCAGCTTCTGGTGGGGTCTCAGAGCAGGAAGTGCTCACCAGGCTCCCATCTAAAATGGCACTGGTGATGGAAGCTGGTGGTGCAGCTGGGTGCCCTGGGCCTCACGAGGAATAAGTGCCAACGTTTGCAGGAATTTCAGGCAGGGGACTAGGTGATACTGAAGAGATTCTAGACAAGGTGGCCTGGCCTATTCTCGCCCCTCAGTGCGGTCTAGACCAGTTACAGAAACCTCACCAGGAAGCTTATTAGATATGCAGCCTCGCGGGTGCTTCTTTATGAATTGAAATCTGCCTTTTCTTTTCTTTTTTTTTTTTGTATTTTTCTGAAGTTGGAAACGGGGAGGCAGTCAGACAGACTCTCGCATGCGCCCGATCAGGATCCACCTGGCACACCCACCAGGGGGAGACACTCTGCCCATCTGAGGTGTTGCTCTGTTGCAACCAGAGCCATTCTAGCGCCTGAGGCAGAGGCCACAGAGCCATCCTCAGCGCCCAGGCCAACTTTGCTCCAATGGAGCCTTGGCTGCGGGAGGGGAAGAGAGAGACAGAGAGGAAGGAGAGGGGGAGGGGTGGAGAAGCAGATGGGTGCTTCTCCTGTGTGCCCTGGCCGGGAATCGAACCTGGAACTCCTGCATGCCAGGCCGATGCTCTACCACTGAGCCAACCGGCCAGGGCAAAATCTGCCTTTTAATAAATGCAGATTAACATGGAATTGACCTGAGAGGCAATAGGCCGGCTGGAATTTTGGGTCCCTTGCCAAACAGAAGGCTCATCTCCCTTGGCTAGTGGGAAGTGGGGAACCCTGCCCAGAACTGGCTCTCAGGTCCCTCCCACCTGAAAGCAGGCGGTGGACATGAGCCTTCGTTTTGTACCTGGCTTCCCACTTCGGGCTCTTTCTACCAGGCAAGCTTGGCAGGGGCTGGATACCCTGGAGAGGTTACTAATGAGATCAATGAATATGGCTAATATTCACGGCACACCATGGGCGTGCCGTGTACTGAGCCCTTTAATATATTGTCTAATTTTACCCTCCAGTGTGAGGTGCTGTCATTATGCCCATTTTAAAGATGAGGAAACGGAAGCCCAAGGCAATGTTCCTCTCCAGGAAGAGGTAAAGCCAGGATTGGAACCCAAGGCCTCGGCTCTTCATTGCCATGCCCGCCTCTTGTTCTCTGGGGTCTCTGATGCCAGCTTAGCCTTTGCCTCAGTTTACCCATGTGTTCAAGAGGACTAATGACAAGTTGGGGAGGGTGTTCCAGCATAGCCGAGGAGAGATATGCCCTCTCTGGTTTTCCTATCTCCACCTCCATCCTAACCACCCCATCCCTCTGTTCAAGTGGCCCCATTCCCCCCTGGTTTCCCAGACCCCTGCTGTGCTCACCAGGGGACAAGGGTCTGTGGTGAGAGCCCTGGACATGGCATCTCCCGGGCAACGTTGAAATCTAAAGAATACCACTGGCTTGCTGTGAGGCCTTGAGCACTTCACTTAACTGGGGAAGGAGTTGTTTCCTCCTCAGTAACATGGAATGGAGACCACCTATCTTGGGGTAGTGACAGGGATTAAGTAAGGTCACAGCCAGTTCTCAGTTAACGTGGCTCTGCTTGTTTCCAAATCTCTGCCCCCAACCTCTGTCCATAGCCCTGAGCCCAGGAGCCCACCGGCTTGGAGGACATGGCATTCTCTCTCTGAGGATTGTGGTGGCTTTCCATGTTCACGATGACAAAGTCCCTGTGTTCTAGGTAGGATGCTGCCCGGCTCCCGGGGCCCCGGGAAGAACGAAGGGGTGCACAGGAAGTCAAGGATGGCTTCATTTTGGCTTTTCATTTAATCCTGGACCCCAAACCCTAAGTCCCCTGTTCCAACTCCCCCAGCCACCCACCCTGGCATGTGTGTTGCCCACCCCTTTGGCAGAACAAACAGTAGGATTGGGGTACCCGCAGGCTTCTCACCCTACCCTGCTCCAAGGCTTGAGATCTGAAGGGAGAAACTCCTGCCCAAGCCCCTCAAAGGAGCATGAAAATACAGAGAGATTATGGCTTGGGGGGGGGGCGTCCCCATTGGATGGAGAACTCAGCATTTGCTGAGGGGATGACAGAGTCCAGCAACTGTGGCCATGGCCTAGGCTGGGGTGGAGAGGCACAAACTGAAGTCTCCAGCCCATCCCCACACGCCCAGGACTTATGTCTGCTCTACCTCCTCTATTGCTCTGATGTTTCTTTACTGTGTGGCTTTGGGCAACTTGCTTACCCTCTCTGAGCCTTGTTGTTGGGTACGTTAGACAAGGTAGCCATTCCATAAGCTCTTTGAAAAATGTCCCATAAGAGAAGGTCATTATTCTATGAAGATGTCTCTCTGTCCCGTCTAGCCAGGGTTAGCAGGTCACTCACTGCCTAAAGGCCCAACAGAATCAATGCCCTTGCGGTATGAACTTTCCAATGAGTTAGACACCGGCATCCATTCAAATCCTGGCTCATTGTGAGGCAAAGCAGGTCAGAGTCCACCTTGCGAGGAGGACACCCCCTTCCGCTCTGTAGAGCGTGGTGGGGTTGGTAAGATGCATGCAAGTTCTCCTTTGAACTTTCGCCATGTGCCAGGTCCTGTGCTAAGCACTTTAGATGAATTATCAAAAATGATCTTCACAAAGACCTCAGGAATATCGTGCCCATTCAACCGAGGGGCAGCTGAGGCTCAGAGAGAAGGGACTTGCTTGAGGTCACACAGCAGAGCGGGCCAGAGGCAGCTGTCTGGGCACCAAGGAGGGAACCTCCCTAGCCCAACACGGTCCCTGCAGGGCCCCTTCCAGGGGTCCTCGGCGGTGATTTCGTGCCTCCCCCACCATACCAAGGAAGTCAGCGATGTTTCAGGGCCCCAGCGTCCCCCTTACCTTTGAGAGGAGGCAGAGGAAGGAGAAGGCCAGGAGGTGGGTCTGTAGTGTGCCTCTCATGTCACTGTGTCCCCCACGGAGCCAGCTTTGAGCCTGGGAGGCAGGACCTGTAAGTCTTTATGTTCCGGAGGCTATGAGGTCACTCCCAGGCTCACACACACGCAAACACACACACACACACACACACACACACGCAAACACACACTCACACACACACACACACACACTGGTCTTTGCATTCCTTGCTCCTCTCCCCATCCTCAGCCTCCCGCTGATGAGCCCATTTACCTGAAGGTGAGACTGTGGAGGCCACCAAGGGGGTGTCTGCCAGTGTGTGTGTGTGTGTGTTTGTGTGTGTATGTGTGAGTGTGTGTGTGAAAGCCAGAGCCAGTGTCAGCACCAAGAGCCTGTGAAAGGCTGGCAGGGGCCTCTGTAGCTCCTCCCAGCCCAAAAAGGCCTTCCCATGCCTCAGCTGTAGCTGCGGCAGCCCTGCCCAGACCCCCTGCCCGACCCCGGGGGGCTGTGGATCCAGGAAGTGTTGGGCAGACACCCCCTTAGCGGAGCTGACCCAAGTCCTCCTAAGCCCTGTGGCCCGGTCTCTGGGCAGCTTTGGAGGACCTGCGGTTTCTGGCAGGAGGACTGGCAGCCACCCAGAGGTGGGTGTGACCCACAGCAAAACTTCCCTGGCGGCCTGTTTGCTTTTTGGCAACAAGGGGCCTCCCCAGAGCTTGCTTGCTGGGCGCTGGCAGGCGGCCGCAGCAGATGAGCCCACACAGGCTGGACCTATTGCGTGCTGGCACTTGCTGGGCACCACCATCAGATCTGGAAGAACTGAATCTATTTTATGCCCTCCTGCTATCTCTGAGGGACTGGATACACAGTACGGCCATTGGGTCAAAGCCCAGAGTCGGAGACGACAGTGAGAAAACAGGTGGAATTTCTGGGCACACCAAGGAGGGGTCCTGGTTGAGACTGAGGGTGAGGGACAGCTTTCTGAAGGAGGCGCCTTCCCAGAGAGCCAAGGAAAGATGGCGTCAGAGAGGGCAGAATGTTCCAGGCAGAGGAAACAGCATGCACATACACCTAGAGGTGGGGACGGGCATGATAGCATTGGCTGTTTTAGGACCCTAAGATCCCTGGGGTCACCAGGGCTGACTGTGAGGAGGGCAGTGGTATTGTACGTGGAGAGTAGGACACCCAAATTCAAGCCACTAGTGATTGGGGGACATCTACAACATTCCAGCCCTGGGGTGAATGTAAAGAATGAGCTTCAACTGTAGACTTTGCAAAGATAACAGAGGTGATGGCAAGGGGTGGCTGGAGAAGCCTTTGGCCCCCATACTCTCCACCAGTACCCCGAACCTCAAAGGGAGGGAGCCAGAGAGCAGAGGGTTCCAAAATGGGCGGCTGGTGGAAGGGGGAGAGGGACTTGATCCAGGTGTCAGATTGAGGGACTTTTCAGCAGCGGGGAGACACCCCTCCGGTTGCCATCTTAGGGGAAGAAGATGAGGGGGATAGAGGATGTCAACTGATGATCACTGGTGCCAATTCAATGCCAACAGGAATCCCCAATTTGGGGTGCAGGAATGAGGGAAACTGTACTCAGTGCAAAACAGCTCAATTTTGCTACAGAACAACTGTGAAAACAGCACAGCTGTGAGGCAGCCCTGAGGCCAAGCAGCCTCTCTCTGGCTACACAGTTCTGCTCTGTTCCATGGTCTGTCTGCACTCTGTGCTGATCTGCTCTGGTGAGACATCATCAGTGTTTCAGCTCAGCCAGGGAGACACAGCCTTCTGTCTTTCATGGAAAGGAACAGTGCACTCAGAGCCACAGGGGAGCTGGCTTATATAGACAGGAGCCCCTGCCCCAGGTCCCTGATTGGTCTGTTCTTATGCAAATGAGGACTCCAAATTCTCACAGTTTGATTGGTCCAAAAGGCACCATGCTGATTGGTCAGAAATAAGCCTTTTTGATTGGTTGGGGCTGCACAGCTCCAGCTGGATGGGGAAAGCCTCAGCCCTAGTGCAGGGGTCCCCAAACAACTGCCTGTGGGCCTGCATGTGGCCCCTTGAGGCCATTTATCCAACCCCTGCTGCAATTCCAGAAGGGGCACCTCTTTCATTGGTGGTCAGTGAGAGGAGCACAGGATGCACCCGTCCTGTGCTCCTGGAGTACTGTATGTGGCAGCGGCACCGCAAAGCACGGCATTGCTCAGGTACAGTACTACTTCCGGTGACGCCGGACGCTTGCGTCACGGCTCCGGAAGCGCTTGTTACGGCTAGCAGTGACAAATATGGAACTGGACATTGACCATCTCATTAGCCAAAAGCAGGCCCATAGTTCCCATTGAAATACTGGTCAGTTTGTTGATTTAAATTTACTTGTTCTTTATTTTAAATATTGTATTTGTTCCCATTTTGTTTTTTTACTTTAAAATAAGATATGTGCAGTGTGCATAGGGATTTGTTCATAGTTTTTTTATAGTCCGGCCCTCCAACGGTCTGAGGGACAGTGAACTGGCCCCTGTGTAAAAAGTTTGGGGACCCCTGGCACTAGTGGTTGAAATGGGATTCCAGGAAGCCTTTAGAAGCACTGGTCAGATGGCAGAAACACTGTAGGCAGGCAGTTCAGCAAGGCTTCTCTGACATGTGCAGTGTGCCGGAAAGCCCTCTGTGCAGAACATGGCTGCTAGGCTTTGTTTTTTAAAAAAATTTGAGCCCAGTAAGCCACCAGGAACCCTTCTTAGTAGGTATCTTTTTTTTCTCAGAGTTCACAGGATGAAGATAAAAATGCAGAATTTGATTATTTATGGTTGGAGGAAGTGGCTAGGGGTAGGGGTGGGGTGTCTAGACTTGCAGGGAAGGAGAGATACAATGACTAATTGATTGTCTAATGATTGATGGATAAATCCTTGTTTTATATCAGAGGCATGCCTAAGGTATTTTATACCCCGAGTGGATAATTTTTGAACACCCTCTTCTTTATACAACAAAATGATTTTCAGTAATAATCATCAGATAAAAAAAAAAACTTCATGTGTGAACTAAAATCTGCACTTCACATGATCATTATCCTTCACAGCTCACACGGTTTCAATGTTTTAAATTTTAAACACCAGTCAGAACGCCAAGCAGTCACATAAGACGACAGGATTGAAAAAACTGTGTCTTCTTCTTCCCCCTCACTCGACAGTCATTGTTTTTGTGTTTTTCCTGTTTTAACAGGTTTATTGAGGTATGGTCAGCATAGAGTCAACTGCACATCTTACAAGTGTACAATTTGATAAGTTTTGACTTGTTCACCCATGACACCATCAGTTTCTTCTTTCTCTGAGGAGAGAAAGGAGACGGGAGAGAAAGGAGGTGTGAGGAGGCGGTGAGGGGCACGAGGAAGGGTAACATCAACAACATCACTCACAGGAAACACTCCCCTGATGGTGAGGAGGTGAGGGGGCAGCTGCCCAGGGAGGTGCCAGGAGATGAGTGGAAGTGTTGCCGCCGCCTGAAGGGGCTGCTCTGAGTCAAGCATGGATTTTTTTTTTTTTTTTGTATTTTTCTGAAGTTGGAAACGGGGAGGCAGTCAGACAGACTCCCGCATGCGCCCGACCGGGATCCACCCGGCACGCCCACCAGGGGGCGATGCTCTGCCCATCTGGGGCGTCACTCTGTTGCAACCAGAGCCATTCTAGCGCCTGAGGCAGAGGCCACAGAGCCATCCTCAGCGCCCAGGCCAACTTTGCTCCAATGGAGCCTTGGCTGCGGGAGGGGAAGAGAGAGACAGAGAGGAAGGAGAGGGGGAGGGGTGGAGAAGCAGATGGGTGCTTCTCCTGTGTGCCCTGGCCGGGAATCGAACCCAGGACTCCTGCATGCCAGGCCAACGCTCTACCACTGAGCCAATCGGCCAGAGCCAAACATGGATTTTTTCTTGGGATTTGTCCTCTCTAGTCACCGAGGATGGGCACGTGTGGACAGCGGAGGCCCTGCAACCCAGCCAATTCAGGAAGCACGCGCTGGCACCGAGGCCCTCTGGCCGTGAACGTGCGAGTGATGAGCCTTTCATACACAGTTCAAAGTGCCCAAGGACTGCGGCCAGAACTGCCACTTTGCTGACTGCTTGCCTGTGGTACAGGCCCCCAAACTGCCAAGTTTGGCACCGGAGGGATGTGGCAATCCAGGGAACCCATTGATCTTTTGGCTGCTGCTATGCCCCCCCAAATAAGACTCCAGAATGAGCATGTGTGCCCTTTGCATTGCTGGAAACAAACTCAGGCTCATAGTCAAATGGTCTGGGCTTCAAATCCTGGCTCCCGCCCGGACTTACAGTGCTAGCCGTAGGGAGGGGAAGAGGGTCGCCCAGCGAACAAAATGTAAGGAGCTCTCCCTCTCGGGCGCCAACCTTGCACTTGCAAGATCCTGAGAGTGAGTGCCCCCTTAAGAGTGATGCCTGGGGCACAGGATGAGTTGGAGCTCAATCAATATTGGTTGAATGACTAAATGACAATTTCCTATTTCAGTCTGTTCATTGGGTTACATTAGGATCTTCTGATGTTGATGCATTTCTGAGATAAACCTTTCGGTACTGTAACACACTGTTCAGTTGGCTAATATTTTTTAGTGTTTTGCCATCCCATGTTCATAAGTAAAACAGGTTTATAATTTTATTTATATTGTCTTGTTCATTGATTGCTTTCTCAGATGTGCCTTGACCGGAGGGCGGGGGGTTACAGCAGACTGAGTAACCCCTTGCTCAAGCTGGTGAGCTTTTAGCTCAAACCAGATGAACCCGTGCTCAAGCTGGCGACCTTGAGGTCTCGAACCTGGGTCCTCCACATCCCAGTCCGATGCTCTATCCACTGCACCACCACCTGGTCAGGTCTTATCCAGGTTTTTTAATCAAGATGACACTTGCCTCAGAAAATAAATAGGATGGCTTCATTTTTTTTAAGCTACTTGTATAGGTTAGGCATTAACTGTTTCTTAAATTTCAGCAGAACTCACCTGTAAGAATGTCTAAGTATGATGATATCAAGGGATGAGAGGGCTTGACTACCACTTCCGTTTTAATAATCCTGATTGACCTTTTTATATTCTCTATTTCAATAATACTGATTGACCTATTTATATTCTCTATTCCTTCCTGGGCTAACCTTTTCACATTTTATAGCTTTCTATAAAATTTATCCATTTTCCCTAAGTTTTCAAATTTATAAGTGTGTAACTGTTCGCAATGGTTTTTAAATTACTTTTACTCCCTGTGAAGTCCATGTCCTTCTTCTTCTTTTACTCTGTATTTTATTTTATTCCGTCATTTCTCTTGGGTCATGATCAGCCTTATGAGGAGTCTGTTTCATGTTCATTTCATCCTAACCAGCTTTGGTTCTGTGGCTCCTCCTCATTCTTCTTTAGTTCTCTGATCTGTTCTCGGGAGGTGTTCCCTTATGAGCAGCTGAACCTCCTTTTGGCCCTTGCCCTACTGAGTTGTTCCACATCTTCAGTGAGGTCTTCTCCATCAGGAAGGTCCATAGAAGGGGCCCAGCAAATAGCCACGACTGGCCCCTGTCTGGGCTTCTGCTCCTTAACATAAAGCTCTATCTCTCCAAGACTGGCAGCCTCCACTCTGCACAGCCTAGGGCCATGTTGGGAGGGGCTGATGTGGGGCGGTGTGATTGCTACCTGTTGCCTGTCAATCTGACCTGACCCCAGACACCCGTCTATGGCCTCTTCTTCCACACCTCCCCTAGTCTGGGTAGGAGTTCAGAGGTCAGCTCTCAGCCTTGCAATCCCAGGTGCCATGATGAGCTTCCAGGTCAGCGGTAGGGCTTGAACAGTTTAACACGTGGCTTCAGCCTGAGCTGGTTCTGTGTGCAGAAACCAACACAGTCCCCACAGAGAGAGGGTGAAGTGTGGCGCTCTCGGCGCATGTGTGTGACCAGCTCTGTACACAGCTGCACATGCCAGTGTGAGCTGGGAGTTCCCGGCAAGAATGTTGTCCTCATTTTCTGGGTAAGGGGGTTGGCACGGGGACTGTGCCAAGGGTGCAGCTGGTGAGGCTTAGGTAAGCCTACTGGGGAGCTGGAGGAAGTCATAATGGGGCAAGGGAGAGGCTTCGGAATTGATGTGAGGGTTTACTTACAGACCTAGTGTGCCAGGAAACAGGCACTGAACCTGGCATACATTAGGGGCTAGATACATATTTGTTGCATGAATGAATGAATGAATGAATGGGAATGAATTGGAGGACCCAAGACCTAATGCCAGCTTTACTGCATTCTTAGGCAAGTTCTATGGCCTTGCTTGGCCTCAGTTTCCTCATCTGCAAATGGAAGAGGGGTGAATGCCATACTTTCTAGGGCCTATTGGCTCTAGGAATCTACGTTTCTATACCTGGAAGCATCTCCGGAGAGGCAGTTCTGACCCAGAGGGGAGTATGGAGGGAGGGCGCTCAGGGTCACAGAGTTCTAGAATGTCAGAGGCAGAGGTGGCTCCTGTAGATGTCTGACTAATTACCTGAGTTCAAGAGACCTCAGTCAGTTGAAATCAGTCGGTCAAGAGGGCCCTGGCACCTGGGCAGAGATGGCTGTGCTCGTGGCCAGATATCCCATGGAGGAGGCAAATACAGTACCAGGTTAGGTGACTGCCTCCTCAGCCAGGAGCCCCTCCATCAGTCAGGATGTCAAGTTACTGTCTGAGTCCCTACAGATGCCATTATCTGTCTGACCCACCCATCCATTTGTCTGTCAATCCACCTGTCCATCCACTGATCCATGTGTTTATCTATCCAGCCAGCCAGCCAGCCATCTATCCATCTATCTGTATATCCATTTATTCATTCAACAAACACTGAATATAGTGGGCCATGCATTCTATTAAATAAAGAATCAAAAATAAGGTCTCTGCCCACAAGGAGCTCAGAGACTAGAGGGAAAGACAGAGACAAGCGCTGTTAGCAGCAAGTACCAGGTACTGAGGGCGACGAGAGACGAGGACCTAACCCAGCCCGGGAGGTGGGAAAGGTGGCTTTGGAAGTCTTGTTGGAGGAGGTGACATCTGAGTTGAGTCATAAAGCAAGAGTAGGAGTCGTCCAAGAGAAAAAGCACTTAAAACAGGGACCAGAGAACAAAGACCTGAGGCCAGCGGGGGAGCGGGAGCTGCTGGGAGCTGTGAGGAGCTGAGTGAAGCCTGCAGAGCCAGGCAGGAGGCGGTGCAATGAGGCTGCGAGCCTGGCGGGGTTAGTTGGGGAGGACATTTGTAACCGAGGGTGGGAATAGGGACAGAAGCCTCGGGAGGGACCTCCAGGGACTATCTGGAGATGTAGCAAAGCGCTGGGCCAGGCTTCAGTATGCCAGGTTCCTCCTTCCTTCTACCCCTGAGTGGCCTTGGGCGAGTCCCCCCCTCACCTCTCGGGGCTCAGTTCCCCTGCTGTAATATGACAGGGTTGACCCGTGTGGCTTCTTGAGACCCTTCCAGTTCTGAGGGAGCCGGAGTCACATGTAGTCAGCAAAGCCAATGCCCACGTGAACATCTGGCCCGGCCCGAGGAGAGAGGTAATTGTTCCCAGCCCCTATGTGTGCTGGAGGAGGGGGGGGGGGGGCGAACACTGGTCAGGAGACCCAGCTGAGAGGCTGTCCCCATAGGACTCCCAGTCATGGATGGCAGGAAGTGCTGAGAAGGGAGTGAGTCACCAGCCGGTCATCAGCTCGGCCCGAGGTCCCCAGGTAGGAGGAGGGGAGCCCCGTTCATGCTCCTTGCTGGCCACAGCTCGGCCTGAGGTCCCCAGGTAGGAGGAGGGGAGCCCCGTTCATGCTCCTTGCTGGCCACAGCTCTCACGTCCCCACCCTCCGCCAGCAGACCCTTGTTAGGAACAAAATCCCGTACGAAACTAATATTTAAAAAGGCCCAAGGAAAACTGTTCAGGATGAGGCAGAGTGTAGGGGGCTCTTGCCCTCCCCCACCCTGGGGTCCTCAGGAGCCACCCTGAGTCCAAGAGTCCAAGCGCCCTCCCCCCTCGGGAGGAGACACTGAGACCCGGAGGGGAAGGGCCTGGCCCGAGCTCACGCAGCGCGTTGACTCACTGCTCTCCTCTCCTGGGCTCTGACCTCGGCAGGGCCTCCCTTCCTCCAGAGGCGGCTGTGCGTCCAGTGACTCCCCTCCGCTCAGACACACCACAGCTTCTCAGTGGCCCCACAGGAGGCATGGGCTAGAGCTATGCTCTGCCCCACGCAAGAGTCAGCAGGCTTGGCCTCCATCTCTGGGCCTGTGTCTCCCCAGCTCCGCAGGGGACGGCTGGCGAGAGACTAGAAGCAACTAGTGTTCGCGGAGGCCTTACCACGAGCCACGTGTTCACTCGGTCCTCACAGCAACCCTCTAGTGTTGTATCGTTATTGTCCTCGTTTCACAGACGGGGAAATTGAGGCACCGAGAAATGAAATAGCTTGCCTAAAGCCACATGACCAAGAGGAGGCAGAGCTGGGATTTGAACCCAGGCATCTGAGCTGGCCCCTGAATCGCTGCTCTTCCCCACTGTGCTATGGTAGCTCTTAGGCAATGGCCTGCAAACACCTTCCAGCTCCTACTGCCTGGGACTCAGACAGTAAGACAGAAGTGGTTCAGTGCGAAGGGAGAGACTCAGTCCCATCCTGGCTCTGTCACTCACTGTGTGACCTGGGGCAAGTTACCTTACCTCTCTGGGCCTCTGTTTCCAAGTGGGCTGATTATGAGAATTAAACGGCTAGGGCCAAGTTGTATTCAGGAGATGGTGCCCTCACCACGATTGGCATTTCTTCAGTACCCCCCATGGCACCTTGTCACCACTATCTCTGGGTGAGAAGGGGGTGATGGCCACAGCTGAGACATCCCCTTCCATCTCCAAGCTATCTGGCCCTGGCTCCAGTTTTTTGTCCCCCCACCCCACCCCCTGCCGCCCTGCAACCTCTCAGAAAGGAGCAACAGGCTGCGTTCCAGCCACACCCTCCCTCTGGGCTCAGCGCCTGAGCCTGTCCCCTTAGAGCCGGTTTACCCTCAGACCCAGTGGCCATGTGGGCTGTCCAGGCTGCAGTGAGGGGCTTCTACACCAGCTTTGAGGAGCCCAAGTGGAGGTAAGTGGGACAGGGAGGTCCCAGAGCCCCATCTCACCAGCCACACCGGCCCCAGAGCAGACCCTTTATTACCGGAAGCCCAACCAGGCAGAGGGGGTAGAAATGGCCGTGTTAGAGGAAACCGCACAGGGTCAGCCAAACCTCTGCCCTTGGGGCCAGCAGCCCGTGGACTCACCACGAAAGGCTGGCTCACTGGGTGTTTACGGAAACGCTGGCCCTGGAGTCGGCCCAGCTGCTGGGTTGGGATCCCCTGAGGCACCCCCGGGCCTCCGAATGCCAGCTTGGCAGGGGACATCAGAGGCTGCAGCTGGGACCTTGTTTTCCTCCACAGCCCACCTGGGGAGTAGAAAGATGAGGAGTCCAGAGGTTGGGGCACTGAGGTGGGCAAGGTCTTCGTGCCAGCCCTGGGGCTCCCTGAGCCAGGGGACCAAGCCTGTTCTGGACACCCCTGGGAAGTGGCATTCACTCGGGGGGGGGGCATGAATCAACTGGAGTCTGGAGCCAGGCAACCCGGGTTCAAATCCTGACTGCGCCCCCCATTGGCTATAAAACCCTGGGAAATCTGCTTAACTTTTCTGTTCCTCAGTTTCCCCATCTGAAAAATGGAAATGGTGATAATACAGAACCATTGTTGTATCATTAGTATTGTTGTAACAATGAAATGATTGTTACAGAAATGTTTGCAGCTGAGCATCCAGGCAGTGACTGAGGAGCCAAGGTCACAGAGATAAATTAGATTCAGGTTCTGCCCCCCCCGGGAGCTTCAAAGTCAAGGTTCCCGCCACACCCGGGAGGTGAGAGTGACCTACCTATGTCACAGTGACAACCCGTTGGTGAGCGTCTGCCTCTCCAGCCTCTCTGGGCCACATGAGTCCCTTCACCGCTCTATCCCAGCACAGAGACCCGTAGATACCAAGGGGGCGTTCAAACCTGACTGTGGAGCAGGCTAGTGAATACCTGATGCTTTCTGATCCCTGGCCGTGCTGCAGGCACTGCGCCTGAGGCTGTGTGCATGGCCTTCCCCTCCCTCAGAGCCCCCCATGAACTAGGTCGTTTTATTCTATGTTCAGAGAAGCAAACTGAGACACACCGGGCCAGCCCAAGGTCCTGTAGCTGGTAAAGGGCAGGGCTGGGGTTGAATCCATCTCTGTCCAAGTTCAAAGCCTGCATTTTTGTCATGTAGCGCATTGCGTAGTCACTCTCAGGCCTGGAAGTTCAGGTGAGCCCAGCCCAGTCCAGCCCGAGGAGAGAGATCTGGGGGAAGAAGGACATCTGAGGCAGAGGGAGCCGCCTGGGGAAGGCAAAGAGGCCAGGCCAGCCCACGGCACGAGTCTCTGCTGCACGACCTGTTTGTGGAATAGCAAAGACTGTGGTGTGCGGGCCTGAGGTGTGTGAATGGTGGGAGCAACAGAAGGCAAGGCTGAGGGATGTCTGCAAACAGCTTTGGATGCCAGGAAAGCGTTCAGACGTTCTGTGGGGTGAGAGGCCATGGACAGTCCCGAGCAGAGCCTGCAGGTGGCCAGGGATGTGATCACTCTGGTGGCCAGGATGGAAGATGCTTTTCATAGGAAGGAGGTTGGAGGCAGGGGAAAAAACTGATGTATACAAATAACAAACCTCAGCATCTTTACTGGTGGTGAGCTATCCTCCCCAAAGCAAAACTTACCTGTCTTGTGTCCTACTTTATCCAAAGTAACGTGTGTGTGTTTGGGAGCCTAGCCATGGAGCAGCCAGACTTAGAATGTTTGGAGCCCAGACATGTGCCTTCCTCCCACCCCACCCCCAGCCCTCGCTCCTGCAGAAGGTGGCAGTGACTATGGTCAAGTGCCCACAGGGCCCCCAGCAGCCAAACCTTCACCCAGCCGCTCACCTGGGATTCAGGAAATGGGAGTCCAGATCTTGGACCTGCCGCATATTGAGCTGTGACCCTGGTCTGGAAGTCTCCCTCAGGCACAACACAGAAACAATAATAAATGAGGACGCTCTCCCGAGGCTCGATGGAGGCCTTGAGGCTCGATGGAGGCCTTGAACGCGAAGCATGTGGCGTAGCGCTGGTTCAGAGTGAGCGGTCAGGAAATATGAGCTCAATGTCAGTATCACAGCCTGAAGGCAGAAGCCATTGTTGGCTTGGGAAGAACTCAGAAACTACTTGCTGTGGCCTGGAAAGGTCCAGAGCGTATCCGGGCCATCCTGTGTCCCCAGGTGTTGGGACCTGGCACAGCTCAGAGAAGTCAGCCTTCCTACCTGGGCACGGGGGCCCCTGCCTCCAGCCACCCGTCTGCACCTCTTGGGGGAAGGACGGGACCAGGTGAAGGCGCGGTGTTCTGGGCTCCGCCGTGTGGGTTTGTGGGATTAGACCGCCTTGGTCTGCCCCCGGCTCCAGCCTTCCCTAACAGCACATTCTTGGATACGTTACTTAATGTTTCAGTGCCTCAGTTTCCTCACTTGCAAAGTGGGCATGATCATAGTTCCTACCTCACAGCGTCATGGTAAAGCTTGAATGAGGGCTGGTACAGGACGCTTAGCACAGCACCGGCACGTGGTAAGCACCCACTCAATATCAGCAATCACAGCTGGAATGCCGCAACCGGGAGCAGGAGCTTTAGGACTAGGAAAGTAATGAAGTTCATAGTCATTAAATATTGCAAGAGGGGGACAAATAATGACAGTACATGCTGGTGGAGGAAGTGACAGAGGCCACAGAGAGTCCCAGAGTCAGGGTCCAGCCTACCTGTGAAAGGCAGTCAGTAAGAATAATTGTAATAATAACAGCATTTCTCAAAGAATGAGCACTAAGCATGTACTAGGCACTGTGCTAATGTGTTTGCACAGAATATCTCACTTCCTTCCCTGGACAACTCTAGGAGTAGGTTGGGCATGAGGGTGTGGCTTTAAGGTGACAGGGTGCATAATTTAAGGAGGCACTCACCCTCAGGCTCCTGCATGTACAAGGTCAGTGCCTAAGACCCAGCACTTCCTTAACTATTGTGTGCTGGGTACCTGAGTTACTGCACCCTAGTCCAAGATCAGCTGTGAGATTGGGATAATAATTATCCCCATTTGACAGATATGAAAACCGAGGCTTTGCCAGGTTGGGTGCCTGTCCAATGCCACACAGCTAGGAAGGATGAGGTAGACTCCTGGTTTTTCTGATTTTGAAGCCGGGAGCTGTTTTTACCCTGAGGAGCACCCTCCCGGCTTGGGGATGAAAGGTCCCTGACCTCCCTAGAAGGCCCTGCCTAGAACCACCCTCCTCTCTGGTTGGCCCAGGCAGCTGGGAGAACTGGACTGGAGGGCGGAGGCCTGGAGACTTCTCCCTACATTCCTGGGGGCTAAGCCTGGGGACCCAAGCTTCTGGCATCAGCAGTCACGTTCCCCAGAAAGAATCTCTATTCATAACAAACCCCAAAGGTCACCCGTCTGGGAAGGAGTTTCTGTCTCCACTCCAGGGCAGGAGAGAGGGCCCCCGCCTTTATGGAGACCACCCTGGTGTCCAGATGGGAATGACCTGCTTCAGGACAGCCTGAGAACCCCTCTTTCTGCTCTGGGTCTCCTCTGTGGACACTGTCCAAATGGGACAGGTAGAAAGAGAGGGTGAATGAACAGTCGCAGCGGAAGGAGCGCCGAGCGCCCTGGCGCAGTAAGTGTGTGGGCTCTGGATCGACCCGCCTGAGCTCAGACGCCCCTTTTATTACCTCCTAACTGTGCGGCCTGGGGCAATTACTTTACCTTTTTCAGCCTCAGTTTCCTCTTCTATAAAATGGGGCTAAGAACACCAGCTATGGCATAGGGTTTCTGTGAAGGTTAGATGAGATCTAGTCACTCAACAGCCACTCCCAGACAGTGAGTGATAAGTCACTGAGTAAGAGACAAAACTCTACCTTCAAGTTTTCAAAGAGGAATATAGTGACGATTTTTTTTTTTTAATTTTATGAGAAGAGGAGAGGCAGAGACAGACTCCCCTTGCAACAGAGGCTTTGATTGATCTGTTGCAATCAGAGCCTTTTTTTTTTTTTTTTTAATGCCTGAGGTGGAGGCCATGGAGCCATCCTCAGCACCCAGGGCCAACTCACTCCAATTAAGCCATGGCTGCAGGAAGGGAGAAGAGAGAGATAGAGAGATAGAGACAGAGAGAGAGAGAGAAGAGAGAGAGAGAAGCGAGAGCGGGAGGGGTGGAGAAGCAGATAGGCGCTTCTCCTCTGTGCCCTGGCCCTGAATCAAACCCGGGACCTCCATACACCGGGCTGATGCTCTACCACTGAGCCAACCAGCCAGGGCCCGGATATTGTTTACTTTAGAAAATGCTGGTATCAAAAAAAAAAAGACAACAAAACAAATACAGTAAAATGTTAACAGTTGATAAGTCTAGGGGATGGGCAAATGCAAATGGTTGTTCACTATATGTTTTCTGCATGTTTGAAATATTTTATAAATAAAAGGGAAGGAAGAAAAAAAAGGGAGATGGAAGAAAAGGAAAGAAGGAAGGAAGGAATCAAGGAATCTCTTTGTAAACTTCCAAGTAGGGGAATAGAGGACAAACACAGAAGTCAGCCACGCAGTGTGCAGACCAGTTGATGCTAAGTGCTTTGGGGAAAAAGAAGAGGAATCACAAATGCCAGGATGATGGGGACGAGGGGTCCACGTTAAACTGAGCGGTCAGGGAAGGCCTCCTCGGGCAGGCGACATTCGAGAGTAGGGCCCAGTTCTCCTGGTTTCTGGGTCTGGGTGCTCCCAGGGTCCATGGGCGACCTCCTACCCAGGGCAAGACTCATAGCAAGAGCCCCGAAACTAAGACTCTCGGATCCTGAAACCTTAGAGTTGTGTGTGGCAGGTACACGGTTCAGTTCCAATTCAAAGGGTCAGAGAAGATCATCTATTTTGAATTATTTCTATTATGAAACCCCACTTCCTCTGTGGGAAGAAAATTCATCTTGATCAGTTTGGTTACTTTCCCCCCGTCATGCACACGCATGCACACGCATGCACACGCGCGGGCACACACGTTCCCTGTGGTTGTGTCTACGTGTGAGGTTGTCTCAGGCCCTCCTGGCTTGGACCAACCGCATGACATTTCATCTCTCAAGTCCTTCCCCCACCCTCTACTTTTGGATTCTTCAAAGCTCTTGGGGTCACATTGACCCACAGAATTAAAAATATGTTGTTCACTTGTAGCTTTTTCTCTGGCTCTCTTCCCAGTATTTTTATTCGGGAGGAAGGAGGGCGGGGGAGGGGAGAGATGTGCCTCCAGTCAGGGTCGGCCGGGGGAGGGGCAGGAACAACCACCCGCGAACCTTGCTTCTCCTGACTCCTGCTGCACGTGAGGTTGGCCCAGCCCCACTCCGTGTGTCCTCACCGCGGGGTCCCAGCTTCCGGAACTGCCGCCACCCGCATGTACCCACGGAAGGACAGAAATCGAGTCACGCCTTGCTCTGATTCATTAGAATTAATAGGCCCCCAAGTCCCTTCCGGAATGGTTTTTTTTGGAATGAAACAGGGCTTTTGAAACCTAAAAGCTTGTCCTCTGCTTTTACTGAAACATCCCTCCCCTGAGGAGTCAGCAGATGTGCTCCAGTCTACCTGTCTGGATGGGGAACAGGGCGTCCTGGGGGAGACGCAGGCAGTCTCGGATTCCTAGAGTTTGAGTGTCGGGCAGTCTTAGGTTGGAACTGAGAAAATGCAACGGGAGACTGACAGTCACAGCTTTTCAAAATCAAAAGGTCTTTGAATCCAAAGGTCCTTCCCATGCAGGAGTTGGCTCTGTCACCTTCCCGGATGGCCGTCAGCTGTGGCTTGTTCCCTCCAGGGCCAGGGAGCGTGTCACACACCTGCCAAGGCAGCCTTCTCCATCAGTTCAAGTCATTCAACACTTCTGCTTCTCTCTCTCTCCCCTTCCGGTCCAGGGTCGTTCCTGGGACAGCAGGGGTGCAGCCTTCACCAGGACAACCCTGGAGGTAGGCTGGACTGGCAGCCAGCTTGGGGAGTGAGTCCAGGAGACCCTGCACAGCCCTGGGGGTCAGATGCAAGTAACAGAACATCCCGATGCTCCGGACTTTGACAATAAAAACTTTTGTGGCCAAGAAACCTGGAGCTTGGGTGGCCCACGAATTGGTAAACTCAGGTGCTCAGTGGTGCCATCCAGGACCCAGATTGCAGCTCCAGCATCCTTGGGGTGTTGGCTTTAGCCCTCTGGCTTGGCTGCCTCATGGTCTCAACATGGCTGCCAGAGTTTCAAACATCACATCTTCACACAACCACTTACAGAGGAAGAAGAGGGAAACATCTCCCTTCACAGCTTTTAAAATCGAGGCCAGCTCTCCTCAGGCCCCCCGGCAGACTTTCTGTCCCCTCCTGCCGCATTCTTGGGAGGCAGTGTGGTGCAGAGCGGGGGGTCTAGAGTTTCACATGCTAGTCTAGCCTCACTGCTGTCTGGCTGTGTGACCCTGGGCAAGTGCATCATCTTTTCTGAGCCTCCTTAACAATCGTGTGAGGCGATGGGACTGTAGGCTGTCCTAAGGACCCATATGCCTATCATATTCACTGGCTCCTTCCTCACAACAGCTAGTGGCCAAGGAGAGAAGGTGTGGCTCCCGCCAGGGGTTCAGGGTCAGGGTCACTGCTCTGTGTGGAATCTGGTCTCTGCTGCCCAGAACTGCCTCTTCTGGAATTTCACCATTAGTGACTCACGCCTTTGGGAAATCGTTGCCCTTACCCCACTGAGTAATAACAATCACAACCCCTCGTGGCTTCTCTGCAGAGCGCTCACACCCACAGTCTCTCTTGGTCTCATCGCGCTGCTGTGAAGGAGGAGAGACAGGGATGAAAGTTCGGATCAGGGGCAAGAGTGCTGTGCTCAGAGCTACCCAGGAGTCAGTGGTCGAGTCAGGAGACCTGGTCTCCTGGCTTCTTGGTCAGGGCCTTTCCCTCTAACAACTTTGTTTAAAAAAATGTTTCCCTGGGTATTTGCACACCGATGTTCACAGCAGCCAAAAGGTGGAAGCAACCCCAGTGTCCGTGGATGGATGAACGGATAAGCAAAATGTGGTACTTATATAGGGGGTCCTCGGGTTACGACACAGTTCCATTCCTACAACAGTGACATAACCCAAATTTTGGTGTAAGTCAAAACACACCCTAGCCTTAGTCACTTACCTATCCTAAACAGTTGTAAAATCATAATCTAGAACATAGAAACACAACTAAGCCACAGAAAAAGGAAAAAGGACATCAATATACTGTACGGTACACTGTACCGTAGTAACAGAAAAAAAATGACAAAAAACTGAGTGATAAAAAAAGTACAACGCTAATGGTGTAAACTAAAACACTCGCGTCTCAATTTTTTAAAAGTTTTTATGAGAGTGAACGTTGTAAACTCGAAACGTCGTATGTCGAAACTGTCGTAACCCGAGGAGCCCCTGTATATATATATGTGTATATATATATACACACACACACACACACACACACACACACACACACACACAATGAAATATTATTCAGGCTTACCAAAGAAGGGAAGTCTGGCGCACAGTACAACATGAATGAACCTTGAGGACATTGTGCTCCGCGAAATAAGCCAACCACAGAAAGACAAATACCATAGGACTCCACTCATAAGAGGTACCTAGTGTGGTCAGAGTCACAGGGACAGAGTGGAAGGGGGGCTGTCGGGGCGGCGGGGAGGGGGCGTGGAGAGTTGTTTCATGGGTACGGGCTTTCAGTTTACCAGAGAAGAAGAGTTCTGTGGGTGGATGACGGTGGTGGTAGATAATACTGTGACGGTCCTAATGCTACTGAAAATGTCCCACTGAAAAATGTTAAGATGGTAAATCTTATGTGTATTTTGCCATGATTTAAAAAGTAAAAAAAAAAAATTTATTTTTTAATGCTGCTCCTAAGAGAAAGATGGTAAGTGCTAACATTTTTAAAGGACATATAACTTAGTTTACCATGATTTGTATCAATCAGGATAAGGGCGAGGTCATGCTACAGTAACAAGCAACCCCAAAGACCAACTCCTGGGTCAAGCACGTAACCCCTGCGCCCTGCTATCTCTCCTTCTAAACCTTGTACCCTCTGGGACATTCCTCCTTGCTGTCCTAAACCTCTGTCTGCTCTGTGTACACCCCAGGCCCAGGAGAAGGCAGTGAAATCAGTCAAGTTCACCCTTGGCTGGCTGTGTGGCTGTGAGAAAGCTGAGTAACCTCTCTGAGCCTCAGTTTACTTATTTGGGAAAGGGAGAACAGTAACAGGGTGTATCTTGAGGGGAGAATTCAAAGAGCATGGGAAACATGAGTGTGGCTGAAGGCGTGCTGTCAGGCTGTGGGTATATTTAAGCCTCGCATGGGGTTTGGCATCCAGGCAGGAATGGCGTAGGCTTGAGTCTCCTGCCGGCCAGGCCCTCAGCTTGAAGAAATACCTTCCATCGCCCCAGAAATACCTTCTTCCAGCGAGCCTTGCATCAGGGATGGGGAATGAATGGGAAGGGAGCCAGAGGCTGCAGAGACGGTTGTCTTGAGCCTGAAATACTTTTCTCCCCGATAATCTGTTTTCAATCTCACACTTTTTTTTCTTTCTTTCTTTTTCAAATCCATGCTGCCAAAACAAACATGTATGTGTGCGTCAGCTCCCAGCCCGGCCCACATCCCACCCTTTGGGAATTTCTGGCTAACTGCTGGGATACAGGCCCCTTCAATACACCACGCATGCGCCAGCCCCCGCACCTTTGCGCGTGCTGCTTGTCCTCCCCGCGGTGCCATACCCTAGCTCCTGCGTGGGTTCTGATTCTGCTCATCAGCTGTCCAGGCTTGGCTGCAGGACCTTTTCCTGTGGCAGCCCCTCTGGCCGCTCCCCCGTCCCCTGTTAACCCTCACAGTCTCCCCAGGTCTGGGCACACATCTTTAATTCTTGTTTCCCTTAGTTATTAACACCTCTGAGGGCAGGGACGGTGTCATCCATCTCTTTGCAAAGTCCGAGATTTTCACGAAGAGTGCTTCCATCACCACCAAATCAACAGAAAGAAATTTCTATTGTGATAGCCCCATCTTACAGATGAGAAAATGGAGGTCCTGAGAGCGGAAGTGAGTGTCCTTGCTTGGGCTGAGCACCCAGTAGCAGTGCGCCTCCATGGGCATCAGCAGGGGACTGGGCAAGCGGGGCAGAGACTGGCAGTCCTTTCGTCCGCTGCCTGCACGCAGCGAGTCTGCATTCCCCGGCCTCCCTTGTGAGGGAAGCACGGCCTTTTTTGGTAGGCTGGGCATAGCACGAGACAGAAAGTGGAAGGTGCTGACCAGGGCCTGGGAGAAGGAGGGCCCCGGAGCTACGGGGAATGGGGACAGAGTTTCCATTTGGGGTGATGAGAAACTTCTGCAGGTGGATGATGGTGACGGCTGGACAGCAGTGTGATTGTACCGATGCCACCGAACTGGAAAGTTCAAAATGGTTAAAATGATAAATTTGATGCTGTGTAGTTTACCACAATAAAAAAATATAACACAAAACCACAAATGCAAACCACATATGTAATTTAAAATTTTCTAGCCGACTTTTTTTATTTTATCTTTTATTGTGAGAGAGGGGGGTAGAGAGGGAGAAAAGGAGAGAGAGGGCCCTGGCCGGTCGGCTCAGCAGTAGAGCGTCGACCTGGCGTGCGGGGGACCCGGGTTCGATTCCCAGCCAGGGCACATAGGAGAAACGCCCATTTGCTTCTCCACCTCCCCCCCTTCCTTTCTGTCTCTCTCTTCCCCTCCCGCAGCGGAGGCTCCACTGGAGCAAAGATGGCCCGGGTGCTGGGGATGGCTCCTTGGCCTCTGCCCCAGGTGCTAGAGTGGCTCTGGTCGCGGCAGAGTGACGCCCCGGAGGGGTAGAGCATCGCCCCCTCGTGGGCAGAGCGTCGCCCCTGGTGGGCGTGCTGGGTGGATCCCGGTCGGGCGCATGCGGGAGTCTGTCTGACTATCTCTCCCTGTTTCCAGCTTCAGAAAAATACAAAAAAAAGGAAAAAAAGAGAGAGAGACAAGAAAGGAGGGAGATGAGAAGCATCAACTCATAGTTGCAGCACCTCGGTTGTTCATTGTACGTGCCTTGACTGGGGGGCTCCAGCTGAGCCAGTGACCCCTTGCTCTAGCCAGCAACCTTTGGGCTCAATCCAGTGACCACAGGACTATGTCAATGATACCATGCTCAAGCCAGCAACCCTGCGCTCAAGTCAGCAACCTCAGAGTTTTGAACCTAGGTCCTCAGCATCCCAAGTTGATGCTCTATCCACTGTGCCACCGCTGGTCAGGCAATGTATTTTAAAAAGTAAAGAGAAGCAGGTGGCATTTAACTTTTTAAATGACCTAATCAATTAGAATATGATTATTTCAACACATCATCAATATAAAAAAGTTATCAAGGAGTTATTTTATTTATTTTTCACACTAACAAAATCCGGAGTATGTTTGACACTTACAGCACATCTCAACATGGACGAGCCACATTTCAAATGCTCAGGAGCTACCTGTGGCTCGCGGCTTCCATATTAAACAAGCAGGTCTAGTACGAATCTTTCGATTAATGTTTTATGCATCTCTGTTGGATGCCTGTGCATTTTTAAAATTTTAATTGAATTTATTGCAGTGACATTGGTTCACAAAACCATTCAGATTTCAAGTGTGCTATTCAGTAAATTATATCATATTACCAGATTACCTTCCATGGGTGTTAAACCATGTTGTTGTGTTTTTAAAAAATTTATTTATTTAGCCTGACCAGGAGGTGGCGCAGTAGATAGACCGTCGGACTGGGATGCGGAGGACTCAGGTTCAAGACCCCAAGGTTGCCAGCTTGAGCATGGGCTCATCTGGTTTGAGCAAAGCTCACCAGCTTAGACCCAAGGTCGCTGGCTTGAGCAAGGGGTTACTCGGTCTGCTGAAGGCCCACGGTCAAGGCACATATGAGAAAGCAATCACTGAACAACTAAAGTGCACAACGAAAAACTGATGATTGATGCTTCTCATCTCTCTCCCTTCCTATCTGTCTGTCCCTATCTATCCCTCTCACTCTGTCTCTGTAAAAAAAAAAAAAAAAAAAAAAAAAAAAAATTTAAAAACAATTTTAATCCTGTCAGCAATGGATGGGGGTGTGTTTCCTCAGACTCTCACCTGTATAACTGTCCATTTGGTAGATTAAGAAGTGTCTGCTCCTTGTGCCTTTGACACAGGATTCTCTGAGTAGAAGTGAGCTCTTTTTATTTGTTAAAAGTCATTGCGTTTCCTTTTCTGTGAACCATTGGCTCACCTCATTTGAGGGCTGTATTTAATGTTTCTCTGCCACCTCTCCATGCTCCTCAGGCCCCACCAGGACCGGGGACTAAGGCCAGATGTTTCAGAATCACGCGATAGGGGTAGCTGGCTATTCCTAGCAGCAAGAATTCTGTGGGCCACGTTCTGGGAAGCAGAATTTACCTTTGAGGGCATAGCTCCCTCTGCTGGCGAGGCTGAGTCTCTCCACTCCAGCTCGAGCCAGAGGAGGTGGCCTAGACAGCTGGGGACTAAACGGGTTGCCTGTGAAGTCTGGGTTTGATCTCAGGTCTACCATTTGCTGCTGTGTGACCTTGAATAAATAACACCACCTCTCTGGGCTCTCTGTAAAATAAAAACAGTAGCCATTCCTCTCACTCCCAGGGTTGCTGGAGGAACAATGAGGTGACAAGCCATGCTTAACAATGGCTATAGCACAAAACAAGTGCTAAATAAATGGTTGCTGGAGTGTTTTGGACCCGGGAAGAGAGGAAAGGATGGCTTTCAGGCTGCGAAAGGAGGCAGGGGTGCAGCTGCACTTCCATGGTCCTCCACTGCCTGGCCAGCTTCAAGTTCCTCTTCTGCAGAACGGCCACCTCACTTCACAGCGAAGGGCTGGGACGTGCTGCGACGCCTAGGACCCTCAGACCCGTGTGATCCCCTGCCTAACCCGGGCAGAGCCCTGGCCTCCCCCCACATTGGGCTGGGCACACAAGAGTGTTCAGCAAACCCAGGCGAAACACCCCACTGAGGCATTTGGACCCTCCCAACCTGGACTCTCCCTCTCAGGGACCTGCGGATGCCCTGGCAGGGGCTTTCTGGAGACATTTGTCCCTGAGAGCACCGCAATGGAGGGTCCTGTGTGATCACATCACCTGAGCACCAGCTCTTTGATGGGTGAGGACAGTTGGATCTGAGCCAATCTGGGACCTGTGCCATAGGGCCCTGTCCTTTTATCAGACATTCAACTCTCGCTTAATTGACAATTACACTTGAATCCTTCCTCTGCTCTAAAATCTCCCATGGCTCCCTATTGCCTGCCAAGTAGCCCAGATTTCTCAACCTGGCATTCAAGACCACCCATGGCCTACATTTGGTCTGCCTGTAGGGGGTGCTCCTAGACCACATAAGAAACACTCACTAAAATCCTGCCCTTCTATCAGACTGAACTAAATGCTACTTCATGCATTCATTCCACTCTCATCTATTCACTTACCACAGTTTATTAAACACATTATTTATTTATTAATAGGTATTTACCACCCACTATACGAAGACATTATTCTCGACACTGGAGGAGAGACAATGATCTTGACCAGCTGCAACTAAAATGTCCTAATTTGTAAATTTTATAAGATGTATGACCATGTGAGCACATTGTAGAGTCCCCCAAAGGTCTTGGACGGAGCATGCAAATGAGGTATCCTGAAGCGTCACTAAACTCAGGGTAAATCCACTTTGGGTCCAACCACGCATGTCCGGCTCCCAGTGCAGGAAGCCTTCCTTGACAATGCTTCCTCCTCTGAGCTCCACGGGCTTGACTCCTGGCTGTGTCGTGGAAAGTCATTTACCTAAGTGGCCCAGATTATTTTCTCAAGTGGTAGCAATGATTCCTACCTTGAGAGACTCATTGCAGGAGCAGCTGACTTCAACCCTAGTTCCCAGCTCTCTGAGGGATCTAGGGGTTTTCTTCTTTTTTCCCACTAGAGGGCATCAGAAATCACAAACGACATCCAGTGCTCTGCACCCTGGAGAAGCAGGCCTCCCAAACTCCTGGGGGGTAAGAATAAGGGGTTTCTGGGGTTCAAAAGAGACCCCACCAAGGCAAACCAAGAGGTTAAAATTAGTACCATGTGACCCAGCAATTCCACTCCCCCCAAAAATGAAAATATATGTCCACACACAAATGTTCATAGCAGCTTTATTCCCAAGAGCCAAGAGGTGGAAACAACCCAAACATCCAATTGATGAATGAATATATTAAAGGTGGTATGTGCATACAGTGGAATATTATTTGGCAATAAAAAGGAATAAAGTACTGATTCTGGTCACAACGTGGATGGCTCTTGCAATCATACTAAGTGAAATGAACCAGTCACAATAGACTTTGTGTGATGTCTGATTGGCTTGATTCTATTTCATGAAATGTTCAGAATAGGCAAGTCCATAGAGGCAGAAAGAGAGTAGGTGATTGCCATGTGTGGGGGCGGGGCAGATCAGCAGAGGAGCCAGTGATGATTGGCATTGTGGGGGGATGAGGAGAAAATTCCAGCATTGATTGCGATAAGCCTGGTAAAAAACCACTGAACTGTATACGTTAAATGGGTAAATTATATGGCATGTGAATTTTATCCCAATAACGCTGTTAGAATAATTTTTTAAAAGATAGAATGGAGACCCAAGATGATAATGAAAATACCCACCATCATTTATCGGGAACATGGACTGTGGGTCAAGTGTATGTTAATCTCACTTCACTTTCACAATAACCCTATTAGGTCATTTTCCCCAGCCGTGAGAACACAGTCAGGAGGCACAGAGGGTTTGAACCCTGTATCTGGTACCTTAATGCTTGTGTCGCCTCCTTGGAAGGGGCCGGGAGCTGGTGCACCGGGTCAGCTGGAAAGTCATGCAGGGCCCAGGGTCTGGGGCCCCTCCCTGCCCGTTATCTGGCATGGGTGGCCAGAGCTTGCGGTCAGGGCTCTTTATCTCTCCTTCGGACCTTCTCCCAGCTTCTCCCTGTTTAGGGCCCTTAAGGGGACACCCAGCAATAGGCTGCCCAAGCAGCCCCGGACTGGTTTGGCAAATAGGTCCGGCTCAGGCCTCTCTAAGGCAGGGCTCGAGCCTCTCCCCCGGGCAGCCCCTGAGACTCCCCATCTTTGCTATACAGAAATAATAATATGAGCGCACAAGATGCATGAACAAAGATTTTCATCATAGCATTGTTTATAGACCCCAGAAAGAACCCGGATGCCCAACACTGGGGAGCTGGTTACTAGGCAACAGAACGCACCATGGAAGGACACAGTGCAGCCCTCACAGCTCCTCTAGCAGACGAATGCCCACCACCAAGCAAGAGGAGGTTCCCAGTGCATTAAGTGAGAGGAGCGGACCGCTGCCGGCCACCCCCACCGCCCAGCGCCACCAGAGCGCGCCTGCCTGCGTCCTACCATCTAGCCATACTAAACTTCTGACCCCCAAATGCCCAGGCTTTCTTCTCAGGCATTTGCACTTGCTGTTCCTTCTGCCTGCAATGCTACTCCATCCCTTTTCTTTTTATTTATTTTCCAACTGGTTAACTCTGGTTCAGCCTTTAGGTCTCAGTGGAAAGATACTGCTCACAAAAATTAGGGGATATTTCAAAACGACTCTGAAACTATAAAATATCCCCTAATTTTTGTGAGCGGTAGATCTTCCCCCCAGAAGTGCTCTCAGGCTCTTGGGCTGAGACAAACAGGGTCCCTGCTCTGTCCTCTTGCAGCCCCTGTGGACCCCCAATCATGGCATGGATCACACTTATGTAACTATCTGCCTCCTGCCTTTGACAGACAAGGACAGGCCTGTCTTACTGGCCGACCTCTTCCCAGGGTCCGCTCTCAGAGTAGGCACCTTCCAGGGACTCCCTGGGCAACCGGAATAAAGCCAGACCCCTTTCTTGTTCTACCAGGCCTTACGAGATCTGGCTAGTGCCCACCTCTTCAACGTCTCTCCTACGATTGTCGCTCACTCTGCTCACGGGCCTGGATGCTTCTCCAACATGCAGCTGCCTTCCTGCCACGGGACCTTTGCATTTGCTGTTTCTGCTGCCTGAAGTGAGTGACTGAATAGTCAAGACTCAGTCCTTCACTCAAGTTGCTCACAGACCAGCGGGTGAGGCAGACATGTAAATGGACCCTCCTCTGGGTCCTGGTTTCTTCACCCTGTAAGATGGTGGGGGTCATCTCTCCCGTCTCTTTCCCCTTCCTCTCCCTCCCTTGCAGGCCATTACGAGGATCCCATGAGGCCCAGGGTAGAGCCTGTCTGGTGAACCGTGCAGGCCAGAGAGGCTGTGAATGGTTGTCAGTACAATGGGCGGAGAGCTGGGGGCCCAGCTCCCCGGTGGGTCAGGACCATCAGGAGCAGGGGAGGAGGGGACACAAAGGCGGGCTCTCTCCCACGTCGCCCCAGGCTGCACCCAGCTAGCTTCGGCAGACCTGCTCTAAGATCATTGCCACCAGGTGCCGCCTGGCCGCTAGCAGGGCCCAGCTGAGGCTGCTGGCCCTCAGTGGGGTCAGGTACCTGGTGACTGCCAACCCTTCCCTTCCTGAGCCAGGAGGGCCGGAGGCGTGTGGCCGGGCACCACCAGCCCTGGCACCTTTCCCATTGTGAGTGTCTCTTTGTCACAAACTTGACTCCTCTTCTCCCAGGAATGGCCTAGAGAGCAGTAGGATACCAGAGGCTCCAAATAACCCACTTAAGGAAGCGAAGTGTGCGTACTTCCCCTTGACTCATGGACTGCCCTCCGGAACCCTTCCGTGCCTGCTCCTGTAGCAGAACAGACGACCACGGACCTTTGTGTTCATCTGGCTTAGCAGGTGGCGGTGAGTGGATTGAAGCACTATGTGAGGTTATGACTGTAATGAGGAGTCAAATAGATGTAATAGATGAGGAAACTGAAGCTTAGGAAGATTTGTGACCATGTGGATTCAGGGAGAAAAGAGGCCAGAAAACTCATCAGACCCCTAAGATGCGAGGGGCACTTTACCCTCAGGATCTCGTCTCATTGTCACCGCAGTCCTTCCCGGGAGGCACGCTTCTCTTCATTCAGCAGATGGAGACACTGAGGCTGAGCGGGGTGAGGTGAATCGCCCGGGGGGGGGGGGGCCCACAGCTGAGCAGCGGTGGATCAGGGGCTAAAAAGCAGGTTTGGGCCCTGGCTGGTTAGCTCAGTGGTAGAGCGTCGGCCTGGTATGTGGAAGTTCCAGGTTCAATTCCTGGTCAGGGCACACAGGAGAAATGCCCATCTGCTTCTCCACCCTCCGCCCTTTCCTTCCTCTCTATCTCTCTCTTCCTCTCCCGCAGCCAAGGCTCCATTGGAGCAGGGTTGGTCCCGGGCACTGAGGATGGCTCCATGGCCTCTGCCCCAGGCGCTAGAATGGCTCTGGTTGCAACAGAGCGATGCCCCAGATAGGCAGAGCATCACCCCCTGGTGGACGTGCCGGGTGGATCCCGGTCGGGCGCATGTGAGAGTCTGTCTGACTGCCTCCTCACTTCTAACTTCAGAAAAGTACGAAAAAAAAAAGAAGCAGGTTTGACCAACTGCTGAAGCCAGTGCCCCTGATCCCGGTGCTTGCTGCCTGTGTGTGGCGTTTCAGCTGTGCGGCCGTGCTAGAGGGAGGCACGACACCTGAGAATGAGAAGTGAGCAGACTGATCAGCATCCCACAGCTGGTGAGGCTCAAGGTTCCGATCAGTCCTAGAAGTTCTGGGGTAGGAGGGATAGTAGGGTCTGTGGAGGTCATCTTATCACCCGCCCATTTTACAGATAAGAAAACAGGTCCAGAGAAGGGAAGCCCCTTCCTCAGTGTCATAGAGTTAGCAACATATTCCCCAGGGCCCTTCCTCCAGCACTGGAGTCGGTGTCATCTGGCAGGGACAGCAGGCCACCGTCACCACCTTCCTTCAGGACAAGGTCAGTCCTCCAGCTCTGCGTGACCGTCGCACCATCTCACAGGTATGATGCTGGTCCAGTTTGTTGATAACATCATGTCTCTGGGACTTGGTAATGGGGAAGTATTAGGCATCTTTGATGCCTTGCAGACTAGAGATTAGGAGACAGACCCTCGGTCAGTCAGGGTTCTCCAGAGAAGCAGAGCCAACACAGGGTACAGTTGACTCTGGAACGGCATGGAGGTCACGGAAGCTGACCTCCTCCCTCCCCGCACAGCTGAGAATTCACCTGTAACTTTTGCCTTCACCAAAACTTAACTACCAATAGCCTACTGTGGACTGAAAGCCTTACCAATAACAATTAACACGTATTTTGTATGTTATATGGATTCTATACTGTATTCTTACAATAATGTAAGCTAGAGAAAAGAAAATGTTATTAAGAAAATCATAAGGAGGAGCCCTGGCCAGATAGCTGTGTTGGTTAGAGCAGTGGTCCCCAACCCCCGGGCTGCGGACTGGTACCGGTCCATGGGCCATTTGGTACCGGTCCGCAGAGAAAGAATAAATAACTTACATTATTTCTGTTTTATTTATATTTAAGTCTGAATGATGTTTTATTTTTTAAAAATGAGCAGATTCCCTCTGTTACATCCGTCTAAGACTCACTCTTGACACTTGTAAGTTCGACAATTATATTTAAAAATACCACAGTTTTTACGCCGGTCGCATAATTTTATTTTGTTCATTTATCTGTCCCACCCTAAAGACTGGTCCGTGAAAATATTTTCTGACATTAAACCAGTCCATGACCCAAAAAAGGTTGGGGACCACTGGGTTAGAGCATCATCTCGATATGTAGCTGTTGCTGGTTCGATACCCGGTCAGGGCACATACAGAAACAGATCTATGTTTCTGTCTGGCTCTCTCTCTCATTCCCCTCCCCTCTCAAATTAATAAATAAAGTAAAAAAAAATCATTAGGTGGAGACTTGGGATGATGAACACACAATACAATATACAGATAGTATAGTATAGAATTATACACCTGAAACCTATATAATATTATTAATCATTCCAATAAATTCAATAAAAAAGAAAATCTTAAGGAAGAGTAAATACATTACAGTATTTATTGAAAAAAATATACTAAGAAATGGACCTGCCAGTTCAAAGCCATGCTGTTCAAAGGTCAACTGTGTGTGTGTATGTGTGTGTTTATACATCCTCAGAGGTGTGCAGAACCAAGGCCCAGCAGGCTTATAGCAGGGGGAGGATTTCTGCACTGGGGGGAGGTTGAGGAAATGATTTATGAAGTCTTTTCTTTGGTTTTTGTCTCTGTAGGTTAGGATCCCAAGATTCCCTCCCTTATTTGGCTGCACAACCAGTGATAGGTCAAGTTGGGATTAAGGACAATGCTTTCCTTTCCTCCTCTGCCTGTTCTCTCTGTGCTTTTCTGTTCCTCGTATACAGCCAAACTCCTACCCCACAACCACTGGGCCTTTGCACATGCCTTATCTTCTCCATAGAGGTACACTTAGATTTTATGTACCTGAAACTTATAAAGCTGACAGACCTCTAAGAAAAAAGAATAAAAAAATTAGACAAGCATGTGAATATTTACATTGAGAAACAAAACCACAAATTTTTGAAAGCTGATAAACACTAACCAACATCCAGAAAAAGAATATTTACATTTACCACCTGATATACCTCTATAACACTTTTATTTCTTCATTTTGGTTGTATACCTTTAGGATAACCTCTCCGTAGGACATTGATCTTGTCATGTCATTTTCTTTAGAAGAGAATAAGAAGAATCTTTTCTCAACCACAGTTGACCAAAAGGTTTTTGTTTTTGATAGTTTAGATAAGTTTCTTTCAAATTCACAACTCATCATGGATAGTGTCATAAAATTTTAGGGTCACTGTCAACTTTAGAAAACTCTCTGTTAAGTTGATTTCATACAGCAGCTGTAAGGTTTCAGGACTTTGCATATTTCCTTGATTACAAATCAAAATATTTTTGAGTTGATGCCACCTATGAGCCAATTTGTTGCAATGTCCTCTTTGCAATGATGTAGCTTGAGTTTAGTTCTTCTCACTGATGGTACTCCATGGAAACTTCCCCTTATCTAGGTCCCCAAAATGCCACAACCACGCCAGCAACACCCAAAATTAGAGAAATGTGGCCAAGGGGGAAGCTGGAGAGGAAAGAGGCAGCATTCTTATTGGCAGTTAAAAAAATTGCTGACTTTGGCAAACTCGACACTCGCATGTGACGCTGAGTAGGCCTTGCTATGACCCCTCCCAGGCCGCTGGAAAGCCCCTGGCCAGCGAGGGGCTTGACGGCATAGGCTTCAGCATTTAGGTGGGTCCGTTCCTGCCTTTCCCCAGAACGAAATCCCTACCTGCTCACCTCGAATGTGTTGACCAGCTCTTCGACTTGTCCATTTCCACTGAAGCGTCACTCCTCCCAGGAGAATCCGTTAGCTGCGCCATGTGGCTGGAGGCCGTGTCCGCACCTTCAGCATTCTTTGAGCAGTGTCTGGTACATAGCAGAATCATAGGCTCAGACGCTGAAGGGGTCTGCCAAGGTTTCCTAGATTGTAGGTGCCAGAGCTGAGAATCAACAAGGAAGGGAGGGAGGGACTCAGTCCAGCCGCCCAGATGGGCTACAGGCCTCAAACAGAGAAAGTCACTTCTTGCCAGACCTCCGCAGAGCCCTAGATGGCCTGCTTCTCTTCCTCCATCCCGGATGGCTGATTGGGAACCCCAGGAAGAGGTCTTCTGAGCCCCGCCACAGAAACCTTAGAATGGAAGCGGGGCCGGGGTTTGAGTCTTCGGGCCGCTGCTTAGCAGCTCTGGGCCAGCTGGCATCGTTGCTCGCACTTGGACGTCATCATCTGTAAGGTGGGTCTGTGACTGCACCTGCCCCGCAGGGTTAGCCGACTGCAGATGGCGACAGGTTAGAGGAAGTGCTCTGGCCCCAGAGAGGATGAGTGCAGCGTCATCTCGTGAACTGGGGCCTGAGCAGAAGCCTTTTCTCTGCAGTCTGAGCCTGTCTCAACTCCCATCCCCATCCCGGTCCCCTGGGGCTCCCCCAAGGCCTGTGCTCATGCTTCTTTGTTGATGTCAACCAAGATGACTAACCAGCTTTTTATGGCCAAGTCACTCTGGAATGAGAATGCATTTTCTCCTCCAGCCCCTGGGTGAAGGGGTGATGGGCATACCGCCATCTTGGACCAGGTGAGGGCCAGCCTACTACCCTCAAGAACAAGGAGAGCAAGGAGTTGTGCATGTCCTGGGTGCCAGGCACCGTGGCTGGCTTTTCTACATGCTTCTCTTGTTTCCCACAGCCCTGCAGAATAGGAACCATTATCCCCATTTCACAGAGGTGGAGACTGAGGCTCGGCTGGGACAAACCTGAGCCCCCACACACACTGGTAGAGCTCAGAAGGGACAAGCCAACTGTTCTGATTAGTCCTTATGCCTAGAATTTCCCGCTTAGAAAGTTATTCTTTTCGCCTGACAGGCGGTGGCGTAATGGATAGAGCATCAGACTGGGATGCAGAGGACCCAGGTTCGAGACCCCGATGGTCGCCAGCTTGAGCGCAGGCTCATCTGGCTTGAGCAAAAAGCTCACCAGCTTGGACTCAAGGTCGCTGGCTCAAGCAAGGGGTTACTCGGTTGGCTGAAGGCCCGATGGTCAAGGCACATATGAGAAAGCAATCAATGAACAACTAAGGTGTTGTAACGAAAAAAAACTGATGATTGATTCTTCTCATCTCTCTCTGTTCCTGTCTGTCTGTCCCTATCTATCCCCCTCTCTAACTCTCTCTCTGTCCCTGTAAAAAAAAAAAAAAAAAAGAAAGAAAAAGAAAAAAAGAAAGTCATTCTTTTCATTAAGGAATTATCTGTTATAATGTAACATGATGGCCAATAATCCTCAAATTTAGTTTTAAGAATCAAACACTTTTCTACCCAGGGATTAAAAAAAAAGAAAAAGTGAGCTTTCAAGGGGAAGGAATGCAGTGTTTGGTTGTTGTTTGTTTGTTTTTTGCTTTTGCCTTCCTGTGCCCTCCTGCTTTCCCAAGGCCTGACGCAGAGTCGGAGCTCGTAGCTGTTTGCAGAATGACGGTGTGGATGTGAGAATGCATGAGCCGCTACCGCGGCCTGCCCTGTAGAATCATAGGTCCTTTGACCAAAATGAGACTGGCCAACCTAGAAGTCACAGACTGATAGCGCGTGGATGTATGGCTCATAAGAAGGTTCTGTTTCATTCATACAATGTCTCCTTAAATTTTTAATTAATTCCCACTATTTAAAAATCAGAAGGTCTCACATAAAAGCGAGGCTTCCAGTTTGCAGTGGAGACTGTCATCAAGTGTCTACCTTTTACCAAACCCACGTCCTTTTCTTCTCGAAACAGTTAAACTCTATTTCCCAGACTCCCTTGCAGTTAGCTGGGACCACGTGACCACATTCTAGCCCATGAAATGCACAAAGAAGTAATGTGCTCCATTTCCTGCCTGGTCCCTAAAACCTCCCTCTGACCCTCCATACTCTCTTCCCCGAGTGCTGGCCAGAGGCAGATCAGGGGACGACACCTATGCTCTGGGAGAGGGCAAAGCTACAAGATGGTAGGAGTGGTGGTCAGTGGCGGTGTGGAGCCTCCTGCTGGCCCACATTGCCTATGGCAGGAACCGGAAGTAAACCTTTGTAGTAAGTACTAGGAGGCTGAGCTTCTGGGTTGCTTGTCACAGCAGCCTAACCTGACCCATAAGCTTCTCTTGGAAAATCAGAAATCTGGTAACACTGGGCTCACATTGCCATGTGGTACCAACGAGCTGTCGTTTTTAACTGCTGCCTGGCTGTCATTTGCTCATTCACCTGATCTCTGATTTCAATCTGTCCAACTCCTAGAGTGACTTGATTTTGCAGCTCCTGATCAAATTCCATCTTTCCCTCAAATACATGGGGAAACTAAGGCACGGAGAAGACAAGGTCAGCTCAAGGTCACCGTGTGTACAGGGCAGAGCTGAAACTCAGACTGGAGTCTCCTCACTCCTATGCCAGGATTCTTTCTCAGGAACTTTCTTGCCGGTGAGCAGGGAGGAGGTTTGATTAGGAAGTAAGAGAAAGAGGGAGAGTTCAGTGGCTAGGGCTTTTGGGGGGCGGGAGAAGCTAAGTGGCCAAAAGGAGAAGAGGAACCCCAACGGTGAAGGGACGAACATCAGGGGAGGAGGGGACCCAGGACTTCTCTCTGATCCATAGTTTGCATAAGGCTGAGAATGCCCGACAGGCAACCCAGATCTCCCTCCCCAGGCAGGGAGTGCCTGGTGGAAGAGCCTGACCCCTGTCCTCCCCTCTCCCTCATGGGAAAAGGCCCTTGTCCTTGATTGTGAAACACCCCAACAAAAAACAGGAACCAATTGTCCGTCACAGACAGTAAAGTCCAGAGAGAAATGCACTTGCAAAATATCCCAAGGCCAGGTCACTGCACCAGGAATGTTCCTGTAGAGAGGGCTGGAGGGAGTTTTGTGAGGTGTGGGGGTGGGTTCCAGGTGGGCCCTCTCCCTGCGGCTCTGCTGCTGGGCATCTCTTCCTGTCTGGGCACCAGTGTGACTCCTTCAGACCTTGGACACCTGCCCACCATGCGTTCCCAGAGGGCTCAGAAAACACGCACCCTGACAAAGATCCCCCTCTGCACGTTTTTCTGTAAATGCAGCCTCTTTGGCTCCATTATCCCATCTGCCCAGAGCAGACCACTGCCTGGAACCCACAGCGGCTTTGCCAAGAACATGGCTTGCTCATCGCTTCTCCATAGCTTATGTGCCCCTTCCCCACTGGGGCTTGCTGGCTCCCTCAGCTCAGACTGGGAAAGGCTCCTAGAGACTTAAATTTGGAACCACCCCTCTCCAAAACCTTACCCACCACCACCATCACCACCATCACCACCACCATCATTACCACCATTACCACCACCATCACCACTGCCACCACCATCACCACCACCATCATCACATCACCACCATTACCACCATCACCACCACCATCACCACCATCACCACCACCACCATCACCATCATTATCATCATCTACAACATCACCATCACTACCACCATCAACTATCACCACCATCACCACCACCACCACCACCATCACCACCACCATCACCACCACTGCCACCATCAATTATCACCACCATCACCACCACTACCACCATGACCACCACCATCATTACCACCATTACCACCACCATTACCACTGCCACCACCATCATCACATCACCACCATTACCACCATCACCACCACCACCATCACCATCACCACCATCATCATCACCACTACCACCACCATCACCATCACCACCACCACCACCATCACCACCACCATCATCACCATCACCACCATCATCATCACCACCATCACCATCACCACCATCACTACCATTACCACCATCACCACCACCACCATCACCATCATCACCATCATTACCATCACCAACACCACCATCACTACCACCATCAACTATCACCACCACTACCACCACCACCACTACCACCATCATCACCATTATCACCATCACCAACAACAACACCATCACTACCACCATCAACTATCACCACCATCACCACCACCACCACCACCACCATCACCACCACCATTACCACCATTACCACCACCACCACCATCACCACCACCGCCACCATCACCATCACCACCACCACCACCACCATCACCACCACCGCCACCATCAACTATCACCACCATCACCACCACTACCACCATCATCACCATCATCACCATCACCAACACCACCACCATCACTACCACCATCAACTATCACCACCATCACCACCATCACCACCAACAATACCACCATCACCACCACCATCAACACCACGACCACCACCACATCAACTATCACCACCATCACCACCACCACCACCATCACCACCATCATCATCACTACCACCACCATCACCATCACCACTACCATCACCATCACCACCATCACCACTACCACCACCACCATCACCATCATCATCATCACTACCACCACCATCACCACCATCATGACAGTAAAAGAAACAGGAAGATATCACTATATTGAAGGCCTGCATAGAGAAAGAAAAAGAGATTGTCTCTTCAGTCTTCAAAGGCTGTTCAGAGCTGTTGGTGCAGAAAGGCCCCACTAGAAAATTTCACAAAACCACAGGGCCTCGGGCACAATAGTTGTGAGTTGTCCTCAAGAAATGATTCCACGGCAGTTGCACCAGATGGGCGAGAAATTGTAACAGCAAACTCTCACATGGGTTTATGAATGTTTCTCTGCAATCTGAGGCCAAAACATTCTGAACAAAATAATTTCAGCTTAGCACCAAAACTGGTTTGGTGGACCAATACCGACCTTGAATAGATGTGAATATTCAGACATGATTCTCTGCAGAAATATGAGTGAGTCTAGTTATGGGAGGCTAACCCGGAACCCACTGCTGTGTTATTTAACTTAGGGCACATGCTGTCTAAAACACCCAAACTCTTTGTGCGCTCCCCCTCCTGGGAGCATGCTGTGGCTTTCCCTTCCCCCTCTTTTTCCCCATCCCCCTCTTTTCCCCCATCCCCCTCTTTTTCCCCTTTCTCCCCTTTCCCCTCTTCTTCCCCCTTCCTTCTCTTCCTCCCCTTCTTCCTCTTCTTCACCATAGACGTGTGTCTCCTAGACCCGCGAGACTTGCAAGCAGGGAGCATGGGCAGCGGCAGGCCTCCTGGACTCACCCCCTGAAAGGCTAACTAACCCTCCAAGGCCCCTTTTCTCTGACTTCTCGGTGAGCCGAAGCAGCCCCGCCTGGCTCTCTCTTGTTTCTTCTATCCTCAGCACTTTCCTGTTTCACTGTCCCTGACTTTAATAAACATACTCTCAAAATGAACAATAAAATACCCCAAAGTGTCAAAATCCCACAACTCGTGAGGGTCCTGAGACATCACGGTTTTAGATAAGGGATCTTAGACTGAATATATTCTAAGTGTTTTACATCTGTGAACGCATTCAATCGTTGCAATAATCCTGTGGGATAGAACTTATTATTCTTCTCCCCACTTTATAGATAAGAAAACTGAGGCAGGAAGAGGTGAAGTGACTTGTTTCACAGCTGGTGGATATGGGAGCTGGGGATTGGACCCAGGCACCTTGGTTCCAAAGCCCACAGCTGAACCAACCACCCACCATCTGCCTTGCTAAGCGAGGTGGGGGTTAAATAGCACAGCATTACCATTTTAAGTTGTCTTTGCAACAAGGACGTACCCAGGAAGGTATGTAAGAAGGCAGCCTTTCTGTGGCAGGTGTTCTTATAGGGTGGCCAGCCACCCTGGTTTGCCTTGGTCTGGTCCTGGTTTTAGCACAGAAAGTCTTGCATCCTGGTGAACTCCACATTCCCAGCACACTGGGATGGCTGGTCACTCTAGATCTTGGGGACCGTGTGCCTCTCTCCCTGAGCACTGTGCGCATGACAAGTGACTGAGGGGGAGTCTAGGATCTGAAGAAGGGCATTGTTCACACAACATGTCTTCTCAGTGCAAACCGGGATCTCCTGCAGGCGCTTAAGCAAGACATGGGGAGGAACTGCTGGCCTCGCCACACTCACCGAGTCCAGCCTGGCACCTGCGGAAGGGTTTGCAAGGACAAGTGCAACCCTATCAGGCCTTCCCCTTGAGCGTTGACTTTGGACTCCACTGTAAACACCGGGGGAATGTTCCTGTGGGGGGAAACTGGCTCTGATATTCCAACTTAGAAGTGTCTGGCTCTCTTCCCCAACTTTAAATTTTAACTCATTAAAGCCCCATCCCGGATGCTCAGCTTCTCAGGAATGAACCACACCAGGGGCTCCTCTCCAAGGTCTTGCCTCGGTCCAAAGAAGTGTGAGGCCGGGCTGGGGCTGTGGAGGCAGGAGAGAAGCATGCCTGGGCCCAGAAAGGGAGAAACAGAGCCCCGCGTGCCCAGGCTTCTGAGCTGGGTGAAGATGCTCGTGCCGTGCCATCCCCACAGCCTCTGGGGGCTCCTCTCGTCAGGAATGCTGGCAGGCTCTGGCCCGATAGCATGGTTGGCTAGAGCATCGTTCTGAAGCACAGAGGTTGCTGGTTCGATCCCTGGTCAGAGAACATACAGGGGCAGCTTGATGTTCTGTGTGTCTCCCTCTCTCTTCCTCTCTCTAAAATTAATAAACAATAAAAATTATTTTAGCCTGACCAGGCGGTGGCGCAGGGCATAGAGCATCAAACTGGGATGCGGAGGACCCAGGTTCGAAACCCTGAAGTCCGTGGCTTGAGTGCAGGCTCATCTGAGCACAGTTCACCAGCTTGGACCCCAGGTCACTGGTTTGAGCAAGGGAGTCACTTGGTCTGCTGAAGCTGCCCCCCGCCCCCGGTCAAGGCATATATGAGAAAGCAATCAATGAACAACTGAGGTGCTGCAATGAAGAATTGATGCTTCTCTTCTCTCTCCCTTCCTGTCAGTTTCTGTCTCTGTCACAAAAACAAAACAAAAAAACGCCACAAAACCTTTTTTAAAATGCAGGCAGGAGGCTGCTGGTTAAACATGGCTTCAACACTTATATACTCCCACTGTTCTCTGAAATGCCAATAAAATGAGTTAAATGTTTTTATTTTAATGCACACCCATTCACAGGGACAAAGAGAACATGACAAGAAATAACAGCTAGAAGGAGTCAACCGAATTCTGGAAGCTGGCAAGCAAAGGGCGAGTGAGGACTGAGCTGAGAAACCCGAGGGAACATTTGAGACCTTGCTTTCCAGCAGTGTCATCAGTTTGGCTGAAATAAACTCATAAAAATGAGAAAACACACACACACACACACACACACACACACTCACGCACACACACACACTCACGCGCACACACACACACACACACACACACTCATGCACACACACACACTCACGCACACACACACACACATATAAGAGGTTGGAACCTGACTGTTCAAGAGGAGCCATCAGGACATAAGACGATGTAGGATCCACAGAAAGGCTGAGGGATTGGAGGGGCCAGGAACCTCTCCAGACTGACGTGCAAGACAGCTCAAAACAGAAGGGCTGGTTGGTTATCCATCTGGGGACAACTGGGCTTTGAGTTCTCCTGACTCAGCTGGCACCGGCCAAACACGACCCTTCCCACCACCGCCAGAAGGCTCTCTATGGGAGAGGCTGGAAGATGAAGATCTGAGATAATGTTGACCCAGCTCAGTTCAGGGCCTGAATAGAGCAGGTCCTTGGCAAGGTGTTGCTGTCCTCGCTATACTCAGATGGCCTCTTTCTGTCTTGTTCTCTTAAGTTCTTGGAAGTTATGAGGCAGAAGAGAAGAAGCGGATGGCAGAGTCTGGCAGCCTGCTGACATCCCTCCACTCATCCACACACCCTTCTCACTAGCCAGGCTATTTGATGTGGCAGAAATGGCTAGTTGCCTTCCAATATCTACTATCCACTTCTTTTAGTTTAGCTAGCTACCTTGCTTTCTGGCTGAAGGCATTTCCCAGTCTCCTTTGCAATTAGGTGTGACCATGTGACTATGTAAGTGGAACTTGCTTTGAGGAAATCAGGAAGTATCTTTAAAAGAAGAAAGGTCTTCCACTCTGCTCTCTGGACAGCTGATGTGATGGCCAGTGCTTCAGCAGCCATCCTGTGCAATGAGGGTAAGGGCCATATGCTAGAAATGGCAGAACAGAGAGATGGAAGGAGCCATCTTTATGGAGTTGCTATAGCAGCCATGCATTGCCCACCTCTGGAGTTCTTTTACATGACAGAGAAATAAGCTTCTTTCTTGTTTTTTTGCTACTATTATTTTAGGAGTTTGTGTTGTGTGCAACTGATACTAATCCCATTTGATAAATTTGAGCCGGGGACATCCCTCCCTTGTCCTCTTTCCTATTCAGAGATCCTAGAAGATCAGAATCAGCAGAGACCTTAGTTACTATGGAGCCCAGGGGCAAAATCTGGCCCCCATATATGTATAGTGGTTATCCCATGAGCTAGGTACATATATGGGTTATCCTATGAGTTATGTATATATGTGATTATACTATGAATTAGGTATGTCTATGTGTTATCCTGTGAGCTTGGTACTATGTGTTATCCACACTCAACAGCAGGGATCCCCAAACTACGGCCCCACGGGCCGCATGCGGCCCCCTGAGGCCATTTATCCGGCCCCCGCCGCACTTCCGGAAGGGACACCTCTTTCATTGGTGGTCAGTGAGAGGAGCACATTGACCATCTCATTAGCCAAAAGCAGGCCAATAGTTCCCATTGAAATATTGGTCAGTTTGTTGATTTGAATTTACTTGTTCTTTATTTTAAATATTGTATTTGTTCCCATTTTGTTTTTTACTTTAAAATAAGATATGTGCAGGCCCTGGCCGGTTGGCTCAGTGGTAGAGCGTCGGCCTGGCATGCAGGAGTCCTGGGTTCGATTCCCGGCCAGGGCACACAGGAGAAGCGCCCATCTGCTTCTCCACCCCTCCCCCTCTCCTTCCTCTCTGTCTCTCTCTTCCTCTCCTGCAGCTGAGGCTTCATTGAAGCAAAGTTGGCCTGGGCACTGAGGATGGCTCTATGGCCTCTGCCTCAGGCGCTAGAATGGCTCTGGTTGTAACAGAGCAATGCCCCAGATGGGCAGATCATCGCCCCCTGGTGGGCATGCTGGGTGGATCCTGGTCAGGCACATGTGGGAGTCTGTCTGAGTGCCTCCCCGTTTCCAACTTCAGAAAAAAAAAAAGATATGTGCAGTGTGCATAGGGATTTGTTCATAGTTTTTTTTATAGTCCAGCCCTCTAACGGTCTGAGGGACAGTGAACTGGCCCCTGTGTAAAAAGTTTGGGGACCCCTCCTCAACAGATTAGGAATTTCGGGTTCAGAGAACACTTGTCCCAAGTCACAGAGCCGTCAGGGCTGAAGGCAAGACTCCAGACTATCAACATTCCATGCTTGCTCTGTCAGCATTTGCATTCGCAACCCTTGACTTCCCAAGCACTTGCTGGAAGTTCACAGAGAAAGACAATAGAGCCAAGGAGGAAGAAATACATAGCGACCCTTTTCATATTGTAGCAAACCAGTGACGCTGGCTTCCCTGCTCTGCTGTGAGCAAACCAACTGAGGGTGGGTTTTTTCCTCCTTTTTCTCCATATCCTCAGTGCCTGGTTCAGGGCCAGCCTCGGGAGCTGGGTGCTGGGTGCATGAAGTGACCCACGCTCGGTCACACACAGCAGGATGGCAGCACAGGGGTGCAAACCCAGGGTGCCTGCCGCCCAGGGCTCTGCCCCCAGGCCTGACTGCTCACCACCTAGCCCGCTTTCTCCTGGATACTGACAGAGGTCAGGAGCACAGGCTCTGAGCTCCAGCACACTCACACCAAAATCCTCCTTCTTCTCTCACTAGCTGTGACCATCTTGAGCTTTGGTTTCTTCACCAGGGAATGGGGCTGCTCACGTGCCTACCTCACAGGGCTGCTGGGAGGACTAGATGAGATCATACATGTTAATCTCCTCACAGTGGCCAGCTGGAGAAATAGAAGCTATTATTGCAACACATACTTTTTAAGAGTGTGTGGGACGGTGACAGATTAATTGCCTAGGTCTTGAAATATTTTTTCCTAGTCATGGACTCACCCTCCCTTAACTCAAGACAGCTAGAGTCCTGCCCAGGGCTGGACACAGCTCATGCTTGGGTGAGGGCTTTCCATATATCTCAGGAGCTTGGGGACAGTGACCTGAATTGCCCAGTTATATCCCGTTATTCCATCAACACACAACCAGCTTCTCTTCACCCTGGGGCAGAACAGGAGATCTGGGAGAATTTGAACCTGTCTTATCTTTGAAGACCATCCACCTGACTGGTAGGGTTGGTCAAGGTCACATGACTCTCCAGTACACGGAAGTCGATGACAAGTCTTATGGGAAGGAAAGCAAAAGGTCTTCCCTGAGGAACCTGCATTCCCTTCAGCAGAGATGTTGGCCGCTCGCCCACACCCCCTCTCCTCTCCTTCCGGACAGGCTGCTGGGTGCCTTTTCCAGTCTCCCGGCAGTTTGGTGTGGCCACGTGACTCGGCTGTGGTGGCTGAGTGTGGATTGAGGTGATGAGTGCCACTGCTGAGCCTGGTTCCTCAAAACCCCAAACATCCTTGATACTCTCATCCCCCTCTGAGAGGCTGGAAGAAAGATCCTCCCCAGGGCGACCTCGAGACCCACATCTTGTGGATTCAGCCCAGTCCCAGAAGGACTGAGCAGAGAGTTGCCACCCGCCCAGACTTGTTACATGAGCAAGAACTCTATTTCTGGCACACCTGCCAGGTATTTGTAACAGTCTGTGTGTTATAGCCGCTAGGGGTATGCTAATACCTCTGCTTTGAAAGTCTGACTTTCTTCATGACCTAACCTTTCCCCTTCTCATCTTTAACAATTGCCTTTGGTTCCGCGGCACTGAGTTACCAAAGCTGTTGTCACAACTTCATTCTTTGTAGTTTTAGATGAGCAGAGCCTTAGTTGTTAGTTCTGTTTGTATTGTTCTCTTTATTTTGGCTGGAATTAGATCTTGAACTAGATTTGTTTCAGGAAGGATATGTGAGTGTTAGAATTCCTGAGGGTTTGAGAATGTAGCTCTCTTGTCTACACATGTGACCGGCATGCTGTGTGGGTGAGGCATTTCGGGGAAAACCCCTTTCTCCATTTCTCCTCCAACTCTGTAGACATTGGCCCAGTGTGCATTAACATGGAGAAGTCCAAGACCAGCCCGTGGCAGGAACCAGCCAACACACCCAAATGGAGTGATTGAAGAGAGTTTAATAAAGGAATTGTTTGTAGTTACAGATGAATAAGACCTGAGGAGTTTACATACAGTTTGGCAACTGTGGCTAGCTGATAACACTATTGTATACCTAAAATTTGCTAAGAAAGCAGAACTGAAATGTTCTCACCAAAAAGGAAGGAAGAGATATATATGTGAGGTGGTGGCAGTGGTAATTAATTTGGGGGAACCCTTTCACAATGCGTCCATTTATCACATTGTAGTTGAGCTCCACACAGTTCAGCAAGGGGCTCTTGTGAGGGCTTTCACCCAAGGTCAAGAACCAGCTCCTGCCCAACTATGACCCTCAGAAGAAGGCGGGACTCCACAGCTGGATCAAGGGACTCATGGGCCTATTGATCACGACTTCCAGAAGGATCTGAAGGACGGAATTATCTTGTGCACGCTCATGAATGAGCTGCAGCCAGGCTCTGTTCCCAAGACCAACCGCTCCACGCAAAACTGGCACCAGCTGGAAAACCTACCTCTCCAACTTCAAGACCATGGTCAGCTATGGCATGAACTCTGTGGACCTGTTCCAGGCCAACGACCTGTCTGAGAATGGGAACATGACTCAGAGGCAGGCGTCGCTTCTGGCTCTGGCAGGGATGGCCGAGACAAAGGGGTTGCAGAGTGGCATGGACATCAGCATCAAGTACTCAGAGAAGCAGGAGTGGGACCTTGATGACGTCACCATGAAGGCAGGCCAGTGTGTCATCAGGCTCTAGATGGCACCAACGAGTGTGCCAGCCAGTCAATCATGACAACATGGGGCACAAGAAGACATCTGTATGACCCCAAGAATCATGTCCTGCCACCCATTGACCGCTCACCCATCAGTCTGCAAATGGGCACCAATGAGTGTGCCAGCCGGGTGGGTATGATGGCTCCTGGGACACATCTGAGACACCAAACTGGGGAATGAGAAGTGTGACAACTCCTCCATGTCTCTGCAGATAGGCTACATGCAGGGTGCCAACCAGCATGGCCAGGTCTTTGGCCTGGGCTGGCAGATGTATGACCCCAAGTACTGCCCACGAGGCCCAGAGGCTGATGGGGCTCCGAGGTCAGCCAGGGTCTGCCCAAGCCCAGGAAGGTCCCTGGAGTACCTCCCCTACTACCAGGAGCAGGCAGGCTACTGAGGCTTCCTTTGTGGAGTGTCTCCCCATCTGGGATTTGGGGTTTTTCTGTGTTTTCATTTTGTTTTTCTGTGTTCAAGTGTTTCCAGCTGAGGGTCTGTGAAGGTCAGATTCAGATGCATGTACAGTGGGGGTCCCTCCAGGGCGCATCTGAGTAGCAAATTTCCCAGCAGGCTTTCGGCCAAGCTGCTGTGGGAAGGAGACACCTGTGCAGGGAGGGAAACTGACCCCAAATGGCTTCCGGCTGCTTCTGCCGCTCTTCCCTTTTCTCTGCTGATCAATTTGTGGTTTCTGTGACCCACAGATGTTTTAGGCAGTTTTAGCAAAACAAAAGTAATCTTTTTGGGGGAGGAAATGAGTCAGGTAGGATCCAGCATTCCTGTTATCTATTGCTGCATAACAACCTATCCCAACAATTAGTGGCTCCAACTACCAACCATTTAAATTATATACTGCTCACAAAAATTAGGGGATATTTCAAAATGAATATGAAGTGATAAAATAGCCCCTAATTTTGTGAGCAGAATATTATATATCTTCGAGTCGGGAACGTGGAGTGGGCTCAGTTGAGTAATTCTGTCCCACGTGGCATGACTGAAGTCATATATTCAGCCGGCAGCTGCTCTGGTCTGGAGGGTCCAGCATGGCTGCACTAATGTGTCCGGTCCCTTGGTGGGGATGGCGGAAAGGCTGCGTCCCGCCGGACCGCCAAGTGGAAGGACTGTGTGGGTTCTCCAGTGTGACGGTCCCACGGTAGTTGGACTTCCTATATTGCAACTCAGGGTTCCCAGAGAGAATGTTCGAGAGGCCCCAGTAGAAGCTACAAGGCTTCTAATGACTTAGATTCAAAGTCCAGGAACGTCACTTTTATCACAGTCTATCCGGCAAACAAGTTCCTCAGTCTGGCCCGGGGACAAAAGGAGGAAAACTAGACTCCATCTCACAGTGGGAGGAGTAGCAAAAGACCTGTGTCACCTTTAAGTGACCAGCGAGTCATCCAGGTTGGCTAGTGTTTGAGGAATGTGCTGGGACTGATGTTGGAGGGGGACTTGAATGTCATGACAAGGACTGGGGAGACAGTAGTTCGGAGAGAGAAAAGGTTCTAGAGTCAGATTCAAATGCAGCTCCCAGCTCTGCCACCGAGAACACACGTGCCAAGCAGGCTGGTATTTTCTCTGAGCCTCAGCATTCTCATCTGTGAAATGAGATCATTGCCTACTGCAGTGTTGCTATAGAGATGAAATGGGATGGTGCTTATAAAGCGCTTCCCCTAGGACCTGCTCCAAGTATGTCTCAATTAATGGAGTCTTCTTCTTCTTTTTTTTTTTTTTTTGTACTTTTCCTGAAGCTGGAAACGGGGAGAGACAGTCAGACAGACTCCCGCATGCGCCCGACCGGGATCCACCCGGCACGCCCACCAGGGGCGACACTCTGCCCACCAGGGGGCGATGCTCTGCCCCTCCGGGGCATCGCTCTGCCGTGACCAGAGCCACTCTAGCGCCTGAGGCAGAGGCCAAGGGGCCATCCCCAGCGCCCGGGCCATCTTTGCTCCAATGGAACCTTGGCTGCAGGAGGGGAAGAGAGAGACAGAGAGGAAGGAGGGGGGGGGTGGAGAAGCAGATGGGCGCTTCTCCTATGTGCCCTGGCCGGGAATCGAACTTGGGTCCCCCGCACGCCAGGCCGACGCTCTACCGCTGAGCCAACCGGCCAGGGCCTCAATTAATGGAGTCTTTATGATCGATCCTGCGAGCACAGAGAGCCAAGAAAGGGTCTTACAGAAATCTCCTCTGGCTTCCTCAATGTATGGGAAGAACCATATTTGACCCGCTCTCTGCCTCACTACCACATGTAACTTAACCCAAGGTCAGCTGATTTTACCCCCTAAATGTAGCTTGCATTTCCAGTCTATGCCCACCGTCGCCAGCACCTCCACCCTGGGTTACTGCAATTGCCTCCTTCCTGGTCTCCCAATGACTTGCTCTGGCCCCTCTGCAATGCCCTCCCCTCACTGCAGCTGAAAGAGGTTAGTAAGCCAGGACAAGTGGAATAGGGAAACTGAGATGGATAAACAGCCAAGCCGTTTCTGGCCATCTAGGACAGTAGTCCCCAACCTTTTTTGGGCCACGGACTGGTTTAATGTCAGAAAATATTTTCACAGACCGGCCTTTAGGGTGGGACGGATAAATGCACAAAATAAAATTATGCGACCAGCGTAAAACCTGTGGTATTTTTAAATATAATTGTCGAACTTATGAGACAAGCATCAAGAGTGAGTCTTAGATGGATGTAACAGAGGGAATCTGGTCATTTTTTAAAAATAAAACATCGTTCAGGCTTAAATATAAATAAAACGGAAATAATGTAAGTTATTGATTCTTTCTCTGTGGACCGGTACCAAATGGCCCAGGGACCGGTACCGGTCTGTGGCCCGGGGGTTGGGGACCACTGATCTAGGAAACCGCAAAATCCTATCTTCCCTAACCAATGGTTTACTCTTCTCCTCCCCAACCGGAGGGTAGTTTAAACCAACCTACTCAGGAAGACAGATAACAGAAATCCAGTTAGTGCCACTTGTGCCAACCACACCCAACGCCGGACAAGGTCAAGGGAATAAATCTCCTTTTGGTGTATCAGCAGAAAGCTGATGGATATTTTATTGAGATCCTCCCCTAAGACCTCCCCTCAAATTCCCTCCTTTAGAAATAGATAAAAGGCCCTGGCCGGTTGGCTCAGCGGTAGAGCGTCAGCCTGGCGTGCGGGGGACCCGGGTTCGATTCCCGGCCAGGGCACACAGGAGAAGCGCCCATCTGCTTCTCCACCCCTCCCCCTCTCCTTCCTCTCTGTCTCTCTCTTCCCCTCCCGCAGCCAAGGCTCCATTGGAGCAAAGATGGCCCGGGCGCTGGGGATGGCTCCTTGGCCTCTGCCCCAGGCGCTAGAGTGGCTCTGGTCGCCCCGGAGGGGCAGAGCATCGCCCCCTGGTGGGCAGAGCGTCGCCCCTGGTGGGCGTGCCGGGTGAATCCCGGTCGGGCGCATGCGGGAGTCTGTCTGACTGTCTCTCCCCGTTTCCAGCTTCAGAAAAATACAAAAAAAAAAAAAAAAAAGAAATAGATAAAAACCCTCTAGACATAAACCCAGCGCTGGCTCTCACTGGAGCAAACCCACGCCTTTCATCCCCCTCAGGCATGCATCTTTTCTTAATTTTTAATTTTTATTTTATTGATTGATTTTAGAGAGACAGAGGAAGGGAGGGAGAGAGAGGGAAGGAAGCGTTCATTTGTTGTTCCTGTTTTAGTCATTCATTCATTGGTTACTTTCCCTATGTGCCTTGACTGCTGATCAAACCCACAATCTTGGTGTTTCCAGATGACATTCTTTTTTTAAAAATTATTTTAATTTATTTATTCATTTTAGAGAAGAGAAACACAGAGAGAAAGAGATAGAGAGAGAGGTGGGGAGGAGCAGGAAGCATCAACTCCCATATGTGCCTTGACCAGGCAAGCCCAGGGTTTTGAACCGGCGACCTCAGCATTCCAGGTCGATGCTTGATCCACTGTGCCACCACAGGTCAGGCAACATTCTTTTTTTTTTTTGGACAGACAGAGAGAGTCAGGGAGAGACAGAAAGGGAGAGAGATGAGAAGCATCAAGTCTTCGATATGGCACCTTAGTTGTTCATTGATTGCTTTTTCGTATGTGCCTTGACTGGGTGAAGGGGGCGGCGGCTACAGCACAGCGAGTGACCCCTTGCTCAAACCAGCAACCTTTGGGCTCAAGCCAGCAACTATGGGGTCATGTCTGTGATCCCATACTCAAGCCAGCAACCCTGTGCTCAAGCTGGTGAGCCCATGCTTAAGCTGGATGAGCCCATGCTCAAGCCAGTGAACTCGGGGTTTTGAACATGGGTCCTCCACATCCCAGTCTGATGCTCTAACCACTGCGCCTGAGTGGTCAGGCCCAGATAACTTTTTTTTTTTTTTTTACCGAGACGGAGAGAATCAGAGCGAGGGATAGATAGGGACAGACAGACAGAAAGGGAGAGAGATGAAGAGATGAGAAGCATCAATTCTTCGTTGCGGCACCTTAGTTGTTTACTGATTGCTTTCTCATATGTGCCTTGACCAGGGGGCTACAGCAGACCAAATGACCCTTGCTCAAGCCAGTGACCTTGGGCCCAAGCTGGTGAGCTTTGCTCAAACCAGATGAACCCATGCTCAAGCTGGCGACCTTGGGGTCTCGAACCCGGGTCCTCCGAGTCCCAGTCCAATACTCTATCCACTGCGCCACTGCCTGGTCAGGCAGGCCCAGATAACATTCTAATCAACTAGGCTAACCTGCCAGGCCCCCTTTTTTTCTTTTTAATTTTTATTGATTTTAGAGATGGAGGAAGGGAGAAAAGAGAGACAGATCAATTTGTTGTACCACTTATTTATGCATTCACTGGTTGATTTTTGTGTGTGCCCTGACTGGGGAGGGAACCTGCAACCCTAGCATATGAGGAGGATGCTCTAACCATCTGACTACCCATTCAGGGCTCAAGTGTGAATCTTTACTTTTCTCTCCTAAACTCTAACAGACCCCATGAGACTTGCAACCAGAAAGCAATGGGCAGTGGCAGCTCATCCCGGGCTAGCCCCCTGCATCTGTCCCCAAGGCCCCCTTTTCTCTGACTCTCCAGTGAGTTACCAGCAGCCCGCCCTGGTTCACTTCTTTCCTAGAAGGTTCCTAGACCGCCAAAGCAGCCGCGCCCAGGCTCTCTCCTGTGGCTTCTCCTGTCCGAGGCCCTTCCGTGTCTCACTGTCCCCTGCTTTAATCAATGTACTCTCAAAACCACCTGGAAATCTTTCCTGCATGAAGACAAGAACCCACACACTACCAGCCTGCCCAAAGCAGAGCCGTTCCAGGCCTGGTCCCTTTCCGGTGACACAGCGAGCCCAGGCTTAACCTGCACGGTGCACACCAGCCACTTGAGGATCTTGCTAAAAGGTAGATTCCAGTTCAGTACGTCTAGGATGGGGCCTGAGGCAGAAGTTATAATTAGCTCCCAGGTAACATCAATGCTGGTGATTCCCAGACATTTTGAGAATTCTTTTTTTTTTTCTTCCCCCAAATAAAAGTTTGATCCTGTCTTATCTCCACTTAAAACCCTCCATTGATTTCACAGCTCTGTCAGGGTAAAGACCTCACTATGTCCTACACGCCTCGTGTGACCTAGTTCTCACAAGACTTTTTTTTTTTTTCGACAGAGATAGAGGAACAGATAGGGACAGACAGACAGAAAGGGAGAGACTTACCTGATATTCTAGCCCCTTGCCTTCCACTCTCCAGCCCTTACTTTTCCCCTTATTTATGATCAATTTATAATATAATAAAATGCGTAAAACCACCAGACCACCCTAAGCACTGGAACATTATGAACACCCTGAATGTACTTCTTCTGTGCGCCTCCCCTTTCCTGACCTGAAATTACCATTCTTCTTAAATTCGTTTCTCCTTCCCTTGATTTAAAACATTTTCTACATGCCTAACTATGCATATTTTAGATTTTGCTTTTATCATACATTCTAAAAGTTGCATCTTAGCGTATGTAGTTTTCTGCGACTTTTTTCACTCCACACTGCTTCTGAGACAGAGGTGTCGCTGTTTGCAGCTGAAGTGCCTTCAATTGCACTGCTGTATAATATTCCACCGCAGGTCTATTCCACAGTTTATCTGCCTGCTCGCCTAGGGATGGCCATCTGGGCTGTTTCCCAGGTTTTGTTATCAATGTTTTTGTTATTACCAGCAGCTCAGGTGTGAACATTGTCTGGCTTGCCCTCGACCACGCCAACTCCCTTCACCAGGCAAACTCCTTCGGGTCCTTAGAGAAGCCTTCTCCGACCTGCAGGCCACCGCTGGTCTACAGTAAAACTCCCTAATTACACTTTTAAAGTGCGTGGTTATGTGAGGAACGTGGGTCAGGCCCTGGCCCGGGTAGAGTGCAATCCCCATAAAGGCTTGTGATGCTCACGGGGTCCCCGGTGCCAGCTCGGGCCTGGCACTCTGTAAGCCCCTGGCAGTAGCCTGTGAGTGCTGCTCGAGGAGCCAGCAGCAGCCTGAGCCCACAGGTGGCTGCAACCCGAAGTCCTGGGGCCAGTTTATGGGCGGGCCCAGGCCCCAAGGGACTTGTGTTTGTCCCCGCTGCTGGGAGGGAATTCCAGGAAAAGTGCCGCTGGGGACTGAAGGGAGGGGCTGGGGCTCGGACGGGGGCGGGGCTTGGAGGGGCGGGGCTTGGAGGGGGCGGGGCCCGGGACGGGGCGGGCGGGCGGACAGGGGGCGGGACCAGCCGGGCCGGGTTAAAACGGGTGTGGAGGGCCGCGATTACTGCGGGGCAGCAGGGGAACCGGGCGGCCTCCTATTCTGCGGTGGGCCACCAGCACTCAGCGGACAGAGCAGCGCCGGGGTGCACGCGTGGCACCATGGCCCAGACGCCCGCCTTCGACAAGCCCAAAGTGAGCGCGGGCCGGGGCTCGGGGGCCGGGTTCTGGCTCCCTTCTGGCGGAAGGGCTTAGGGGTTGAGCGAACGGAGCCCCCGCGGGCGCTTTCTTCCCTCAGCGCGGGCCCTCGTCCGCCTCCAGGCTGTTTAGTGAGACAGTGAGGGCGGGAGGGTCCTGAATCTGGAGGCACCCTGGCTGGCCTCTGACTTCTGCTTCTGCTGCTGATTCGGCACCTCTGGGTCTCAGTTGCACCGTCTGTCAAATGGGCACCCTAGCACCGCAGGGGCTGAGCAGCTGTGTGAGCCTAGGCAGGGGGGCAGGGGGGTTCCACCTTCCGAACCTCAGCTGTAAGCGGGGCCTGGGACCCGGCGTCCGCAACCAAAGGTATCTAGCGTTGAGTAGTGTGTACTGAGCGCTCTGTGAAGGTGAACAGCTTCATACTCTAACACTGTGGTGGTTCTGCCCATGCCAAGGAGTCCGTCTGTGGCTGTGCCTATGGGACGAACGGTGAGTTATGCCAGGGATAGAGGCAGAAGATTCGGGTGGGCCTTAGGCCTTGAGCTCTGGTAAGATCTGGGGGGCTACTGGCCCAAGAGATAGATATCTCTCTTGTTTCTCCTCCCCCCCAGCTGTGGTGTCTTGGAATGGGGGGAGGGGTCCAGGAAGAGTCCAGGCCCACTTGGTGGGCCTCAGAGCACTGAGGTTCATTCAGGGAGGGAAGCCACCCGAAAGTCTGCCCAGCAGAGCGGATCAGCTTGTGGGATTGAGACCGCTGGTGGGTCAGGGGAAGGTGTAAGTTTCGGTCTGTCTCAACTTACCCATCTGAGAAACAGGTGTGTTGATGGCAGATGAAAATCGTGTGTGCGTGCGCGCGCGCGCGTGCAGTGGAGAGGGGAAGAAAGGGGGACTCTGAGGAGGTAAGGCCTAGCTCCCCGGCTCCTGCCCACCGCTGACGCCCCCACCACTGGGCACAGCTCAGCTACTTCCTGCCCAGTGCTGAGGAAGCACTTCTGCCCGCCCTTCCGGAATGCCTCCTTCACACCTTGTCTGAATGCCTGCCCCATCCTTAGTGGTTCTTTCCTTTGAAAGCTTTTCTTTTTCTTTTTAATTTTTTTAACTGTTTGAATTCCCTCTACCCTTGGGCTGGGGAACCACCTTACTCTGATATGAACCGCACAACAGTAGACAAACACCGGTGATCGTTGATCGGGAGGGAAGTGGGAGTTAGGAGATAACGAGGAGGTAGCACTTCTGCAGGTTTCTGCTCTCTGCACCATTTTGGTCTTTGCAGCGCTTTTCTGACAGCCCCGTGGGGGAGCAACTGTCACAGTTATCCCTAATTTTTGCCTCGCCAGTCCTCCCGATTCAAGCTAGCAGGCTGTTTCTCCTCTCTGGGCCTCTGTTTCCACACGTGGGAAATGCCCGACCCCCTTTGTAGTGGTATCCAGAGGTCACCCATTATGTACATGAGGTGTGGTAAATTGGATAATCTCAGGAGGAGGGAACGTGTCTGAGCTGGCAGGGTTGCCAGAGGGAGCATGAGTCTCAGCCACAGGGACCAAGCCCTCCCGTGGGTGGGGCAGGTCATTCACTACGGCTGTTAGCAGCTGGTGGGTATTGAGCTGAGTTAGTGGTCGGTACCGGGCACTATTCTGAACACATTACCTGCATTAATTCATTTGATTCTGACAATGACTCTGTGAGGTAACTGGTGTCCTCCTGTTTTATAGACAAAGTAACAGGCACAGTGATGAACTAGGTTAGTAAAATCACAGTAGTCAAGCGAGAGTTTGAGCCCAGGGGACTGTCTTCACAACCCTGTGCCCCTAGTTAGCTTCCCGGAACCGCCTCTGCAGAAGAAGCCTTTGGGGGTGGAGATGCCAGAGCCCCAGGGGCAGGGCATTCTAGCTGCTCATTCCTACCTCCAGGTGAGGCCCAGGCACAGGCCCTGACCAGTTGTAAGAAGGCAGAGCAGAGCTTTCCAAACTTGAGTGTGTACTCAAATCACCTGACTTCGTTAACATTCCCACTCTGAATCAGGAGCTCCAGGGTGAGCGCTGAGATGCTACACTTCTGACAGGCTCCCAGGTGATGTTCATTCGGCTGGTCCACGGACAGCACTCGAGGTAGCGAGATCATAGGCAGCTGCCTACCTGGTTTCATTATGTCATTCCAGCAAAAGCTTCCTGAGCACCTGTTTGGCACTGAAGGAAGTACAAAGGGGGCAAGGCTGGAAAATGCCATGGCACTCAGGAGTTCTTCGCCAGGTGGGGCAGTGCTGGTCACATGCCTGGTATTTTAATAATAATAATAGCTGTCATTTGAATGTTTGTAAGTGTCTGGTACCTTCTGTGACTTATCTCACAGAATCCTCTGGACAACCTGACCAGGCAGATATTTCCTTCTTTCTTTCTTTTTTTGCTGCTTAATGTGGTTTTTACCTATGAGAATATGGGAATTCAGGGGAACAACCCAAAGAAGAAAGGGGTACTGAGGAAGATTCCTCTCTGGGAAATACAGAACCCACCCCTTCGATTGTGCTAATGTTGGGGTCACACAAATGCACTTCAGCAAGAGGAGAGGAGCGTGTCTGGGAGCGAGAGGGCTGGTATCCGTCCACAGTGCCTCCCCAAGCTTTGCGAACTGGCCGTGTCGTGTAAGACACACTATACTACCAGGTAACACAGTTAGAACCTCCTTCCGATATGCTAGGTTGCAGGTTCGATCCCTGGTCAGGACACATAAAAAATCAACCAGTGAATGCATAAAAAGAATGGAACAACAAATTGATGTTTATCTCTCTCTCTTCCTCTCTCTCTAAAACCAATTTTATAAGAAAAGCTGTACCATGTGAGGGCCAAAGACTGCAACATGCAGGAGATGAGGGCCAGCCCCTTGTTATGCCCCCAAAAGGCAGCCCAGGGCGAGTGCAGGACATAAGAGCACCAGAGTGGTTGCCATCAAACACCTGGGCTTGATCATTCCCTTCAGCTGCTTCCTCGGCCCCATGACCGACAGTCCCATGACCCGGACAGTGCTCCCGATGGACGGGGTGTTGCCGGAGGTGTAAAACACTACAGAGAGGGTTCCTTCTTTGGCACCCCGAGCTGAAGAGTGCCCAGCAGTGAGCAGGGAATTCCTGTACGAAAACACGCAATGAAGTCTTTTATTCTGGTATTCCAGCTTCATGGAGACGTGTCTGCCACCTCGACCAGGCCACCCTGGTCCTCAGTGTCCTGCCCACACGGCACCTTCTTCAGCTTGCCCGTCCGGCCGGTCTGCGCCATGCAGCCCCTCAGCCGGCGCCTGGTGTGCGGCTCTGGCCTCCAAGGCAGATGTTTTCAACCCAATTTATAGAGGAGGCTGAGGTCTGGAGAGCTAAACTGACTCGCCCAAGTCTACTCAAAATCTGAGCGCTGAGTGAGCAGGCCAAGTCGGAACAGTGGTTTCTAAACTGTTCCTTTTGTTGTTAGTGCTTTTGGGGGGGAGGGGGGGAGAGAAACATTGATTCGTTCCACTTATTCGTTCATTGGTTGATTCTTGTGTGGCCCTGACCAGGGATTTAACCCGCAATGTTGGTGTATCAGGATGACGCTCTAACCAACTGAGCTACCCAGCCAGGACTCCATCTTCCTTCTCTAAAACGGGCTGATAACACCAAATTCATGGGGTCTTGGTGGAAACTGCTTTGCTGCTTGGTGCCTAGGAGTGCCCGGCTGGCGAGCAGCAGACCCTGAGTCTGCGTTTCCTCCCAGGGACTGCAGTGGGGGCTGCTGTGGGCTCTGGGGGGCCTCCCCGTCTACTGGGGACTGCAGTGGGGGCTGCTGTGGGCTCTGGGGGGCCTCCTCGTCTACTGGGGACTGCAGTGGGGGCTGCCCATCTGCCGGGGACTGCAGTGGGGGCTGCTGTGGGCTCTGGGGGGTCTCCCCATCTACTGGGGACTGCAGTGGGGGCTGCCCGTCTGCCGGGGACTGCAGTGGGGGCTGCTGTGGGCTCTGGGGGGCCTCCCCATCTACTGGGGACTGCAGTGGGGGCTGCTGTGGGCTCTGGGGGGCCTCCCCGTTTACTGGGGACTGCAGTGGGGGCTGCTGTGGGCTCTGGGGGGTCTCCCCATCTACTGGGGACTGCAGTGGGGGCTGCTGTGGGCTCTGGGGGGCCTCCCCGTCTACTGGGGACTGCAGTGGGGGCTGTTGTGGGCACTGGGGGGCCTCCCCGTCTACTGGGGACTGCAGTGGGGGCTGCTGTGGGCTCTGGGGGGCCTCCCTGTCTACTGGGGACTGCAGTGGGGGCTGTTGTGGGCACTGGGGGGCCTCCCCGTCTACTGGGGACTGCAGTGGGGGCTGCTGTGGGCTCTGGGGGGCCTCCCCGTCTACTGGGGACTGCAGTGGGGGCTGCTGTGGGCTCTGGGGGGCCTCCCCGTCTACTGGGGACTGCAGTGGGGGCTGCTGTGGGCTCTGGGGGGCCTCCCCGTCTACTGGGGACTGCAGTGGGGGCTGCTGTGGGCTCTGGGGGGCCTCCCCATCTGCCATGTCTCTGTCTTCCTGCTGTAAAACCCACCATCAGCACTGCCTTGCTCTTTCAGTGCTTTTTTGGTTATCAGAACCACCTGTTAAAATGCCCCTGGGAAGAGCCTGCCTTACCTGTTACAACTCACCACATGGCAGCTGGGAGGGGGAGAACAGAGGTTGGATGTCATGGAAGCTTCTGTTAGGAGGAAGCGAGGACCAGAGAGGGGAAGTGTGGTGTCTGGTCACACAGCAAGGCAGAAGCCGGGGGTGGCGGTCAGTCTCCTGATTTCCTATCTGACCCCAGGAGGGCTTGATCTGGGTGGGAAGGGGCCCTGTGAGCAGGGAGAAACCCATCCACCTGCCCAGTTGACCTAGGGAGTGTCCCTACAGCAGGGAAGGGTAGGACTGTGGCCTGACTTTGAACAGGGGAGAAGAGTTAGCCCAGAGGCACCAAAGTGGAGTTTGAGTGCTGGGGTCTGGCTTACCCCTGCCCTTTAGGGTCCTGTGGCCCCAGAGAAGCCGGGTTGGGAGGGAACAGCCTCTGGGGTCCTTTTGACCACAGAGGGAGGCCAGTGAGGAGCTTACACTTGGGTAGCAGCTGGGGCCAGGCTGCCTTGGGTCCGAGGGCTGATTTCCCCACTTGTTCATTGTGGGAGCTTGAGTGAGTTGCTTCGTTGTGCCTCAATTGGCCCATGTTAAAACGGAGCTCATATTTTGATCCACCCTGTGTAAAACACCAAGTACGTCCTTATCATGATTATTAACCATTCAGTTCAGATTTTACCAGCGCGGGCTGACTCAGCGCTGATATCCTGGGTGAAGGGTTACGGTTGCAACTTTCAGCTTTAGAGTCCATGGCTGTGGCACTCATTAACCTATGACCTAAGACAAGTTCCTTAATCTTTGTGAACCTCACTTTCCTCACCTATAAAATGGGGATAACCCTCCTGTGTTCTGAAGTTATTGCCCCATGGATGTCTTGCCTTCTGTGAAACCTCTGGGGAAGCTCACAGTGGCAACAGCTCAGACAGGCTTCCAGTCAGGAGGAGGCACTGAGTGACTGCTCTCCCCTCTCCCCTCTGCGCCTCAGAGCTGCAGGAGCCCAGATGGGGCTAAGCATAGAGGACTTCCTGGAGGAGGTGTGGCAGAAACTATTTGTCAGCCTCGGGATTGTTCTATCTCCTCCTCTTACTCTGAAAGTCAGCTGAGAAGCTGTGGTGGCCCTGTCCCCTGGCACTGCCCAGCTCATCGCCAAAAGCAGGGCTAGGAAGGGAGGGGATGTCTGCCCCACAGTGGTCACTGTGGCTTACCCAGGTTCTGACAGTAGTGCCCGTGTTCCGGGGATGGTCAGGCATCCTGGCTACTCTGCCCTGTCTCGAGTCTTGACCAGGCCAGAGACTGGTAGGTCAGCCCCTTCTCCAGCCAGGGGGAGGACGAAGTACTGCTGACCTAGGACAGAAAAGAAAAAGCTCCAGCACCTACTGAGTACCTTTCACCGTGCTGGACACTGTCCTGAGCCCTGAGGGTATGGGATGAGGACGCACAGTCCCTGCTTCGGGGAACTAATCATCGGGGAGTCAGACATAGTAAAAGAACTTAAAAATCGGTGGGATGAAAAGACCTGGGAGTTTCCAGCCCAGGAGTCCAAGAGCTGGGTCTCCATCCTGGCTCGGCTACTGCCGCTTGGGTGACCCGGGCAAGTGGACGCGCCTCCCTGGACCTCGCTTGTCTGGCTGGCATTTCCCAAGAGCAAGGACTCAGCGTGCTTCCTCATACCCCCGGGATGCTCATTCATAAATATTTGTTGGTAACTGGGGCTGCTTCCTGGTCAGCCCTGGGAGGATTTCCTGCAGTTCTGACTGCGAGTCAGCCTCACGGAGAGCGTGGATAGAGCAGGGAGCAGGAGCTTCCTGGCCGGGAGGCCTGGTGCAGTGCCAGGGAGTGGGGTGGCCTTGCGCGTGGGCAGGCCTTGGGCTTAAAGTTGGGGAGACTTGGCTTCCAACCCGGGTCTGCCACTAAGGAGATCTGTGTAATCTTGGGCAGGTCACTGTATGTCTCCGAGTCTAGGCTGGCAAGTCCAGATGGGGCTAATGCGTGCCTTTGCGAGGGGTTAGGATGAAATGAGACAAAAGGTCTGATAATAGGCAACTGCTGTTATTTCTTTAGTATTTCTTTTGGAGGCCAGGCCTGTAGACACAGGCTTGGGCTCAAATCCTGATTCCGTCACTGACTGTCCTTACTTCTTTGAGCCTCAGTTTCCCCATCTATAAAATGGGCGCAAAGTTCCAACCTTCCTGATTGTAAGGATGAAATAAGATGATGCATGTAGATTGTCTAGCACCTGGAAGATAAGTCAGAAGCCACTGCTGTTCCTTTTCTCTGAATGGGGTCTGTGGAACAGGGTCCCCATTGCAGTCTCCGAGCTTATACCCCATCGTCATCTGGGATGGGCTGACACTTCTCCATGGGTCGTCACGGTTTTCCGGGAAGTACGATGGGAGGCCTGCCTGAGCTTGGGTTGCACGTGGAGGTGGCTTCTGCCTCTGCTTCTCCCCTGAACTGTGTCTAGCTTCCCAGGAACCCCAGGGAGGGTGGACCCGTGAGGTGCGGTCGGCAGGCCAGCTCTGCCTTCTCTCTCCCCAGCGGTGCTCTCGCCTCCTGCCTGTGTCTCAGCCCTTCCTGCCGCGCAGCGCTGCACGGGCAGCTCCTGCTCACTGAGCACCTGCTGTGTCTGACGCTGTAGGAGTTCTGAGTACTGTGCATCTTCCCTCCGGACTCCTGTGCCTGCCCTCTGTCTCCTGTTCTTGCCCCCTCCACCCTGTCCACCACGCAGCAGGAGAAAAAGCTTTTAAAACTCTTCAGTGGCCTGACCTGTGGTGGCGCAGTGGATAAAGCGTCGACCTGGAAATGCTGAGGTCGCCAGTTCGAAACCCTGGGCTTGCCTGGTCAAGGCACATATGGGAGTTGATGTTTCCAGCTCCTCCCCCCCTTCTCTCTCTGTCTCTCCCTCTTTCTCTCTCTCTCTCTGTCTCTCCCTCTCCTCTCTAAAATGAATAAATAATAATAATAAAAAAATTTTTTTAAAAGACTAAGAAAAAAAACTCTTCAGTAGATCCCATTAACTGACGTGTGGGATCTTGGCCTTCTACCCCCCTGACTTTCTGGCTTCATCTCAACACCACCCTCATTTTCTTTACTTGAACCAATTCCCTGACTGCGTCCTGATTTAGACACTTAGCATATGCTGTTCCCTCTGCCTGGAATGTCCTTCCCATCTCCCTCCTCACTTGGGTCTGCATCCTTCAGCTCGTCGCTCAAGATCTGCTTTCTCCAGGGAGCCCCGGGGCCTGCTGGCTGGGCAAGGTTCCCTCTTTTGTTAGTTCTTTCATCGGGCTGTGTGTATGCTTCACAAGGAGCTGTCACGGCTTGTACGTTCATCAACAGGACACTTCATGTCTCTCTCCCTACGCGTCACCGGAGCAGGCCTCTGTGCCTTTACCTGGCCTCTCTGTTCCCAGCACCGCCCCAACAGTCCGGGACCCCTAGCTGAGGAGCTAGTGTTTGCTCTATGCTAAGCGCCCTGCGTGCCTCCACATGGTTAACCCCGCAGAGCCTGAGAGGAAGGCACGTTCTCTTCCCTGTGGGACAGACAGGAACACCCAGGTCACCCAGAGAGCGAGTCGAGGAGCTGCGAGTCCAGCTCTAACCACAAGGCAGCCCTGCCTCTCTTCTAGCTGGATCCTCGCCACAGCCATGAAGAGGGTTAAGGATAAAAAGGAGGCTCCGAGAGCTGAGGTCCCCTGTCCAAAGTCACCCAACTGCTTGGCAGGTCCCTGGCCAGAAGGGTCAGTGTTCTCGATGCTGAGCAGTCTTTGGCAGCCTGTGAACGTGGGCCTGAGTGGGCAGCGGGCTCGTTTCGTCTGAGAACCTGACAGCTCAGGTGACGCCCAGCCCGGGTGTGAGCGCCGCTTGGTCCTGTGCCGGCTGGACGGCATCTGGGAGATCTGATGCCGCGGCTGTGCTGCCGGAAGGGGGGCTGGCGGCTCATCCCTGCCGGCCTCCGGGGCCTGGGCCGGGTTTCCTCTCCAGGAGGCAGCTCCGTGCGTGTTCCGAGATACTCCCTGCCAGCCACGGCAGCCAGAGCGGCTCCCTTCTTGTCCACGTCCCTGGATTCCAGAGAAGGCCCCGCCCTGGTGGAGATGTCAGTGGGTGTTTTCTCGCTCTCCCCCACGGCTGGGAAAAGTGTCCTCCGTGACCGGGAACAGGCAGATGACAAAGGCACCTTCCTGTTGACTGCCAGTGCCTGCTCCGCTTCTCTCAACAGCGCGTGGGAAACACCCGAGAGGCAGGGGCTCCGGGGGGCACTCCATCCATCCCCACTGTCTGTCTGTATCCTCACGATCGTCCTGGACAGGGAGGCAGTTCTCTCCTGCTGTTTTTCAGTGGAGGAAACCGAGACTCAGAGGTTGAGTGTCTTAGTCACACGGGGGGGGGGGGGGCGCAGAGCTGGGAGTCAGCCTGACCGGCTGTCCCAAACCCCTGTCCCTAAATTCTAGGCTTTGTGTGCAGAGTGTTGGTGGGGAGATGATCCCCTAGATGGCCAAGTATCTAGTGTCCTTTCTAGAGTCCCAGAAAGGTCTCGTGTTGCTTTCGTATCGATTCCTGAGAAGCTATGCTTAAGTAACACCTGCTTTTGAAAATGGAGCCTGATTTCTGAAATACGTCATGTGATTCACTAGCCCAGGAAGTCTGTGGCCAGCCCTGTGGTTAGAGTTGGAGTTCGTCTGCTAGTTGTCTGAGGGCAGGAGCCGCCTGTGTGGTGGCTGGGGCTGGTAGCGCCTAGGGAACCATGGCTGGCCTCGTGTTTAGCAGCACCAGCTTCAGAACTAGGCTCAGGTTAGAATACTGGCTCTGTCCCTTATTGTGGTTAAGCACAAAGACACTGGGCTGGGTTCCTGCTTCCATGACTGGCTTGCTGTGTGACCTTGGACAAGTTATCATATTTAACCTCTCTGAACTTCAGTATTGTCAACTGTGAAAGATATTGAGAAACAAATCAATCCCACAGATAAGGATTAAACAAGATGGTGTGTGTAGAGTTTAGTGAGTGTATGTAAGTGTCTAGTAAGTAATGACTAATGGTGATAATGGTTAATGTTAACACTAACTCTCTGAAAAGTCCTTCAGGTGTTCATAGTGTGTTCGCTCTCTGTCTCCCCTTTGCCCTTTGCAGGTAGAATTGCATGTCCATCTAGATGGGTCCATCAGGCCCGAAACCATCTTACACTACGGCAGGTAAGTCCACAGTTAAGAGGCCTTCCTCCCCGGGATTTGGGCAAAGTCCTCAGTTTGAGGGCTCTAGCCTTATCCCTGTGGAATTGAGCCAGCCCTGGCCAGAAGAAAGGGTCTCTAGTCTCTGAGCCAGAGGCCCACAGCCGTGTCTTCTGCCTTTGGTGCCTCCCAGTCTTGTCTTCTTGTTGCCAGATGAGCCAGGGGGAGCATGCCCCACCTTACACGTGGACACACACAAACACACACGAGTGGAAGTAGTTCCCAGGGCCGAACCATTCCCTGTTCTCTGGCAGAGAACTGGTGGCTGAGAACTGGGAGGAGGGTATTGCTATTTCCATCTCACGGAGGAGAGAACAGGCTCAGAGAAGTGAAGGCAGTCGCCCAATGCCACACAGCAAGTAGGCAGAGTCAGAGTTACTGGGCCAGCTGACCCCCAACCTTTCCTGTGTCACCATGGCGATGACCTACTGGGAGATGTGAAGTAGTTCCCTCTCTGACCCCAACTCGGCATCTTCCAAGTGAAAACATGCCTCCCACCTCAGCTCTCGTGGATGCTGGTGGGCTGCAGGGTCCCCTGTGCCCCCCAGAGAGGGAGCTTGACCCCTTAATCCCTATACCTTAAGGGCCCATGGTGGCCCCTCTGTTGGGTCCAGCAATGAAGAGCACAGGGACTTTGAAGGCCAATAGATCTGGATTCAAATCCAGGCAGTTTCCATGCTGTGACCTTGGCCTCTGTGGATTGAGGTTAAAAGGGCTTTCCTCCAGCGCTGACCTGGGGGACGGGGGCCCCTCAGCCACCCCCCACGCCCTCGGCGGACTGTGTTCTTCACTGGTCACCCAACACTCACTCTGTTGGAGTGGGAAGGACCCACCTGCCCCTCACTGCTCCGTGGAGGACTCTGCTGCTCCTTGGAATTTGTCCCCCACTCTCGGGGGCGTCTCTTCCCACTCCCTGAGCGAGCTCTGGCAGGGACACCGTCCTCCTCGTCACACGCCCAGCGGCCTTGCTCTAGGAAGCAGCTACTGATTTCATTGTAATTTATGTAAGTGTGTCTGCAATTACTGCGTCCCAAGCACGGCTTCAAGAGCCACACCTGTGTTAGCGTACCGAGTCCTCAGCCAGCTGGTGAAGTGAGTGCTATTACTGTCCCTATGTATGGACGTAGAGGAAACTGAGTCATGATAGGTGAAGTGACTTGTCGACCAGTAAGCACAGCTGTGACCAAGTCCCTGCCCCGGAGCGGTACCCTTGTCACTAGAGGTCTCGGTGAAATACAACCAGGCAAATGCCGAGCGCAGGACTCCAGGAAAAGCACCAAATAATGACAGCATCATTAATCATGACTAGTGGCTGTGCTGGTGGGGTAAAGTCGCTCGGCTTATCTCTGCCTGTCCTTTGTCACTGTGGAGCGCCAGCCCTTGCCCCGGGCCCCGGTGGGGCTGTTAGGGTGGGTTATCGGGGGCCAAGATGGGATCTAATCGGGGCGCTCATTAAGGGGTCATAGAGCACATTCATTAGCGCAGCAAGGCGGTGAGAGTGCCAGGGTGGGGTGGCTGGTTGGATTTCCATTTCCCACGTCGCCTGGTGTCTCGGGCACAGCCTTGGCCTTGGAGACGGGGTGCAGGTGCCAGCTGCAGTTTGATCCGAGGTCAGTAGGCAGGGGGAGCAGGGCGTTGGCCAGACTTTGATATGGACAGCCCTGGAGGACTCCCTGGTGGGGTAGGTCAGGCCAGGGCGGGGTGGGGGAGGAGGAAGAGGAGGATGAAGGGAGTATCTGGCCTGTGACCTATGCCCCAGGCCACATCCAGTGGCCCCTTTCTGCCTTTGATTTGGGCCTCCGTGGCTTCTGTCTTCCCCACTTCTTTCCCGAGTCCATCCTCACCAGGGGCATCTCCTGACTCGGACTCCTTCACCACCCCATCCGCTCTTTCTCTAAGGCCCGTTCTGAATCCAGTCCTCTCTTCCTGTCACCACCCGGGTCTAAGCCACCACCAGTCCCTCATTTAGGTTATTGCAACGGCCTCCTGACGGGTCTCCAGGTGTCCACTCTGGCCTCCCACCAGCTACTGTCCTGACAATCCTGTAGTCAGAACAAGTGTTTAAAGCAAGGTCTGGTCAGCTCACCCCCCTGCTCAAACCCTCACGGTCCCTCCCACCCTGCTCAGGGTCAAAGCCAAAGTCTGCACTGGGCCCTTAACATTCTACAAAGCCTGGGGGAGATCCCTGACCTCTTCCACTGCTCCCTGCTTAGTCCACACCGGCGTCTCTCAAACGTGTCAGTCCTAGTAAACACAGAGATGGTGGGTAACTTGCCCAAGGTCACACAGCCCTTACAACAGAGCTGGGATTCAAATTCAGGCCATCTAGCTTCGGAGTCCGCAGTGTTTCCCAGGGCACATAGATAGCCTCGTGTGTTCTCTGTACCTGTGAGGAAAATACCGAGTTTTACTGACAAGGACGTGGAGGTCCTTAGAGGGGACGGCTCCTGCCGGGGTGCTAGGGCCCATACAAGCAGCGGGGCACGGACTTCGAACTCCACAGCCAGAGCTCACCCTCCTTGCTGGGCGCTCTGTGGCCAGGCGCCTTGCAGGTGCACTGCCCACCACGGCGGGAAGGGGACAGGAGAGATGGAGCTGGCGGCAGGCTCCCGTCTCTGGTTTGGTGGTTAGGTGGAGGAGCCGTACCTGGAAATGTGGAGCCCGGGAGTGGGAGGGGAGGGCAGAGGAGAGGAGGCAGGAGCTGCCTGCCTTCCGGGGGTGGTCAGATGCATGGGTCAGCCCTGTCACTGCTGTCCATTCACTGCCCGGCACGTCACAGGCTCTCCGATGGTGTGTAGAGGTAGGGCTGGAAACGGTGGACTGCCAGATCCTGGGTTGAAATCGATGAAAGGAGGTTTGGAAGAGAATGGCTAGGAGGAGACGCCCAACAGGAAGTGGTGGCGTCCAAGGCAAATGTGGCCACTGCATCCGCCAATCTGGCAGCCAGAGCCTCAGAGTCACCTGCCTTGCATTCAGCCCACGGGTTCCCAGAGAGAGATCCAGAATACAGTGCTTAACAACTGGTACAGGCTCTGTGGTCACGAGGGTGGCCTGGGAGCGGGCTGGCGGGTAGTGGGAGAAGGCTCGGTGGGCCCTGAGCTCCTGGCGTGGGTGCCGGGACAGCGCCAGAGGTGCCGTCTGCCCCTGGGGTCTTGCAGCGACGGGGGCCAGTGGGCTGACTGCTGGCGGGCACCAGGATGGCCCCTGGTGACACCCACTGGGCACTCATAAGGACTGGGGCCACCGGAAGGGGAAGAGGGCCTATTTAGGGGACTTGGGGAACAGGTGTTTAGTAGGAAAACATGTCAGAATCTGAGTAACTGAGCCCCTGAGGGACTTGAACACTGTTTGGTCCGTCTTCCCTCGGCAGCGCCCTCCTCCCGTCAGCTTGCTTTGCGGATAGCTGGATGCTTGAACGGCCTGATTTGCTCACCTAATTCTCTTCCCTGTCTGTTCCTTTCTTCAAAACTGTCTTGTTGTTTGTTCTACTTGCTGGAAGGTTTTCCCACCTTTCTTTGCCGTCCCTTTTGTTGCATCCTGATGGTTGCTGCTTTATTCTTTTACATTTCCATCTGCTTTCTTTCAAAATGTCCCCGTTTTAAAAAGCGGTGTTCTTGTTTCCAGGGGGTACTGTCCTTCCATCTCCTTGTGGGTGTTCAGTTTATGTTCCAAGTTTTCTTCTATTTTCTGCATTCTGTTTGTTTCCTCAGAGCTCCTCTTGTCTCTTGTTTGGTTTCTCCTGGTTGAAGCGTTTATTGAGTGTCTGGTGCTCTTTGTGTCTTTTGTATGAAAAGTGGGGGAACTGCGGCCCAGGCTGCCCGGGGAGCTGGGGGCTGGGGGCTGGGCAGAGGGGCCGGGCGTGCACAGGGAGGGAGCCAACGCGGCCTCGTGCCCTGCCGTCCTGCCGCCCTGGCCGGGGTGGCGGAGCTGCTAACGGAGAAGGAGGCTCCAGGCCAGGAGGGCTGTCCTCGGCCAGGCCTTGCTGAGAGGTGGCAGTGCCCAGCGTGGGGGGACTGTGGGCAGGGAGGAGAGGGACTCAGAGGTCACAGCCAGCCCACCCGGTGCTCTCCCAGTGTGCTGGGCCAGGCACACCTCTCTGATGAGTCGGCCAGACAGAGAGCGGAGGAGGGAGGTCCCGCGCTTGCCCTGGCCCCTGGCCCCTGCCCCGTAGTTTTTGCCCCTGATAACCCCTGACCTGGCACAGGACCAGTGGGCTGTACCCACTCTTGGGGGACTGAGACAGAAGTTGTGGGCTGGAGCCCTGGCCCCTTCCCAGTCCCCAGGCACGTGAGTGTGTGTGCGTGCACACAAACTTTAACTCCAGTTGCTCCCCTCGCTGCCCCCTCCCTTGAAATCTGCTGGCTGGTCACGGCCTTGTGGACAGGAGGTGCTGGACGAACTCTGGTCCTGGTTTTGTATGCCCGATGCCTCAGTTTCCCCAATGGGGGGAGGTGCTCGGGTTCCCTGCTGTGGCCCCTTGGGGAGGGGTCCTGGGCAGTCCGTCACCTTCCGGTTTGGTCCCCAGGCAGAGGGGAGTCGCCCTCCCTGCGTACACCGCTCAGGAACTGCAGAACATCATCGGCATGGACAAGCCACTCACCCTCCCGGGCTTCCTGGAGAAGTTCAACTACTACATGCCCGCCATCGCGTGAGTCCCAGCCTGGGGCCCTGGGCGGCGTCCACCCCCGTGTCCGGGAGGGATTGTCCGCACCAGGCCTGCACCTCAGACTGCGGGGCAGGGGGCCCAAGCTCTGCTTCTCACCGTAGTGTATACTTGCTTGGCACACTCTGGGCCTCGGTTTTCCCTTCTGGAAAGTGGGTGTAATGGATGGAAATTCCTCAACTTGTATAGAGAAGTGACAGAAGGTGGGGGTGAGGGCACAGATCCTGGTCCCAGACTCTTGCATGAACTAATGTTGGGCAAATTCCCTCTCTGGGCTGCAGTCCTCTCAGCAGTGAGCTTGGGGACCCTGTCCACTTCCTCTGCTGAGTTCGGACTGGACACAGTCCTGTCTTCAGCAAGGCCCCCCTCGCTGTGGAGACAACTGCTACCTTTATTGACAGGCACTGCCAATAAAGTGTTTTTATGTCACTTTGCATACCTTCCACTTTTTCATGCCAGAATATCCCAGACAGGCGGATATGATGAATGCACATCTCACAGAACTGTACTTCTGTAGTCATCTGTAGGCCTGCTAGGTGGACTTCTCATTTCCAGAGGAGGGAATGAGGACTCAAGGAGTGACGGGGCTTGCCCAGGACCCCACAGCTGGCCGGGGATGAAGCCTAGATTCTCACCTCCATGCCACCTGAGCTTCCTGGCAAGAGGCAGAGCTTCCCAAGGCAGGCGACAATCAGCCTTGGCACTCAGTGCTGTGGGAGCTCAGGATGTGGGAGAAGCAGAGGGGCTGGAGGCAGTCAGGAAGGGCTGCCTGGAGGAGGAAGTGTGGACCCAGCCTTGGGACGGAGAGGGTATGATATTGTCCAGAGGGCTAGTCTCAAGGAAAGGCTTGGAGGAGGGTCACCGAAGGTGTGAGGCAGACAGGTGTGGGCTGGATAAGTGGTGAAATGGTGTGAGGAGTCCTTGGAAGGAAGATGTGTTGCAAGGTGGCTGAGTTCTTGCTGGAAGCTTTTGGGCTCAGCCTGAAAGGCAGTGACTGTCCCATCCTTGTCTCTGGATCAGGGAGATGCATGCCACCTCCCTGGAGGCACCTGCTGCATTTCCCAAGACCCCACCACACCAGAGCGTACGAGCAGGCCTAGGCACCTCTCCCATGCCACCCCTGAGACAGCTCCTGCCTCTCTGGCCACGTGACAGACGGGACTCAGCTTCCTGAAGGCCCAGCCCACCCAGGCCGTTAGACATCGCCTCCTACAGAGCTGCCTGGCAATCTGGGGCCACGGCCCATGAGCCTGACTTGCCACCCCCTTGCCAGCATCCGCAGACATCAGGTGAAAGCCCTTACCTCCTACCACTCGCCCCTCTCCAGCCACATCGCCTCCTGTGGCACCTCAGGCACCACACACCACACATACCCCGAGCTCAGGTCCTCTGTGGTTGCTGTTCCCTCTGCCCGGAATGCTGTTCCCGTAGGTGCCCTGTGGCTCATTTCTCTGCCTCCTTCACATCTCTGCCCAGACATCACTTTCTCTCTGAGGCCTCCCCTGATCTTACCACTGAAAATGGTAGTTCCCTCACTCACCATTCCATATCCCCCTCCCCTGCTTTCTGTGTATCCAGCAAACTTGTCAGATCTGACCTAGGATATATTTTGTATTTTACTTATTTACTTCCCTGTCTTTCTTGCTAGGCTGTAGGCGCTAAGAGGGCAGGGATTTTGTGTACCTTGTTTGCTGTATCCCCTGTGCCCAGGACAGTGTTGGCCACAGTGTGGAATGAGTCCTCTCTCTGCCTCCCCCCCCCCCTACCAGAGCTGCCCGTCCCCATCCTGGTCCTCAGAGGCCCAGGTGCTCTGTGACCCTCCACCTGGGAGTGGCCGATTTCCCCAGGGCGCCTCCCCCACACATTGTGCTCCAGTCACCATTCCTTTCTCACTCTTCATGGGGGAACTTCCAGCCAGGTCACAGGCCCCTGTCCTTTGATCAACACTCAGGAGCCCTGGCAGGTTCATCTGGGCCAGCTGCTGCAGCCAAGCCTCATGCAGTTTACCTCATTGTCCTCACAGTGACCCTTGATGTAGGAGTCAGAGGTGACTGACTGGGGTCACGCAGCAGAGGCGTGTGGGAACTGGGATTCAAGTCTGAGTTGCCGGTATCTCCCCCATCTCAGAGTTCCATCTGGGTTTGTCCATCTGTGCCCTTTTCTCCCTCTTTTTAGTTTCATTGAAGTAAAATTTACAAATAGAAATTAAGGTGTACAGCCTGACCAGGCGGTGGCGCAGTGGATAGAGCATCAGACTGGGATGCCGAGGACCCAGGTTCGAGGCCTGAGGTTGCCAGCTTGAGCGCGGGCTCATCTGGCTTAAGCAGAAAGCTCACCAGCTTGGACTCAAGGTCGCTGGTTCAAGCAAGAGGTTACTAGGTCTGCTGAAGGCCCGTGGTCAAGGCACATATGAGAAAGCAATCAATGAACAACTAAGGTGTCACAACGAAAAACTGATGATTGATGCTTCTCATCTCTCTCCGTTTCTGTCTGTCTGTCCCTATCTATCCCTCTCTTCTCTCTCCGTTCCTGTCTGTCTGTCCCTATCTATCCCTCTGTCCCTGTAAAAAAAAAAAAAGAAATTAAGGTGTACAGCTTGATGTTTTGATATACACATACACTGTTAAGTGATTATTAAGTCAGCTAGTTAACATAACCATCGCCTCCTGTAGTTCCCTTTCCCTTGGGTGGTAAGAACACTTAAGCTCGGCCCCCCTTAGCAAGTCTCAAGCATACAGTATGGTATTACGTATCATCACTGTGTTGTACAATAGATCTCCAGAACTTTGTCATCTTGCATAACTGAAACTTGGTGCCCTTTGACCACCACCTCCCCAACTCTTCCTGTCCCTAGTAACCACCGTCTACTTTCTGCTTTTTGAGTTCTTAGTTAGATTCCACGTAGGAGATCATGCAGTATTTATCTTTCTCTGCCTGGCTAATTTCACTTAGCATAATTTGTGTTGCAAATGGTAGGATGTCCTTCTTTAAGGCTGAAAAATACTCCTGCGTGTGTGAGACGTTTTCTTTATCCATTCATCCCTCGGTGGGTATTTGGGTTGTTTCCATGTCTTGGCTTTCATGACTAATGAGTGCGCACGGGGTGCGGAGATCTCCGAGACGCTGATGTCATTTCCAGTGGAACACACACCTAGAAGGGCGTTCGCTGGGTCACATGGTAGTTCTATTTCTTAATTTTTTTGAGGTACCTTCATATTGTTTTCCTTAATGGCTGCACCAACTGACATTGTTAGTTCATTCCCACTAACAATGAACAAGGGTTCCATTTTCTAGCCAACACCTGTTAGATCTTGGCTTCTCTTTTTGCTAACAGACATCTTAAGAAGTGTGAGTTAAAATCTCATTGTATTGATAGTTTTTTGTTTCCCTGAGGATTAGTGAATGTTGGGCCCCTTTTCATGTACCTGCTGGCCATTTATATGTCTGCTGTTGAGAAATGTCTACTCAGGTCCTTGGTCCATTTTTAAATTAGGTTATTTGACTTTTTTGCTGTTGAGTTACAGAAGTTCTCACTATCTGTTGGATATTAGCGCCTTTGCAGTTGTGTGGTTTGCAAATGTTTTCCCCCATTCTGTACGTTACCATCTCACTCCGTTGACTTCCTTTGCTGTGCAGAAGCTTTTTTTTTTTTTTTTCATTTTTCCGAAGCTGGAAACGGGAAGGCAGACAGACTCCCGCATGCGCCCGACCGGGATCCACCCGGCACACCCACCAGGGGGCGATGCTCTGCCCATCTGGGGAGTTGCTCTGTTGCAACCAGAGCCATTCCAGCGCCTGAGGCAGAGGCCACAGGGCCATCCCCAGTGCCTGGGCCATCTTTGCTCCAGTGGAGCCTTGCTGCAGGAGGGGGAGAGACAGAGAGGAAGGAGAGGGGGAGGGGTGGAAAAGCAAATGGGCACCTCTCCTGTGTGCCCTGGCCGGGAATCGAACCCGGGACTCCTGCACACCGGGCCAACACTCCACCGCTGAGCCAACCGGCCAGGGCTGCAGAAGCTTTTTAATTGGATGCAATCCCGCTTGTCTATTTTTGCTCCTGTGGCCTGTGTCCTTTTCTCTTATTTCTCTCCCTGCTGGCCCAGATCCACCACTCAACAGATATCTGAGTGGCTACTATGTCCCAGGTTTTGTCCTTGGCTGAGGGATCATAGCAGTGACAAGACAAATGGAGGAGTCCTTGTCCCATGGTGACTACACTCTATTAGCGGAGATGAAAATTGGCTCATAAACCTTGTGACATGCAATGTCAGGTGGTTATAAGGGCCAGAGAGAAAACCAAGTCCAGGAGAAGGGCTGGAGAATGACAAGAGGGGCTGTTTTGAGATAAGGTGATCCAGGAAGGCCTCTCTGAGGTGGTGAGGCTGGTGCTGGGATCTAAATGGGGAGGGAGCGGGAGCACAGGACCATCTGAGCATGCAGGCCCGGGAGCCGCAAACATCCGGACAAAGTGTGGGGGCGCGGCCCCTTAGACAGAAGGTGCCTGCGGGGGGCTCGTGGGATGTGTCAGAGGAAGGCAGCAGGCAGGGGTGGGGTGGGGGGATTATACAGGCCTCATGGACCGGGCACAGAGTTACGGTTTCATTTCACATGGAGGAAGCCGTTAGGGTCCAGAGCAGAGGAGCAATATGCTGTGATTAGATCTGTAGTTGTTCTGGTTGCTCCGGGGAGAACGGCTACAGGGAAGCCCCGCTCCGGGGAGAACGGCTACAGGGAAGCCCCGCTCCGGGGAGAACGGCTACAGGGAAGCCCGGCTCCGGGGAGAACGGCTACAGGGAAGCCCCGCTCCGGGGAGAACGGCTACAGGGAAGCCCCGCTCCGGGGAGAACGGCTACAGGGAAGCCCCGCTCCGGGGAGAACGGCTACAGGGAAGCCCCGCTCCGGGGAGAACGGCTACAGGGAAGCCCCGCTCCGGGGAGAACGGCTACAGGGAAGCCCCGCTCCGGGAGAACGGCTACAGGGAAGCCCCGCTCCGGGGAGAACGGCTACAGGGAAGCCCGGCTCCGGGGAGAACGGCTACAGGGAAGCCCCGCTCCGGGGAGAACGGCTACAGGGAAGCCCGGCTCCGGGGAGAACGGCTACAGGGAAGCCCCGCTCCGGGGAGAACGGCTACAGGGAAGCCCCGCTCCGGGGAGAACGGCTACAGGGAAGCCCCGCTCCGGGGAGAACGGCTACAGGGAAGCCCGGGGACAGGGAGGCCAGTGAGAGATGAGGCGGTGAGAACCAGGGCAGGGGGGTGGGGCCAAGAATCAGCACACAGTTTGGAAGTAGAGCTGATAGGACTGGCCGTGCTTCTAGGACCTTCTCCAGCAGAAGCCCAGAGCTTGGCACTGGAGGACAAGGGATTGGGGACCAGAGTGGGTTTCATTGGCCAAGCGTTGGGGATGGTCTTCTTGTTCCCAGAGCTCTGTGGGCCATTGGAGAAGGTTGTCCCAAGTACTCTCTTTCCTTCCCAGAGGCTGCCGGGAGGCCGTCAAAAGGATTGCCTATGAGTTTGTTGAGATGAAAGCCAAGGAGGGTGTGGTGTACGTGGAGGTGCGTTACAGCCCACACCTGCTGGCCAACTCCAAAGTGCAGCCGATCCCCTGGAACCAGGCTGAGTGAGTGACCGCCTGGAGGGGCTGGGCCAGGGCTATAGCAGTGTGGCCCAACCTGGGACCCGAGGGACAGATTGTTGAGAGGCCCTGACCCAAGCAAGACCTTGATTTTGCTCCTTGATCAGGTCTCTGGCCTCAGGAAGATGGGCTTGACTCTGTCATGAAAGGCATGGTCCCACCCCTCCCCTGGGTGTATCTTCTACCTTGAGAGAAAGCGTTTGGCTGAGTCTTGTCACCCCTGGTCCTAGACACAGGCCTGCAGTCTAGGAATACTGCTTCCCCAGGGACTGCAGGGGTCCTGCTCTAACTCCATAGCTGAAGTGTCAGGCCTGTTCCTGCCCCCTGCCTGGACCCCCCAGGGATCTCTAAGGGGCATCACTCAACCGCTTTGCCCCCTTCTAGCCATGACTCTGATACAAGTGACCAAGTGGGACAGCGCTCTCCATCTTGGGGCAGGCTGTGTCTGACACCACACACACACACACACACGTGCACGCTGGGACATCCTCCAGGTTGGGGAGGGGGTATGCTAGGGCTTGGATGTCTCCGTCTTTTCTCATGGGCAGTGGGTTGGTGGGGAGAGGGAGCTTCTGCTTTCCCACCCTCCTCCTCTGCTTTCCCACCCTCCTCCTCTGTCCCAGTCCCAACACTGTCCTTTTGACCTTCCTTTGTCTCAGGCTCATTCCTACTCCTCTCTCTGCAGAGGGGACCTCACCCCGGACGAGGTGGTGGCCCTAGTGAACCAGGGCCTGCAGGAGGGAGAGCGAGACTTTAAGGTGAAGGTGCGGTCCATCCTGTGCTGCATGCGCCACGAGCCGGGTGAGTGTGACCTCTGCCCTGCCCTGCACATCCGACACCGGCCCCAACCTCCTGGCCTGGTGCTGGGGCTGCACCTGGTCTCCCCATCAGCTGGGCCTCAGGGCTTCCTGGGGTCATCAGAGCCCTTCCGGACAGGCTCAGAACTTCCTGACAACGGGAACTTTTCTCCCTAGGAAGACCAGGCCTTACAGCCTGCAGGGGGTTCAAATCCACAGTTGTCTGAATCAGAAAACAGTCTAAGCCAGGTTCTCATCAGCCATGGGTCTCCTTCGAGACCCTGTGGGCCCGGCCTCTTCTGGTCTAGGCCATGGGCCCTGTGAATAGGTCTGCTCTCTGCGAGCTGAGGGGTCTCCCTTGTGACTGACACCCAATCTCCAGGGCTGGAACTTCCAAGGTAGAGTGTTTCACAGTGTGACCTTGGGCAAGTCACATGCTGGCACGCTGGGCCTACCTACAGTGACTTACATGTATTTTCTTCAGTCCTTGCAACAACCCGTGAAAACAACCATTATTTAACATTGCATGATGACTTGACCGGTCGAGTCCACAGTATGTTAGCTATATGTTTCATAATGCCAGTGTGAGTTGTGTTAGCTTAAATGTTAAACCATGTGGGCCTCCATCCCCACATCTGAGTGGGGATGAGCCTACCGTGAGGGCTTTGTGGGGACAAATGAGAGAAGGGCCATTTGCCGTGCTCAGAGCCTAGGCCCTGCCCCCAGTGAGCTGCACACAGGATCGTGGCAAAGCCTCGTCGTGACCCTGTGCAGCAGCAGTTCCCTCCGAGAGAGGAAACCAAGGCCCTGGTAGCCAAAGGCCATGTGACTAGCCTGTGGCAGTCAGGATTTGGAGACAGGACACTGGGCACTCAGTCTTGCGCTGGCCCTGGGTGGGAGGGGTAAGTAGATGGGACAGCAAGCCTGTGTTCTGGAAGGATCTCTCTCCTGGCTGCTGTGCTGGAGACCAATGGGCATCTCACCCCCAGGCTGGTCCCACGACGTGGTGGAGCTGTGTAAGAAGTATCGCCAGACCGTGGTGGGCATCGACCTGGCCGGAGACGAGACCATCCCGGGGAGCAGCCTCTTCCCTGGACACATGAAGGCCTACGAGGTGGGGCCCGGGGAAGGAGGGGCTGACAGGATCGGGAGGACTGTGGGGGAAGCCTGTCTCCCCCACGGTGGAGTGTGAGGCCTCTGGGTGTGGGGCTCTGAGTGGTGAATCTGGCATAAAGACAAGACCCTCCTTGCTGTTGGGGGTCTGGGTTTCAGCCTGTCTCTGCCTGTGATTTGCTGTGTGACCTGGGGCAAGACTATTCTCTGGGCCTCTGGAGCAGACGTCTGAGCCTCCTGCAGAAGGGGTGACGTGCAGGGTTACTTAAGAGTGGGGGCTCTGGGCATCACTGCCGGGTTCAGAGCCTGGCTTCCCACTTCCGAGCTGTCTGCCCTCGGTCATGCTCCTTAACTTCCCTGAGCCTCCGTTCCCCCCAGCTACCTGTAAAATAGGTACTAGTTGTGAAAGACAACAGATAGAAAGCATTTCATACAGTGCCTGACACGTAACGACTAATAAATGCTACAATTTAAACAGACCAGGTCTCCATCCGAGGCAGCCAGCCTGACTGGGGGCATGGTTCAGCCTGCTGAAACTCAGACCCAAAGGGTAGTGAAGGCAGGGCCTGTAGGGTTTCGGGGGCCTCCCGGGGGCCCCCATGACCCGGCTCTTGTCCTTCCAGGAGGCTGTGAAGAGCGGCATTCACCGCACGGTGCACGCCGGAGAGGCCGGCTCCGCAGAGGTGGTGAAAGAGGTGAGGCGGCCACATGGACAGCGGGACCCTTCTCCTCGCTCCGCCCCGCCCCTCACCGGGCCCCGCCCACTTCTCCGCAGGCTGTGGACAGGCTCAAGACCGAGAGGCTGGGGCACGGATACCACACCCTGGATGATGATTTCCTTTACAACAGGCTGAAGCAGCAGAACATGCACTTTGAAGTAGGTGCCCGGGAGGGAGGCCGGGGTGGGAAGCCAGGAGAAGCCAGGCTGGTGTGGGCACTGGGCATTAAAGCTGCCAAGTGGTGGTGAAGATTGGGACGGACAGGCTCATGGGAATCTGCAGCAGGGAGACCAGTGTCCCCATGGCTAGAGGAGGTGGCCCCAGCCCCCGGGCGAGAGGAGGAGGGGTCCACCTGGCCTGGGCGTGCCCGTGCCAGCCCCACGCCCGCTCTTCCAGATCTGCCCCTGGTCCAGCTACCTCACAGGCTCCTGGAATCCGGACACGGACCACCCGGTTGTTCGGTGAGGCTCGCGCCCCGGAGCCCTTTCAGTCCTGTACCAGGAGTGCCCAGGGTGGGAGGACGTGCGGCCAGAGTCCTCATCTTATGAGGCCCCAGCCCTGGGGTGTGCTGTCATGTGACTGGGCAGAGCTAGGGCCTGCAGCTCAGAGCTGCCCCTGAACGTCCTGCTGCGGGGAGGGAGGCTTCCACACTCCAGTTTCTGCCTCCCAGGCGGGGGTGGGGGTGGGTCAGAAAAGGGAGCCCTCCTGCTCATGTGGTCTCCACTTCTGGCACCTTGGGGCATTCCCCTGGGCACTTTTTTTTTTTTTTTTTTAAGAGGAGGAGGGAGAGAGAGAGAAACACTGATTGTCGTTGTTCCACTTATTTATGCATTCATTGGTTGATTCTTGTATGTGCTCTGACTGGGGATCGAACCTGCAACCTTGGTGTATCAGGACCATGCTCTAACCAGTAAAACTACACAAGTTGAGTGCAGTAAGAGCTAGGAAGGGCCACCGGATTTAACAGGACGTGGGCAGGGACCGTGCCCCGTTTCCATGGTGTGCCAGAAGAGCAGAGCCCGGTGGGACTGAAGATGGCTGGGGCAGGGTGCAGACAAGGCTCCCAGAATGCTGGCTGTGAGGGGGAGACCCAGGGGGCCGCCCCACGCCCCCCCCCCATCCTGATTCTCTGCTGCCTTAGCCCGGCTCTGACTGGGTGGTTTGAGTCTCGAGCTGCTAGTTACGTGGCCTTGGACAGGTCACCGAGTTCTCTGGCTTGTTTCTTCCTCTGTGCACGGAGCTGTCCCGGCGTGGTTAAGGGTGATGCGAGGCTTGGGGGTGTAGGGCGCTATGCACTGACTGCTCAGAGAGTAAAGGTCCCCTTTTTCCCCCATGTCCAGACTCAAAAATGATCGGGCTAACTACTCGATCAACACAGATGACCCACTCATCTTCAAGTCTACCATGAACACCGATTACCAGATGATCAAACAGATGGGCCTTACCGAAGAGGAGTTTAAGAGACTGGTGAGTGGGTGTGTGCCCAGTTGGCCTTGACTATGGGCCCTGGGTGGGAGGGAGAATCTCTGGGGACGAGGAGTGAGTGGGCCTCAATAGGCCAGGCGAAGCCAGACCTAGAGTTAGACGCTTCCCACAGAGTGATGTGCTGACCTGGGACCAGGTGTTTTTCCCTTCGCTTGCCCTGGAATCTGATGAAAGCCATCCTCCCTCTCCCCCAGAGGAGTGTGGACAGCTGTAAAATCTTGCTCACTTTCTGGCTGCTTACAGATCCCAGGTTGAGCCCGATGTTTAGGAGTTACAGCTCCCCAAGCCTGTCCCTGCGGGCACTTCTCTCTGGCCCCGGACATCCTACCCTGCCTCTCAAAGCTTCTCCAGCTTCGCTGCCACATTGCTGCATCCCAGAGTGCCTCTGGGAACACAGCCTCGTGGCCTTGCTGCCGTGTGACCTTAGACAAGTCCCTTCTACTAGAGCTTAACTGCCCGTATCCAGGGAAGAGAGAGGACTATCGCCGCATGGCCAGGGGCTTCCTTCCGTAGTCTTGGGTTCCATGTGTCTGCCGTTCTGGCCCTTCCAGAACATCAATGCGGCCAAGTCCAGTTTCCTCCCCGAAGACGAGAAGAAGGAGCTCCTGAGTCAGCTCTACAAAGCCTATGGGATGCCGCTGCCGGCCTCTGCAGGTGTGTCCCTGCTGGCTTCTGGGCCGCGGCCCTGCCTCCAGCTTAGCTCTCTGGGGGCCTCTAGCAAGATGTCCGCCCTCCTCTCCCTCTCTCGGGTAGCGCCAAGGACATGTGCTGACTCCCTGGTTACAGGGCCCTGGCTGGTGGCAGCCTTTCACGAGATTGGCCTATTTTCTGTATAATGCTGCCTTGAGGCCACTCTGAGGGGAGACTTTCTGAAGGCCTTGGCAACTGGGGTGTCTGCATGGCTGCCCAGCGCCCAGGAGGGAAGGGAGACCCAGGTCTCAGCTCTCCTCTGCCCCTCCCCGTGGGCCTTGGCAACTGGGGTGTCTGCATGGCTGCCCAACGCCCAGGAGGGAGGGAGACCCAGGTCTCAGCTCTCCTCTGCCCCTCCCCGTGGGCCTTGGCAAGGTATTCCCTTGTGCTGCGCCTCGGGCTCCCCAGGGCTCTGCCCGGCTCTCCTGTGGTTCTTTGGGCCCTGGGTGCTGTGCGTGTCCTAATCTTTCTGCTTCTATGACCTGGCCAGCAGGGCAGCATCTGTGACGACACTGTGGCCACCTGTCTGAGTCCTCGCCCTGTGCATGGAGACTTCACAGCTCTGGGGGCCCGAACGACACTCTTACCTTTACTCCCGGAAGACTGTGGTTTCCACAGTCAGCTACTGACACTCTTGAAGGCTGGGTGCCCATTTCTGCACACACAGCCCTCGGCACGGCCACCTCTCTCCTGGTCACGTGCCAGGGCAGACCTGAAGCCCGCCCCCTGTGCTGACGAGCTGGTGTTCAATAAAGGCAGCGGCCGGTGCTGTGCAGCACGTGACGTGTGGTCTTGGGCCGGGCGACGGGGGGCTGAGACAGGAAAGAGCCCGTGGGGCTCCCAGACTTGGGCAGCCTGCCCAGGGGCAGGGCCTGAGAGCCCAGCGCTCCCCATGCTGCGGGTAAGAGAGGCCCACAGCCTGCCCCCCGCCCCCGAAGAAACAGGCTTCTCTCAAAGAGCTGTCTGCTCATTTGCTTCCTGAACTCTTAGCCCCTCCTATTCTAGGTTTTAAAGGGAAAACCTTCTTTTTGGGTCTGAACGCTGTGGACTGGGGTGAGAGAGGGCGGGATGGGAGACCCTCGGACACTAGCCAAGCAGAAGGGCCAGCCTGCTCGGTACTGGCATCCTGTGGGCGTGGGGGCAGCATGGGGTCCCAGCTGACTGGCCAGGCCGTTTACAGAGGAAGAGTCACCTGAAAGCAGTCACACAAATCGTCAGCATTTATTCCTGGGTCCAGGTGTTCTTGATCTTGGTAGAAAGAAGGGGCAGGTTGATCAGGTAGTTTTGAGCACAAAAATCCCTTCCCTAAAAATGGATCTGAGAAGCCCCATGAGGGAACCTCAGAGCTGCATAGATGCTCAGGGTTTAGCTTAAAATGGCTCCAAAAATAAGAGAACTGTCAGCGCCTTCCCTCTCTGCTGAAAAAGGTTTAAAATCCTTAAAAAGTTTAAAAGGTTTTTTTTAAAAAGGGATCAGAAGGGCTTGACCTAGAAGGTTGGGTTTGCAAAGAAGAGGCGGAGCCGGACGTGCCTGCCCAGGAGAGGCGCCTGCTTGGGTGGGTTGCTCACCCAGGCGCCCAATGAATAAATAACATCCTGTGGTTACAGTGTCTGAGAAGTGTACCTGGGCACGGTGAGGAGGTGGCAGCGTGGAGCCTGTGGGTGTGGGCAGAGGGCCTCCCCAGGGAGGGCCACAGCGGCCTCCAGGGGCGCCGTTCAGTCTGGCCTTGCTTGCCTGGACCATGGGCTCAGAGAAGTGGCTGTCGGGCCAGTGCCGGGGCTCCCTGTCCAGGTGGGGACAGCAGGTCTCTCCTCCGGCCTCCGGGGCGGGTCAGGCTCACGACGAGGTGGTCCCGTTGCTGCTTGCAGGCTGGGTGCTAGCCGCCTTGTCTGGGGTGCCCGCCTCCGCCTGTCCCTCTGGAGAGAAGAGGGGGCGCATTTGCACAGATGTATGACACAGGAGGGGTTTGGAAGGGCCCAGCAGGACCCAGGACAGGGGTGGGGTTAAGGGGGGCAGTGGCCAAAGGGAACTTCAGCCTGGTCTCTAATATTTTGATGCTTACAAAGAAAACACATGTGGTATTACTAGTATAAGTCAATTAAGAGGCCAGGGTCATGGATGGATGCGAAAAGCAACAGGTGAGGGCTGTCAAGGGTCGAGATACTTGTGGCAGGTGCCCCAGATGGAGGACACATGGGAGATCCCAGCATGTAACCGGTGCACAGTGAACCAGTAGCTCTTAGAAGACAGAAAAGGGCATTAATTAGGCTAGGCCAGCTCAGGGAAGTCCCAGGGTGTGACTGTTCACTGTGCCGTGTCCTCACAGACCGGCCACACTTCCCTCTCTGCCCTCATCCGTGCATCTTCAGGCTAAGCCATTCAGGTGACCGAGAGCCACCACCCTGTACCAGCTCTGCAGCCTGGAGGTGTGGTGAGGGGTGCGACACAGTGAGACTGGAGGCTCAGAGAGGAGTGACCGCCTGAGAGCAAGTGGTGGAGGGAGCCCGTCCTTCCAGGAAGTCCCGCTGTGCCAGCTGCAGTCTCCGTTTGTAAAGACCTGTCGCCACTGACATTGCCTCGTTTGTTCCTGCAGCGGTCTTGGGAAGCAGTGTAACAGTATGTGGTGTGGGCAGAATCTGGACCTCTGGCTCCCTGCCAGGCTGCCTCCTGTCCTGGGTGGCACCTGTAGCAAAGGCTTGGTTTTGGAGGGCCCCCGGCTCTTCCAGAAGCCTGACCAACTGGACGGCGCTCTGGGCAGATCTCCCAGCTCGGGGTGCCCTATTTGGCCCCAAGCCTCCTGTCCCAGCGAGCAGAAAGAATCCTGTTGGACTCCCCAGTAATCTCTGCTCTGCCCTTTCCTTGTTGTGGGATCCTGGGCAACTCATTTCATCTTTTTGAGCCTCTGTGTCCTGATCCATAAAGTGGGCACGAGGCTGTGTGGGCCTGTGTGGCCATGTGACAATGAGAATGTCTCAGCCAGTAGTAATGAGCCTTCTGTGCCAGTCCCAGCTTTTCCGGCCTGACCAGAGGGTCCTTAAGCACCTTCCTCTCCAACCAGCACCATGTGACAATGTCCTGCGGCCACACCCTGCTGGGCAGCGCACTCACGCCCTGGCTGTAGTTTCTCTTACATTATAAGGCCAAGGAGGGAAGGCCCTCTTCTTCCCACACAAGGAAACATGGGGAGACACGCTGTGCAGGGGCCTCCTGCGAGCTGGCAGTGAGCAGAGCCTAAGCCAGGCCAGCTGGACTGGGCTCTGAAGCCCACTCCCTCGTCAGCCTGCGGGACGGGACCGAGCATGTGCAGACCTGCCTCTGGACCTGCTTGGCCCCCCAAAGGGGGGCGGCTGCCGTCTGGCCTCACTCCACCGCGAGCGCTTTACTTCCCTGCAGTGAGCACTGTCCTGCCTCGGGCCCCTTGTCACACCAGTCACCCGGGAGGGAAAGTGTCATGCACTTTCCACCGAACCCAGACACTTTAGAAATTTCAGATGAGAGAGGGAAATGGGTATTAGAAGGCCTGGTCCGGGTGAGTGACTAAGTGCTGAGCCAGCGGGAGACGGACAGTGTCCCCAGAGCCGTGGCGCGGGAGCCCCAGCATGACCCTGGCAGCGCGCCCAGGTAGCAGTGAGCAGCCATTGACTGGGTGCTGCGATCAGGTTCCAAATGCTGCCAGGCATCGAGGGCAGACACAGACCCTGTGTGGAGACGCTCCAGCCTAGAGGAGGGCACTGTGCTCAGGGGGTTGGGAGCCGGAAGAGATGCATCCCCCCACCCCCCCGGGCATGTGGTCAGGCAAGGCTTCTCAGCAGGGTCTGGGGTTCCAGAATGAGAATGAGCCAGGCAAGGGGAGGGCAGGAGGCCCGGACAGAGGAGCAGTGTGCAGCCCCACGAGGACTCTCAGGGGACAGAGCACTTCCCTGGCTGGCTCAGGGAGAAAGATGAGCTGAGGCCGGTGAGGTGAGCAGGGAGACCCGGCACGCTCAGGGAATGCGGGCCACTTGGCGAGGGAGGGCTGTCAGAACAGAAGGGTGTGGGAGAGGAGGAGGCGGGGAGAAGAGGGGGGATACGGAGAGATGGGGGAGAGAAGAGACAGGGAGACAAGAGGAGATGGGGAGATGAGAAGGGGAGAAAAGGAGGGAGAAGGGGGTTGGGGGGCCAGCGGATCTGTTTCCTCCATTCACTCATTCAGCCTGTGGTTTGCAAACACCTGCTCTTGCTAGCAGAGCAGAGGCCCCTGCGCTCCTGAGCTCATGTTCAACCAGGAGACTGTCAGAGTGCCGAGAAGCTGTCGGGAACACCCCTCTGAGCACCGTGTCTGAGCTTGGGCCTGAGGCAGCAGCCCCAGGTGGGGTGGGTGGGGGGCTTCAGCAGAGGAAACAGAGATGCACACGTGCAGAGGGTTCTGACCTGCCCCCTCCAGGGCCAGCTCGCCCATGTCTCCGGCCAGCTTCCTCACACTCACGGCCTCGGAGTCGCCCTGGATGTCAGGGACTGCGTTCCGACGGCCTGTCCGGTCACAGGAGATGAAGTCCGAGTAGGAGGACTCAACCTCCATCATGCCTGTCGCATCGTTCTCCAGGCCTGTGGGGACAAGGGCAGACAGAGGACAGCAGTGAGGCCCAGTGCCTCCTGCTGGGGACACAGCTCTGGCCCCAGCACTGATGTCTTTTGACAAAATGACAGTTATTGCCTTGACCACTGAAGACAAAAAAGCACAGAAAATGCAAAGAACAAAACTCAACCATCCTTTGTCTTTAAATTACTGATCAGTATCTACTCCAGGCGTCCCCAAACTGCCGCCCCCTGAGGCCATTTATCCGCCCCCGCCGCACTTCCGGAAGGGGCACCTCTTTCATTGGTGGTCAGTGAGAGGAGCACTGTATGTGGGTATGTGGCGGCCCTCCAACAGTCTGAGGGACAGTGAACTGGCCCCCTGTGTAAAAAGTTTGGGGACCCCTGATACTCGTTTGTCAGTATCACGTGCCAGGTGCTGGCTAAGTGCTGGAGATGCTGGAACAAACAGCCCGCCAGCCGTGCTCTCTGCCCTCGGGAGCTACAGTCCATGGAGGTGACATCAAATCACCCAAGTAATCACCACGGTGGTCAGGGCTTCTAGGGAAAAGGTAGGGTGCTGGAGCCACTACCAGAGCCTGGCCAAGGTTGGGGGCCAGCAAGTGCCAGTTCGCTGAGGTCTGACGAGGAACAGGAAGACAAGCAGTGGCAAGGAAGAGCATTACATGCTGGGGAACAGTGTGTGTGAAGACTCTGAGTGGGGCAGGAGGCCAAGGAGGTGCAGGCTGGAGGAGCCTCGGTGACACCTTGTGTGCTGATAAGCGGCACAGAGGCCAGGTCACACCTGCACTTGGCCCGAGGTGTTTAGGACATGTCATGAAGGATCAGGTCTGTATTTTCAGAGATGACTAGCATCTGCATTGAAAAAACCTTATACGTCCATTACTGTTCCTACTAATGTTCCCAGTAGCAGCACATCAGACTGTCCATGTATCTGCCCTTGCCAACAAGTGTTGCTATTGGACGAAAGATATTCATCTGCTTGGGGGATATGAGCATCCTCACTTAAACGCCTATGAATTTTCTGAAGGCAATCAAATCACAGTCACCGCCTGGACCCTGCTACGTGGTAGAGCCTCCTTTGGGGAGTGGGATGGGTGGTCTAAGCCACTGGCCTGACCTCAGGAGTTAAGAGTCCTCCTAACGGGATGGGCTTGGCAAATCCCAGTTCTAGACACATGCAGGCAAAATGCCAGTGTTCTCTGCAGGGTGAGGATGTTTGCCACATGTGGTCAGTAATGGCAAACCGCAGGAGGCCACCTGAATGTCCAGCAGGAGGCTAGGCATTACACAAGTCATAAAGTATTTATAAAGAAATGTGCCAGATGGACTGGTGCTGACAGCAAGGGTTCTGGGAGAAACCGTTAACTGCAAAATGTAGGCTGCCCAACAATACCTAAAATAAACCCGGTTGCCGTGGGGGGGAGAGCAGACACAAGCAGAAAGAAACACCTGTGAAGTGTGATTCTTTGTGACTAAGGGGAACTTTCACCTAAAAGACTATGTTTTTGTAAAGGCAGAAGTTTTTACACGCTCAAGTTATTGTGTAATGCTTTCAGAAGGTAACTAATGTCGGCAGTATGTACCTGCAAGTGCCCAGGGCGGGGCTCAGTAAGTGCTTTGGGGAAAGTGGGGGGGGGGGAGGGAGGTGGAGAGAGGAGGGGCTGGCCAGCGTGCAGGGCTAGAGCCACAGCTCACAATACCGAGCTCAGAAGCACCCGAAGAATAAATTAGGGGCACTCAAGATCAGGCACAGGACACAGGTATGTATCCAGTAGAAGAGAAAACAAAGAGAGTGAGCTTGTGTTATGGACCTGGTTCTGCCACCAGACCTTGGGCAAGACCGGCCCTCCCTGGGCCTGTCACTTGCTGTTAAAGAGCGTGGGCCGGGATTCTGTCTGAAGTATCCCCCACACTCCAGCAGGGGGCGCGCCCAGCCCGTCTTTCTCGGCTGCCTCCAGAGAAGGAAGTTGCCCTAGTCAGTAAAAAACAAACAGCAAAAACCTCTGAAGTCCCAGAGGCGGCCCCTTCTGCAAGTCACACGTTTCAACACCTGCACTTTCCCTCCGGGTGAGCTGCTGGAAGCTTCAGAACAGGGCACTGGCCTGTTGCGACAGCAATAGTAACAATGAAAATTGCGGTAATTCTAACAATAAAGTACATCTACTAAGCCACTGCATGTTTCCCGTACCTCACTTAATTGTGGCCTGACCTGTGGTGCGCAGTGGATGAAGCCTTGACCCAGAACGCTGAGGTTGTTGGTTCGAAACCCAGGGCACATACGGTGAACAACCCAAATGAAGCAACTATGAGTTGATATTTCTCACTACCCCTGCCCTCTTAAAGATAAATGTATATATTTTAAAAATCTCAGGGGTACGCTCTGGCTGTTAGGCTCAGACTCATCCCTCACGTCCTACCTTCCCGACAGGCAGGAACAGGCCCGGCTCCCCAAGCACCGTTTTCTGAGCTCTTCTCCCCGAGCAGGAGCGTTGGCCCCATGAGAGTCAGGGCTGTTAGCTGGACTTTCACCAGGCCGGACGGAAGGGCCTAATCCTGGCCGCAGAGCCACATGCTCTGCCCCCCCTCAGATTCTCGACCAGCACAGGCACTAGACACACAATCAACACTCCTCTGACGACCTGAGTCTGTCCACCGTCCCTCCGTCTGTCTCTTCCTATCTGTGCGGACGGCAGGGCGGCTCCTTCTCAGGACTGCGGAAGGCCTCTGTCCACTCAGACTGCCGTGTGATGTTCTCGCGGCCATCTCTAGGATCTGACATCCCTCTAGGAGCCCCATCCAGTGGGATGGAGTCACAGGCTCCGTCTGAAAGAACAGACGCCCTGGGCTTCGGCTTCAGCTCCTGCCTTGCCCAGATGACCTGACGAGCTGCCCAGTGCAGGAAGCTGACCCTCCTGACTCGGGGAGGGCAGTGTGCCGAGCTCCAAGCTCAATCCTGGAAAACACCAACCAAGCCAACAGCTCTGGCTGCCCCATGCCCCCCCCTCGGGGACAGAGGTCCCAAAGGTGGGTCTGCGTTCAGGGAGCTCTCTGACCCGCAGTACAAGCGTGTCTTTCATTCTCCTTCAGTGCTTGTGTTCCTCCCTCGCTCCCTGTTCCTTCAAGTCAACAGTGAATGTGCAAACAGATCCTCAGTGGGACATCACATCAGAAAATGGCCATTCTCAGGCTGTGAATGAGTGTCAATACCTCTCTGGGCAGTGACTTCACAAGATGCACCAAGGAACCTCAACTTTGCCTGACCAGGCAGTGGCACAGCGGACAGAGCATGGATCTGGGACGCTGAGGTCTCAGGTTCCAAACCCCAAGGTCGCCGGCTTGAGTGTGCTTCATGGCGCTCAGTGGAACCTAAGTCCCACAAAGGTGGTGACTTGGCTGGCATGTGCCTGCTATATCCGAGAGGCCTGGCACATAGTTGAAGCTCAATGGATATCTGATGGATGAATGATGTTCTAGATCCCAGCGTAGAAAGAGCCAAGGGCGGCGCAGCCTGGCGTCCTAAACAGTGGCCAAAGGTCTGGCTCAATCTCCGTGCAGAAGGGTGACCCTGAGGAGTCCCTTCCTCTCTCCCAGCTTCCTTTCCCCATCTGAATAATGAAGGTGGAAATACACTCTCTAAGTCTCTTCCAGTGTTGACATCCCATTCACTCATTTACCCATCCAGCCACGCAGTGTTTTCTGAGCACCTTCTATGTGCCAGGCACTGTGCCAGGTACGGGGTGGACACCGAAGCCTAAAAAGACATTTACAACTTGAAAAGAGAAGAAGGTAAGTGAATCTATCATCACAGATTGTGATAAGTGCTGTGGACAGAGAACACAGGGTTCTCTCTGTGTGGATGGTTTGATGAAAGGTTGTACGGTCAGGGCAGGCCTCCTTGAGGAGGTGACCTGGGCTGAGACCCACAGAGAGCTGGTGGAGGATGATCCAGGCAGAGCTAACAGACAGTCTGGGTCTATCTCGGTGCGAGCCTGCAGGGTTCTCAAGGTGATACTCTTTCCCTCCATCTCCTCCTCGGGAAGTTTTGGTGCCTTCCGGGCTCTGGACGCTTGTGAGGCATGTGACTGACCCTGAATGCCCACGTCAGCCTCCCAGTCCCTCCGGCAGTGGCCCAGGGGCAGAGGCTGTGGCTCTTATAGGTGCTTGCTCTGGGTATGCCAGGTTTCCCCGCAGGAAGCCGCCTTCTCGCTTGGTTTCCATCCCCCCCCCCCTCCCGCTTTGTAACAGGGGCCCTGGGCTCTGCCAAAAGCTACAGCCTGTTCCAAATCTGCAGCTCTGAGTCCCCAGCGCTCGGGCAGATTCTGTTACAGCCCCCAACTGTTTTCCAAATATACCAGAAAGGTCATTTCCTGTTTTTTTCTTTTTAAAAACTAGATATTTGCAGAGACCGTATGAAAGGAAAGCAGAGTACTCTGCAGAGGACGCAGAGCACAGAGCTGGGCTCGCCTCGGGGCAGCGGCCTCCTGGGAGTGGGGCAGGTGCCCTCTCAAGCCCCTCGGAGGGAAGGGGGGCCGCTGGCTGGCATTCCTCACATTCAAAGAGCAGTGGCCCCTCTCTGTGGTGGGCAGCCAGACCAGAGAGGCACGGAGGTGAGCAAAAAGTCAGGGCCCCAAACCAAGCACACTGAGACCCCGGGCAAGGGCAGGGCAGCTGGGTCCAGCCAGTGCAGCCTGCTGGGGGTGGCACCTTGCGCTATCTACTGCCTCAGGGGCACGTCCAGCCTGGAGTCAGCAGAGGAGCCCGTCTCCTGCCAGGGCAGTGCCTACTGCCCATTCAGAGAGGGGCGCCTGGCAAGGCTGTTTGGAGGGAGGCAGGCAGGCAGGGCCTCAGCCTCTGGAGGGCCGGACCACGCAGCCCCCAGGCACGCAGAACGAGGCCGCAGGGTCCCCTGGGGGGGGGGAGGTGAGGGCGGGTGCAGGGGTCAGGGAGGTCCGGGGCCCGGGAACACCACTCTGCCCTCCAGGGGCCTCCCTACAAGCGCCCCCTCCATTAGAGACCTCTGGGTAAGAGGCCCCCAGCACCAGGTCTGGGTCTTCTTCTCTACTTCCGGGGAGCTTTCAACCTTTCCCTAACAGTGTGTTGATGATTCCCAAAAAGGCCGGGTCTGCTTTAAGGTCTCAAGATGTGTGAATCCAGCTGGCCTGTCCCTCCGCCACCTCGCCAGCACCTCAAAGTCCACAGTCAGGTCCCAGCCTGCTCCCTGCAGCCGTCCCAGCTCGGCCAGGGCTCTGTCTGTCCGACTGTTCAAGCCGGACACCTGGGGCACCCTGGGGTCCTCCTCCACCTCCTCCTCCTCCACCATGTACTGTCGGTCACGGGCCCAGTCGTCACCACTTGGAAAACAGAGCCTGCCTCTGCCCACCTCCCTTCCACGAGCACCCCCTGGTCGGCATCACTCTCACGGGCGTCCCCCCGTCCGCTTCCCCTCGGCCTCTGCCCACCTCCCTTCCACGAGCACCCCCTGGTCGGCGTCACTCTCACGGGCGTCCCCCCGTCCGCTTCCCCTCGGCCTCTGCCCACCTCCCTTCCACGAGCACCCCCTGGTCGGCATCACTCTCACTGGCGTCCCCCGTCCGCTTCCCCTCGGCCTCTGCCCACCTCCCTTCCACGAGCACCCCCTGGTCGGCATCACTCTCACGGGCGTCCCCCCGTCCGCTTCCCCTCGGCCTCTGCCCAGCTCCGTTCTCTACACCAGCAGCCGGGGGGGGTCTCGGATCCGGCACCGGGTCACGTGACTCCCTGCCTCACTCAGCCTCCGATGCTCCTCCGCTTCGTGTCGGGCAGAATCCAACTCCACACCAGCCCCTGAAACCCCGCGTGGGTCTGGCCCTGCCTTCTCTGTGACCTTTCGTCCCATTTCTGCTCTCTTCTTGGCCCATTTTGCTCTGACCACACAGGCCCCTCCTTAATTCCTCAAACCAGCTAAGCTCTGCCTGACCTCAGGGTCTCCACGGCCCGTTCCCTCTGCCTGGAACATTCTCTGTCACCCTGCTCTTTACAGGGTCTCAGAAGGGGACTTCAGGGCCTGACTTTTCAGATCTTCTTACTCTAGGACCCTGATATGGGGGTCCTGCCGGGAGTGACGCCTCCAGAATCCCTCTGCCCACTACACTGCATGTCGGGGAGGCCTGGCGGGTGTCTGCCACGGTGCAGGGGACACAGCAGGACTGCGGGGTCACCTCAGCTCCTGCCCCCACAGCTGAGTGACTCAACTGACTGCAGATTCGTCTTCTGTAAAATGGGGGGTGTCACAACTGCCTAGAAAGGTGGCTATGGGCATTTTCAGAGACAGGCTGCGCCAAGCATCTTACAGACATGATCTCACTTAATTTTATAGCAACTCTGCGGAGCAGGCAGCGTCATTATTCCCGTTCTGCGGAGGAGGAGGCTGAGGCAGAGAGGGTACGCGGCTTGCCCAAGGTCACGCCCCCACTGAGTGGGGGCAGGGCCGAGCCTGTACCATCAGATTTGAAAGCATGGATATGAACGAGCATCTAAGTATCTTTTAAAAAGTGTCCATTCCCAGTTCTCCCCATCTTTCCCTCTATCCCCAATGCTATCCTGCGGCATTTCTGAAGAAAGAGCAGGAAGGCAGTGAGCGTCCCAGGAAAACCCAGATAACGCCGGCGGACGCGTGCGCCCGTGGCTGCCCTACCCGTGCGTAAGCAGAGTCTGTTTAGAATGTTCAGCCAGACGCACAACTCTTCAGAATCTTTTCAGTGATGTTGGGTTGACTCTCTGAATTTTGCTACCAAATTCTTTTTTTTTTTTTCTCTAACTGCACAACCACGGTAAACCCAATTATCTTGGGGTACGAATTTTACACCTCTTCCTGCCCTAGCAGCGGGGTTTCGGCCTGTGGCAGGGCAGGTTAGTACTTCACGGAGGGCGGGCCTGGGGGCTGGGGCAGTGACACCAGCTCTTCAGTCCCTGACAGGCTGTGCTTCCGCGAGGTCGTGGAAAGAGGCAGACCGCTCCAGCTGACTCACTGCGGGGACCTCCTGCTGTCGGCACGGTGTCTATACCTGGTGAGGGCCCAGCTAGAGAGCAAGGTCCCCAGAGACTGGCAGTCCCCTCACAGTGTGGAGGGAGGGGCAGGAAGGGACAGGGAGGTCACTTCCAAGCAGGCAGTGCCGTGGATGCCGGTCGGGCACCGGCGGTGAGGTTCTTCCCTCAGCCCGCGGGGGTTTCGCGTGGGGGTGAAGGGGTAAACCGGGCACCCGTGGCGGCTCCGACATGCGTCTCAGAGTCTCCGACACTCCTCCCGTCAGCAGGTGGATCTGAACGGGCTGGCCTTGGTGACTAGCTTCTAACTAAGAGAACACAGCAGAAGTGACACTGTGTGACTTCCGAGATGAGATTAGAAAGGGTGACACAGCTTCCACCTGGCTCTCTCGGGACGCTTGTCTTTGGAACTGTGAGCTATCTAGGAAATCTGAGGTTGCCATGCTGTGAGGAAGCCCAAAGCGGCTCCACGAAGTGACCGCCCCTGGAGCCCTGAGACGGCAGAGAGAGATGAGGTGGCAGCCCCCGCTGCGCCGGCCACTGTCTAGCGGCAACTGCACAAGAGATCCAAGCCAGAACTGTCTAGCCAAGCAGTCCCCAAATTCCTGCCCACAGAGGCCATGGCCTGAGAAGTGGCTGCTGTTGTTTTAAACCACAGCAGCGTGCAGAGCACACTGGATAACCACAGTGATCTCCAATGGCGCGCCCTGCTCAGGGGTCCCTCTCCAGTTCCTCCAGAATTCTATACAAAGCATGCCCCAGACACACTGCCGACTGCAAAGCAGACCTTATCCGAGCACTCACGTGTACCAGACTTGGGACTAGATGACACAGACACAAAGCAGCGAAGCACCACTGTGTGCTTGAGTGAAGTTCCGTGCGTAGTCAGGGGACACACAGTAACATGCTGTGTCCAAGACTTCAGCCCTCTACCCCACGGGCAGGCACCGAGTCTTCGTGGGACTGCCAGCCCCCAGCCCAAGTCTTTCGCGCAGCTCCTCGTGGCCCTGGCCGGGGATCTGTCAGCCTCAACACCCTCTTCTCTGACCCAGCAGGAGAGGAGGTCTTACTCTGCCACTTGCAGCACCTTGACTGACTCCTTCCTGTAACCTCTGCACTTGGAATTCACTCAATAGTCAGTCCGCAAGTGTGCACTGAAGTCTCCTGCGGGCCGGGTGTGATGCAGGTACTGATGCGTTTGGTCCAACATCTGCCTTCCCAACTGGTTCCAAGAGAGTAGGTACCCTGACTCTGGTCTGTCACTGTGTCCCCAGCATAGTTCCTGACACATAGAAGATGCAGAATAAATAAACTCATGAATGAACTAATAAACAAACCAAATAAGAACCTAAGAACATCCACCCTCTCAAGCCAGAGATGAAAATAACCACTGCAATAACTACAGCAAGGCGGAGAGAAAAACCAAGCCCGCAATGTGGACAGGAAGACCCTGAGCGGAGCCGCCCCGTCTGACGCCGAGGGAGAAACACGGCCCACCCGCACCTACGACACCGACACTGCCAGCGTTCTCCGGCCGCTCGCTGAGAAAAGCCTCAGGGCCGGGCTGGGCTGACAAGTGGAATTACTCAGAAAAAAACTTGTCGCTTGCCTGTGTCAACACCAAATTCGAGCTTGTAGTTTCTTAGCTAATAAAACCATTTATAACATACATTGAGTCAAATTTCATTTGTCTGATTATCCTTAGGGAATGACTCACTCCAGATCACCGAGATTCCCACACTGTTACTCTTTTAAGTATCAGAACTCTATCTGAAGAAAGCAGATCAGCGGGAACCTAGGACTGGGGAGGGCTGGGGGGATGAGAGGGTGGTGAGTCAAGTGTGGGGGTTTCTCTCTGGGGTAATGAAGCTGTTCTTACACTGATTATGGCAATGGCCGCATGACTCTGTGAATATACCAGAGGCCACTGAACGGTACACTGTGAATGGGTGGACTGTATGGTATATGAATCATATCTCAACAGAGCCATAAAACAAACTTCACTTGAATTACAATGGATAGAAATTCTTCTCATGTATCACACTAATGCATTAATGTATTACCCGCTAATCTTTTCATTTTAATTGAATTAATTGGGGTGACATTGGTTAATAAAATTACACAGGTTTCAGGCATACACTTCTAGAAGAAATAATCTGTCTACTGCGTCATGTGTTCCCACCTAAAGTCAGGTCTCCCTGGTCGCCACCGATCCCCCTTTTACCCCCTCTACCTCCCCCTAAACTTTTCTTAGTGATTGAAGATCTGGCTGCGAGCACAGTTTTTATTCCTGTTTTTTCATCTGTTATAATACAGCAATGTTCTCAGTGGTCTAATACACAGGGTTGTTTGCTTTATTTTCTTCTAAACAGGCCTTTTCGTTTAGAGCTTGGTGGTTCAGCTCAAGTGCTGGGTCATATATCACTCACTGGGGTGACTGTGATCACTTACTGGCTGTGTGATCTCTGGAGAGTTACTAGCTCGCTCCACGCCTCGCTTTTTCCGTGCGTGAAATAACAGAACCAACCTCACTGGGGGGTTGTGAGGATAAGATAGTGTGTATGAAGCATCTAATGCTGTTCTTGGCAGTGCTAACCCAGACTGAAGTTTAGCTTTCAACACTGTTCTGCTGTCGTCAGTGGGGCTGCCGGGAACAACCCTCTGAGCCGCGCACACCAAGCCCGAACACCAGCGTGGTATGTTCCGTGCACGTGGTGTGTTCGTGGGGGGTACGATTCCACGATTGGACTTCGAGGCATCTGTGGGATGGCTCTGAGCTTCAGGAACATCAGGTGATTTGTTCCTGTTCACCCCTAAACAGAAAAACCTAAAGGCCAGCTTAGGTGTCGGACAGGCCAGTGCCCAAGGACCACAGTGGCCCACAACTTATGCCCCTTTAGACCAGTGGTTCTTACACTTCAGTGGTCACAGACACATCTGAGAGTCTGAGGAGAGCTATGGACACTTGGCCCAGAAGAGTGTGTGTGTGTGTGTATGTACACACTTGTTCCCATGGTTACAGGGGCTCCTCCACCCCAGAAGCCAACCACGAAGCTGGTTAAGAACCCCAGCTAGACGGCATGTGAGCCCAGCATTCTCAAGGCGCGGCAGCTCAGTCCCCGCCGTTCCCACAGCAGCTGGAGCAGGAGGCCCTTTGGAGGCCTGCCCTCCTAACCTGGCCTCGGCCAGATAAACAGCCCTGGGAGCCGGCCGCCGCATCCTAGTTACCACAAACATCTGCATCCAGGGGATCCCCAGGGGCACTGAGTCAGAACAGGACACAAGCCTGGCGGTTTGGGAAGCTACTGCAGGTCAAGGCCCAGAAGCCTTGCTGATAAGCAGTGGGGGAGCTTCGGTTCAGGGCCGCTGCCGCCAGGCGGGACTCCTGCTCGGCCAACAGGGACTGCACAGCCTGGAAAGCCCCAACTCCCAGGACTCCAAGGGTGCAAACAGAGAAACCAAGGCTGGAGCTCCTGCCCTCCTGCAGGGAGGCGGAGCTGAAAGGGGTGGGCAGGGCAGGGCAGGGGAGGAGGCTGAGGCCCGGGTCAGAGGCTCTTAAAACCTATCAACTTGTGCCAAAACGTTTAGAGACCATGACAATAGGAACACTGACCCAAGGGGCCACCCCTGCGGCCACCCCTGTTCGCTGAGTCGCATGTTTCTCCCAGAGGCACCTGAGCCAGCTCTCCCCTTTGGTCCGCTGGGCAGTGCTCGTTTCTTTGGATTGGGCTCTGCTTGCTCCTCTATCATCGTATTATAATCACCACAGTGTGCCCTGGTCTTTGTGAAAACAGCTTTGCAGCAAACAACTGCTAGGCAGGAAAGTTGGTATCACACCCAACTCTGCTAAAAACTCCCAGGTAGGAGCCCATCTGCTTAAGGGGACGGCTAAAGAAACCGTTCCCTTCCAGCCAGCAGAGGTCAACCGTCTTCATGAATCAAAGACGTGCAGTAGAGCATACTGTGTTCAGAAAGGGTCTGTGAACGGAGTAACAGCTGAGGCACTGCAGTGTGGTATCACAGAACTGCTGAAAAGGGCCCGCCTGCCCTTTCTGAGAAAATTCCTAATTCCATTTGGAAGCACTCTCTTTTCCTTCTGCAAACGGAAACAAAGGCTTTTAGGCAAACACTTCCGGATGCCACAGTAGAGGGGTGTGAACAATGACTGCCCACCTGATTCAGTTTCTCCTTCCTGCTCGCATCTCTTCAGCTTTCCCACTGTTGACTAATCAGTGTGGAAGTTCTGGGGAATCAGAAGAAAAGAAAAAAAAAATTAGAGCCCGTCATACTCCAGGGTTATAAACGGAAACAATCTTTTTTGAAGACAAGTGAACAATATCAATGAACGTATTAAATGCGTATATCCTTTGGGTCAAACATCTACAGATTTATACCACAGATAGGGTCACGTGAATCAAAGATGTTCAGTACAGCATATGGCGTAAAAGCAAGAAAAAAGAGCAACTTAAATGTTAACAGACTAAGAATTAAATCATTGCGTAGCAATACGAGAAACCACACAGCCGTCACAAGGAATGCGGGCGATTTCATGGTACCGACGTGGAAAGAGGAGCACGCTGTATTGTTAAGAAGCAGTCTGAGATGGTACACATTGTCGCTTTTTAATAAAAGCGTGAACAGGATTGTTTATGCCTAGAAAAGCATTCGGTATTTGTGTACATAAACTTTTTTGTCTCTACCTAGAAAAAGGCAAGCGGCAAATTACAAACTGGCTCACTCTGAGACTCAGAAACTGGGGGAAGGGAGTAAAAGACGTCCAATCTTTACACGAACTATTTCTGTCTGGGCTGAAACCTTTTAAAGAGGCATGCATAACTGTCAGTCATCATACATGCGGTCGATTAAAATTCTAAAATAGCAAGAGTGAGGGCCAAAGACATTTCCAGACCGAGACTGAGCAAGCTCGCCATCAGAGACTCAGGAACATTCTCCAACAGAAAAGAAACTGAGCAGAAAACAAGTGAGGCTCCAGAATCAACAGTGAGCTAAGAAATTAGTGAGCATATTGATAAACTTAAAGAAATACTCATTAAGCAAAATGCAGCTGACGAGGAGATAAAGACAATTTCAACAATACCTGACAGTATCACACGTTTTACAGGAATAACATTGTAGATGGACAAGAGAGAAGAATTAAAACTTTTTAAGGTTCTTCATTATTCAGGAAAACACAGAAATATTGTTTTATTTTAGACAAAATATCCGTGATGCATATTAAAATGTTAAAGGTAAAATAACAACACTGTATGTAAATAGAGTGCATGTTTCAAACCAGCTAGCATGCTTCTGGGTCAAGAAGGCTAAGTATCCAAAAATGTCAATCCTTCCAAAATTACTACATAATTTTAATTAACTTTCATTAAAATTGAAAGAAGCCCAGGCTGGGTAGTTGGTTAGAGCATTGTCCCAATACACCAAGGTTGCAAGTTCGATCCTTGGTCAGGGCACGTACAAGAATCAACCAATGAATGTATGAATAAGTGGGACAACAAATCAGTATTTCTCTCCCAATACTGCTTCTCTAAAATCAATTAAAAAATTTTAATTTCAAAGAGAATACTAATAATTATTTTGGGGGAAGAATAGATAAAATTACTTTAAAAAGTTCATATGAAATAATAAAATACCCAAGAAAAACTAGACATGAAATAGAAAATTATAAAAAATATTTAGGGACTCCGTCTTATGAGAAAATAAAATTTACTATAAAGATAATAAAAAGATAAGGTATTAACATAAGAACAGACAAAAAGGTCCATGAGCTAGAATAGGAAGTCCAGAAATAGACACAATAAAGGACCTTATTTATGACAAGAATAGGATTTCAACACCAAGCAGAAGAGAGAGCTTATTTAAAAAACGGTACCAGCATAGCTAGAACAAAGCTTGCCTACTACCGCTCACAGTGTGTAAGCAAATGCCAGGGGGACTGAAGGTCCACAATGAAATTAAAACCATAAAAGTAGCATCCTCCCGGTGGGCATGCCAGGTGGATCCTGGTCGGGCACATGCGGGAGTCTGTCTGACTGCCTCCCCGTTTCCAGCTTCAGAAAAATACAAAACAACAACAACAACAACAAAACCATAAAAGTATTAGAAGAACACTTGGGAAAATGTTTTTATAACTTCAAGGTAGAGAAGTTATTCTTAAACAAGGTGAGAAATCCAGACACTATAAAGAGAAAATTCAAAAACATACACTTTATAACTAAAAACATTAAAATTCTACTATAAATTTAGTAGAAAAAATTTTAATAGATAGCAGACTAGGAAAAATATTTGCAACACATATGGTGTCCTTGATATATAAATATATAAGCAGCTACTACAACTTGAGAAACAGGCAACAATTAGAAAAAAATGGGTGAAGGAAACAAGAGGAAAATGAAATGGCCAATTAACATGAAGCAACGTCCAATCTCACTGGTGCGAAGGAACATACAGAATAAACAACTGTGCGACACCATCAACCTCCCTCTCCACCCCCATCGGCTGGGGCACAAGATAAAACAGAGGCAGAAGGAGGGAAGGAGGAGGGTTGGTGAATGCAAAGAAGGAAAGAAGGAGGGTGGGTGAGGGGAAAGACTATCTAACATTGGTAAAGACCCAGGGAGATGCAAGTACTCATATTTCTGGGGAGAATGTAAATTAAGACCTCTTTGTCAAGTAGAATGATATTACCTACTAAAAGGTTGAATACACATACTCTTTGACCCAGAAATATTACTTTTGAAAATGTAACCTATAAAAATAAAAGCACCAGTAGAGGATTTATATGTAAAGATATTTAATGCAATAATATTCCTAGTAGAAGAAAAAATGAGTAACAACTTGAATATGGGTCAAAGGTGCACGGCTGAATATACTGTGGTACCTCTCGATCGAGAGCCCTGAAGCTAATTAAAAGGGCGAATTCGAGTTTCACCTACCTGTAATGTATTATTTAGTGGGGAAAATAAATTGGGAACTAATAAAGTATGGCCCCACTCTGACAAAACAGCCATAGACAACACAAACTCTATATCCATCTATCTAGGAGCTTGGAGAAGATATAGACAGTCACCAAATTGATAACACTGGTTATCTCAGAGGGTGGGAACGGGAATTAGAGGGAGAAGAGATTCTAAGTTTTTCTTTACATATCTTCCAGTTGTTTAATTAGTTAGAATGAGCACATGTATTACTTTAGGGAAAATAAGATAATAACAAACACATGAGCAGAGAAAGGTCGCTGGAAACTGTTACCCAGCACCCATTCATCTTCCCAGGGGACAGTTAACAGCACTGCCGCTTTCTTTTTTGGTCAAAATAGAACAATTTAAAAAAAACTCCATGAAGGGAGGGGGTGAACTTTATTTCCTAAGCATTTATGCCTCTTATTTTAAAATGGAAAAAAAAAATTTAAAGATAACGAAAGAAGTTATCCCTTGAAAATCCAGAAGAAAGCCTAAAGCTTTGGCTCGAGGCCGCCCTGCACAGGTGGCCTGCGGCTGGCTCGGTGCTGGTGACTGTTTCCAGCGGCTGCGCCCGGGATGGCCTTCCTTCCCAAGTCCCATGCACTCCCCTCCTGGGAGTGAGTGCGCCCTGCCGGATGCCAGAGCCCTGACAACCACATCTCAGCTCAGAGGCTCCCGTGCTCTCCAAGCAGAAGCTTTGGCTCCTGTACCACACAGGTTCTGAATTTAGAGACGTGAAACGAATTGTTTTGCAAACCATTTTTGGTTGAGGGAGGAAGGAGAGGAAATGGTTTAGCCCAGTGGATGAAGCAAACTAGAAAAGAAGGATAGCATTTCAGACAAGCTCTTGAAGGACAGCTACCTATGCTGAATCGGCCAGTTCAGTTATGTGGAAAGTACATTATGCCCTCCCGCCCCTGGTGGAATGCTCTGCTTTTAACCATTTTTTTTTTTTTTTTTTTTTTTTTTAGAGAGGCAGACAGGAAGTGAGAGGAAAGCATCAACTCGTAGTTGTGGCACTTTAATTGTTCATTGATTGCTTCTTACATGTGCTCTGACTGGGGGGCTCCAGCTGAGCCAGTGACCCCTTGCTCGAGCCAGTGACCTTTGGGCTCAAGCCAGCAACCATGGGGTCATGCCTATGATCCCACACAAAGCTGGCAACCCTGTGCTCAAGCAGGTGACCTTGAGGTTTTTTTTTTTTTTTTTTTGCATTTTTCTGAAGCTGGAAACAGGGAGAGACAGTCAGACAGACTCCCGCATGCGCCCGACCGGGATCCACCTGGCACGCCCACCATGGGGCAATGCTCTGCCCACCAGGGGGCGATGCTCTGCCCATCCTGGGCGTCGCCATGTTGCGACCAGAGCCACTCTAGCGCCTGAGGCAGAGGCCACAGAGCCATCCCCAGCGCCCGGGCCATCTTTGCTCCAATGGAGCCTTAGCTGCGGGAGGGGAAGAGAGAGACAGAGAGGAAGGCGCGGCAAAGGGGTGGAGAAGCAAATGGGCGCTTCTCCTGTGTGCCCTGGCCGGGAATAGAACCCAGGTCCTCCGCACGCTAGGCCGACGCTCTACCGCTGAGCCAACCGGCCAGGGCGACCTCGAGGTTTTGAACCTGGATCCTCAGCATCCCAGGTCGATACTCTATCCACTGTGCCACCACCTGGTCAGGTTCTGCTTTAAACTTTTATCCTTTTACTTCACTGATAATAAACATTGCATTGAAATAATAATGATACCGCACACTTGTATAGCACTTTCATATCTTTGAAAGCACTTCAAGATACTTTACTTGACCTTTACAACACTGCTGGGATCACGCCAGTCTCATACCGTGTAGAGGTGAAAAGGAGGCCCAGAAAAGTTAAGGATCTTTCTAGGTCACACAGCAAGTTGGTAACAAAGCTGCAAAACAAATGCCGGTCGCCAAACCCCAGGTCCAACAGGGAGCTCCAGTCTGACATTACAGACAAGAGGAACCACAGCCAAGCCAATGAATAAAACAGGCTCTTGGGAAGAACAGCTTCTTCCTGCCCCTCATGAAACAACTGTAAACTAGGGGCAGCAGTCTATGCCGGGTTAGGAAGGACCTTGCCGATACGGTGCAATACAGCTGCTGCATAAGGGAGGAGAATCCCCTCGTCACTAGGCCCCTCCCCGATGCTTTTCCACTTCTAACCGGAACCTCTGCTTCCCTTCCCTTTCCCTCTGTGCTCTCCTGCAGTGCTTTTCCACTTCTAACTGGAACCTCTGCTTCCCTTCCCTTTCCCTCTGTGCTCTCCTGCAGTGCTTTTCCACTTCTAACCGGAACCTCTGCTTCCCTTCCCTTTCCCTCTGTGCTTTCCGGCTGTGGGCCCTTCCACCAGTGCACCTCTCTCTCTGCCTGAATCATTCTTTCTCTCTCCATAGCTCCCTCTTCCCCTGCTCCCTGCCTCCTGTCTCTGCTCTTGGCGTAACTGCCTCCTCACCGTGGTTTCACCACCACCTCTGCGGGCCAGCCTGCCCTGACCCCAGGCCCCTCATCCATCACTCGCTGTTTATTTCAGAGCGCCACTACTTGTCCTGGGAGCTTCGTGTGAGGAAGGACCAGGCCTGTTTTATGTAACACTGCCCACCTAGCAACTTGCCCACTGCCTGGCAGACATCAGATGCTCAATAAATATTGGGTGAATACATGAAATTTTCCTGAAGTGAACAGAGAAGGTCCGTCTCAAACGCTCCTGTTTCTCTACTTTCTCAGGCACAACACTGTCCCTCTCATGGGCACATAAGCATATGTGTTAGAGGTATCTGCGTCTTCTTTACCTATCAGCCTCTGAGCTGCTTATCAGTCTTCCTCACCCAGGTGTTCATTCCCCAGAGGACCTTGTGTGACGGCTGACACGAGAGGTGAACGAATTCATGCACACGTACGGGAGAGGGCACCTGGAGGCTGCAGCCTCTAACCAACCACAGGGAGTGGGTCCCCCTAGCCAGGGGCCTGAGCACCTGAAACACGGGCACCTTGGAGATATGCAGACAGACACTGCCCAAGGAGAAATTAAAATCAGAACTAGACCCGGCGTGGTAGTGCGCGGGCAAGACAACGAGGGGAAAGCATGCTAACAGGAGCTTATACAGGCGGACGCTGTCTGGTGCCAAACTGGACATTTGTATCAGAGATCTAAAAATGTTCACCCTCTGACCTAGCCAGGCCTTCTTAAAACATCAGAGGAGTCAAATCAGTGGGTGATGACTCAAGTATGTTTTTCTGAACTGTCTAGTTTTCCTTCCATGGACACGTTCTAATTTTGTAATCTGGAAGAAAGGGAAAAAAAAAAAAAAAAGCCCACACAAGAAATGCTATAAAAAAGTAACAAGAGACAATCCAGTGGTGATTTTAGACTACAAAATCACCCATCCCTCTGTCTCCTCGTTAACCGAGGGCTGCAGATTGAGGGTCCTCTGAGGTGGGGTCCCGGCATTTTGTGCAGACGTCCCTTCTCTGTCTGAGACCACGTGGGGCTGGAGGCGCCAGGAGCCAGGAGCGGAAGCTTCAGCAGGGGGCAGCTCTCCTTTCTCCCTCTTGCAAACGCTGCCCAAGCTCGGGAGCCACAGCCCAGCTCAAGGTCAGGCCCTCCATCCTGGGATGCCTCCCTCACCTGCCCGCCTTCCCCGATGCACTAAGAACTGCACGGAACCAGGCCCGTCTCCTAATCAGCCTGTTCCTCTAGTCTCATGTTAGCACTAGCTGGCCCTCAGTACAGTGTGCTGGATGTCAGGACCACACCTGTGAAGCTCTAAACATGACTGACCTAGGTCCCAGGGGCATAATAAGTACACATTAGCTACCAAATACTTCACTGCTCAGGGACCTGAGGCCCATTATTCAGTTTCAAAATGTCAAGTGAAAGACAAGTAAGTATCAATTTCTTGGAAGCTTAAGAGACTCCTTTTTGTTTGTTTTAAAGATCTTATTGATTTTGCAGAGTTGGTGGAGGGTGGGGAATGAGAAGTAGGTGCTTCACTCTAGCTGTTCATTGGTTGCTTGTCAGATGGGCCTTGACTGGGCAAGCCCAGGGTTTCGAACCAGCAGCCTCAGCGTTTGGGGTTGGCGCTCTATCTACTGCGCGGCCACAGGCCAGGCAAAGAGGCTCCTTGTAAATAAAGCTGGACCGCTGGCTTCCTCCAGTAGAGCGGATGCATTTTACCCTGCAGTTGGAATCCCTCAGCATCACAGCGGACTGCAACTTCCGAAGAAACCAGCCAGAAAGCACAGCACGCACTCCAAGTTTTCATACGGCAAGCGTGGCTTCCAAAGACGGGGAGCTCAGCTCGGAGCCGTGATTAATGACTTGTTTCCAAGAACTTTACATTTTTCCATGTCTGTCTCCACTTAGGAACCACTCCTGGCCTTTCGTCAAAACAGTAGAATTAATTGGGCAGCTCGGCTTCTTGTCACACTCGGAAAGTAACACCTGCCACCAGCTTCTTCCCTCGGGGCTGGGCCAGGGCCGCCCGGTCGTGGGAGAACAGCACCCACTTCTGCTTCTGGCCTCGGCGCCTGACTGGGTGACCGGAAGCAGCGCTGGAGCTTGGTGTGAAGAGCCGAAGAGGCAGCTCCAGGGCCCATCGTGGGGGCTTCAACAATGCTGGGGTCCAGATGGCTTCAAGCTCCTCATACAGAAGCTGTCCGTGACAGCGGGACAGGGGCCGGTACACACTGGCCAACGTCCACTCTCTGGAAGCCGTAAAGCAGCTGATCCCGAGCGTGTACTAGGGTAACCAAGTTCATTACGAGCTCTACCCTAGTTCATCCTCAGAGTAACCCTCCGAGGCAGGTCTGATCGTGACGTCCACTGTACAGAAGAGGAACGGGCTCTGGGAGGGGACGTGATCTGTCCGTGATGCCTCGGCAAGGAGGTGCTAAGGGCAGGGCTCCACTGCTACCCTTGCCAGCTTCACACTGAACCACAAATTGTCTAAAGTGACAGAAACTGTGGACACCCCCCAGTCCAGAGGTGGAAAAGGCAAATGCCCATGCGGGCCAAGAGACGTGCAAGAGATCAGAGAGAGCAACAGACTGGGCCCAGGAACGGCACAGATGGAGATAAACGGGGGAACACAGCCACCTAAAGGCATCAAAAATCAGATAAAAATAAAACCCCAAACCACACTGACTTCCGACTCTAGTTCACGCTTCCTCATTTTATACACAGATGGAGAAACTGAGATTCAGGAAAGGGATGTGGAAAAGTCAGTCCAGGGGGGTGGAGTTCAAGGGCTCCGGGGAGAGCCAGTTCTCACACGGAGACGCAGCTCTGCCGGCTGAGTGGTCTCGTGCAAGCCGCTTCACCTCTCTGTGCCCTTCTCCGTGTGTAACAAAGATCATTTCTGCTTCACGTCATTGCTGTGACGATTAAAAGGAGTCCACATACGTATGCCCAGCTTTGTGCGCAACATGTGTTTCAGGAAGATACAAAAGCCAAGCCAGAGCTTGGGACATGACAGTCCCACAACCTACGTCCTCTGCTAAGATGCCCTGGACTTACTGCAGCGGCAGGTGCAACATGCGAGGAGAAGCACCCTGAACACAGTGCCAACTCCGCCAGCACAGAATGAGAAACGAGGCCACCCTCATCTGGGTCCCAAGGGCCTGGACTGAGGGGTGTGGGCAGTCCACCACATCCCCACTGCCTCTGCCCCAGGTGGGAACCACAAGGACTAGGTAGATACTTGCTTCCAGAATACTGCCTCCCCACCACCACCTTAGGAAGAGAGATGATTTTTTAAATTACCCAAAATCTCATCCTGGCCAGTTTGCTCAGTGGTAGAGCATCAGCCTGGTGTGTGGAAGTCCCAGGTTCAATTCCTGGTCAGGGAACACAGGAGAAATGACCATCTGCTTCTCTATTCCTCCCTCTTCTCTCTCTCTTTCCCCACTCCTACAGCCATGGCTCATTTGAGCAAGTTGGCCCTGGGTGCTGAGGATGGCTCCATGGTCTCATCTCAGGCGCTAGAATAGCTCAGTTGCTGAGGAACAGAGCAACGGACCCCAATGGGCAGAGAATCGCCACCTAGTGGGCTTGCTGGGTGGATCCTGGTCTGGCTGCATGTAGGAGTCTCTCTCTCTCTGCCTCCCCTCCTCTCACTTAAAAAAAAAAAAAACCCAAAATCTCAAGATCCTGGGGAGTGGAGGGAGGCAGAGGTGGAGGAGGCCCCAGCCTTCCCATGGCCTGTGCCCATGGGTGGCCATGGCAACAACAGTCCACCATTGAAGGGCTGAGCTGCTGGGAAGACCACACACAATTCAAGACATGCCAAGGGGCTTTGAGAACCCTCCTGGTAACACAGATCTTAATTCAAGTGAATAGTTTTTAAATGCCACATCTTCCTGAGGGGCAGGGCCTCTGATGGCCTTAAAAATAAATATCTCTTAAGTGGCCGAGAGCTGGAACCTTGGAGACTCACAATCCAAGATGTGACAACTTCCTCTGCGTTTCTTCGGGCCATGGCCCTGGCCGCCCCTCCCAGAGGCAGGAGGGGCCGCGTCTGGGGGAAGCGAAGGGGAAGGGAGGCATTGTGAAGGGACTTCCCCTCCCTCCCTCCCTCCCGTCCTTTGCCAAGCTAGGAACTGGAATGGTGGGCTTTGAGGTCAGACTCAGGATGCTGTAGCTCCTCTGTACCGAGGTGCCAGGCTTCCCGCCAGGCAACGGGGCACAGCGATGGATGAGACGCTCACAGGAAGGGTGCTTACAGTCTAGCGGAGGCACAGTGACCTGAAGTTATGCCAATAATTCCGTAAGCGCAGTTCAGGGTAACACGAGAATGGGCAGTGGAGACTCACCCTCGTCGGCGGGGTCGGAACAAGACCAGACCCTCGTGTAACGAAAGGGATGAGCACGACAAGGAGCCTGGCACTCAGGAGTGCTCCGCAATGCCCCTTCTTTTTCTCCTCCCTCCAACATGTGAGCATGCGGGCACGCGCACGTGTCATCACACCGACACTTTCTTCAGGATCACCACGCCTGACAAAACTCTAAAGCTCAGCAGTGACTTCATGTTGCCTGTTTTCTGTCCTCTTTGTGTTCTCTCCCAGGAGCCAGCATGCAGGCATTCTGGGATACAAACGCCAAGGGTGCTTGGCTTCTCAAGCCCTGAGGGCTCTTCTCAAAGGGGACAGAGCAACTGTCATCTCCAGTTCACCTCCCGCTGGACTTGGAAACACTTGATCATCTAGATATCATTCGCATTTACGTACGAGTGAGCAAACTGGGGCCCGCAGCTGGGTGGCCCTTCTAATATACGGTGGCTCTTCGTTTTCTGTGTTCCCTTTAACTGTGATCCTTCAGCTACTTGTCCCTGCGAGCAGGGGAGGTGGGTGACCTACAGCGACTGCAGGCCACCTCGCCCAAGCCACCTGAGAACCCTCTGCGCAGGCACGCACTGGGTGCAGCATCAGTGGGATTAAAATCCTGAAAACAGAGCAGAGAAAAAGCCCCTGGGCTCACATGCTCTGTTTATTTTCCAGGAACAAACAGTGATCTTCCAAAAGGAAGCCAGGAAAGCTCACAAAGCAAGGCTGAAGATCTCCAACGCTGCTCCCCTTCCCGGAGTTCTGCTCGCGGCCACGGCGGGCTGGAGCGAGCCGAGGTGAGGAAATCCATTCATGACGTCTAATCACATCTCTCTCTCAACTTTAAAACATCCATCTTTTATCTGACTAGGGGTAAGTCTCCACAATATGAGGGAAAGACTGAGGAAAATTTTCACTTTGAGAGGCACTTCTCTTTAGAATGTTTAAGGAAAATTTGTACCATCTTTGTAATCAGAAAAACATATACATAAAGGTCTTACAAACACCAGTTTCTAAGGGAGTATTTTTTCACCTATTTCTATAACAAGGAGCTGCTTTTAAAGCTCTAGATCCTCTGTCAAAGTTCTTGGGTAAAGAGGAAAACAGCATTTGAATGGGGTCCATCTGTGTGACGGGACTAGCCCTAAGCAGTTTCTGACAAAGCCATAATTTTCAGTGCAATAATATAGCGTGATATAAAAATAGACACTTCGTGACCAACAAGAGCAGGCTCTCCAGAGAGCTCTGCCCACGAGCTCTGCCTTCTCCCTGGGGGTGGCAGAGCGAAGTTCTACTTACAAGAGCAGAGAGTGTCTTCCAAGTCCAGTGCTCCTCGGCCGAAAGAGAAAGTAGAATTTAAGAAACCAGGGTTCAAAACACCCCCCTTCTGAGGGTAAGTCAGATTCGCAGGCTGGGCAGGATTCTCTTACCCCTTCTCTCCCCCTCGCCCGTGTCTCCTAAATGAAATGCACTTCGAGGTTTTAGTGGGTGTTTCCCACGTCTCCGGCCAAGTCAGTCCCCATTTGCTGAAATCCAATGCTCAGCCTGATGATGTCAACCACTCGGCTCCCTCGCTCAGTTTCCACCTCTCCGTGCACAGGAGAGATCCATTTCCTCTGGACAATGAGCCAGGGGGTTGTAACCGCATCCCCAGCCGTCGTCACACTTGCCTAACATCCTTCCTTCAATTTTCAACACTGGAGCCTTACTGACAAAAGGCTTCCTATCCACTCACTGGGCCAGGACTCCGGGCGTAAATCACTTTGCCTCAGCCCCCGCCCACTGTGGGCTACCTCGTTTTCTTTGCAGGGTTTTAATTTGCTTCTTCGGTGTATAATACATGAGGTTAGGGTGGCAATCTGCTTCCCTACCCCACCCTACCCCCTCTCTCTCTGCCTGCTGCATTTTCCAAGCTGTTTAATTTCTCCATAGTTTTCCACGTGTGTGCTGCGCACAGTGCCTGCATGAGCTTGTCATTCAGGTAGGGGAAATGACACATGCCCACATGAAAGGCCTGGGAAGGGCACTGGTCTGTAACCTGGGAAACCGGATTTCCATCTTGGTCACACACCTAAATGAATGAATGGCCTTAGGCAAGGCAGCCCTCTGCGGCCCCCTGAGGCCATTTATCCGGCCCCTGCCGCACTTCCGGAAGGGGCACCTCTTTCATTGGTGGTCAGTGAGAGGAGCATAGTTCCCATTGAAATACTGGTCAGTTGGTTGATTGAAATTTACTTGTTCTTTATTTTATTAAATATTGTATTTGTTCCCGTGTTTTTTTTTGTTGTTTTTTTTTACTTTAAAATAAGATATGTGCAGTGTGCATAGGGATTTGTTCATAGCTTTTTTTATAGTCCGGCCCTCCAACAGTCTGAGGGACAGTGAACTGGCCCCCTGTGTAAAAAGTTTGGGGACCCCTGCTCTAGACTGCAGTTTCTCCTTCCATAAAATAACAGCATTGATGTCCTCCTTCCCGTAACTCCGTGAACAAACGCGACCTGAGGCGTTTCACTAGAAGCTGAGCGACTGCATGCTCGAGGGAGGGAGGAACCCAGGAGGGGTCACAGGACACTGCTCAGGAGGTCAGGCTCAGCCAGGCTCCTGCCACCCCCTCTCTCTGGGAACTGCACTGTTTTCTCTGGGAGAAAACCCAAGATGATTCACTAAACAAGTCCTGGGGGATATGGACAGAGACACCCTTAACTGCCAGATGAGATGAAGGAGCGAGAGACTAACTGCCTTAGGGACTAAGGCAGAAGAGCAGTGGTTACGAGAGCTGGTAACAACTGCCTGCATCTGCAGAGCGCTCGACGGAGGAGGCTCAGGAACCTCTCCCCTCTGTGTGCAGCGGGAAGCACCGTGACACGGCCAGTGGTTACAGGAGCTGGTAACAACTGCCTGCATCTGCAGAGCGCTCGACGGAGGAGGCTCAGGAACCTCTCCCCTCTGTGTGCAGTGGGAAGCACCGTGACACGGCCAGTGGTTACGAGCATCGATCCGGGAGCCAGACATGTGGTCTGAGCCCTGTGTGACTCAACTTCTCTGCACTTCAGGTTTGTTTTTGTTTTTACTGTAAAATGGAATGTTAGGGCCTCCATTTTAGAACCGCGAGTATTAAATAACATGTAAGGGAAATGAAAGGCTTTGGCACATGCTAAATGTTGATAGGTGGCAGCTCTCACTGTAGTATGTAATCTCATTTGATTCTCATTTTGTAAGAATTAGGTATCCAGGGCTACATTTATCAATCTCCTTTTCCTGAATAGGAAAACGAAACACAGAGAAGTTAACTAACAGGCCTAAGGTCACACAGCTCAAGATGAAAGGGCCAGATTGGAAAACGTGTCTTAATTAGGTCAGCACACATGCCACACACATGCCAATGTCATTCTCATGATGGTTATTTCACCGAGCCTGCCTTATTCCTACATGGGATCATCTCCTCTTGGGAAAATGAGCCAAGCTTATTAAAACAAATGGGCAAGGGGTGGAAGGAGAGTTCTCCTGGGTCCAGCCAGGCCAGGGATGGGGAGAGCTTGTGATTCTGCTGCTTAAAGAAAACCACTAGGTAAGAGGTGGTGCTTACTTCTTTTACCAACAAAGTGCTGTGTGGCCTAAAGCAAGGCTGGGCTTCAATCCCCCAAAGAGGCAGATGTGATTTGTCTTAAAGTTACTTGGATGGGGCCTGACCAGGCGGTAGTACAGTGGATAGAGCATCGGACTGGGACGCGGAGGACTCAAGTTCGAAACCCCAAGGTCGCCAGCTTGAGTGCGGGCTCATCTGGTTTGGGCAAGGTTCACCAGGTTGAGGCCAAGGTCACTGGCTTGAGCAAGGGGTCATTCGGTGTGCTGTAGCCCCCCCCCCCCCCCCGTCAAGGCACACATGAGAAGGCAATCAATGAACTAAGGTGCCGCAATGAAGAATTGATGCTTCTCATCTCTCTCCCTTCCTGTCTGTCTGTCCCTATCTGTCCCTCTCTCTGTCTCTGTCACCAAAAAACCCCCCACAAAAACAAAAACAAAAAACTACTTGGATGGGAAGTTAGGGGTGAAATCTATTGAGAAATAAGCAGCTATTTATAGGTGGGGGTAAGGCTGTGGTAGTTAGTAACTTAACTAGAATTTTAATTAGTTCTCAGAAAATTCTTATGCTCATCAAGAAAGGGCCAAGCCGACAAACTCTACAGAATTAAGAGGGAGTTTGCCAATCTGATGGCTTTCCCACAAGCTGGTGTGGGGCTGCACGGGCTAAGAAGGACACCCGCCTGGTAAGCCCCGGGGAGGGACAGTCAACGCTCGAGACCTGGCTTCCCGTTCCCAGCTGTGGGCTGCGTGCACCGAGACCTCGCTGTGCACGTGCCTTGGTTCCCCAGCATAAGACAAGAGTTAAACTGGCGTTTGTCTGGCAAGGTTCTCATGTGGATAAGCGCCTGGCACATACCACAAGTTGAAAGCTACTTGCAAAGATAAGCTTTACCATCTTCATAGTAAGACGTTATTTTCTAAGTCTGACTCAGTCTCACCCTCCTCCGCCCTAAGGATGTGACAATGAGTGAATAAGGTCCAGAATGCTGGGAGCCGGCAAAGGGGCCCAGTTTTCTCAGAACATCAGGAGGAGTTAGGAACAAAAGCTGGATGAGGGGTCGGGAGCGCTCTCCGCAGGGACACTGGGCTTGGAGGGTAGGAGGCCGGGCCATTGTTGGCCAGGCCTTTGTTCCAAAAGCCCGAGCAGACCAGGAAACCAGGCTGGGCTCCTGACAGGTCAGCTACTGACACCACCCTCCGCGCTCCAAATCATGTTTTGTTACTTGAACAAAAATACCGTATTTCCCCATGTGTAAGATGCTCCCGTGTATAAGATGCACCTTAATTTTGGGGGCCGAAATTTGAAAAAAATATATATTACATAAAGTTATTGAACTCAAGTTTTATTCATCAAAAAATTCATACAACTCCTCATCACTGTCAAAACTCCCATCCATTAGCTTGTCCTCATCTGTGTCTGATGATGAATCACTGTCTTCATATATTGCCTCGTCCTCAGTTCCATCTGTGGCATTTAAAATGTCACAACCACTGTATAAGACGCACCCTGTTTTTAGACGCTAAACGTTCTGGGGAAAGGTACGTCTTATACATGGGGAAATACGGTAATAGTAAGGAGCCCATTCATAAAAATGAATATGGTGTTCTTCTACAACATGTATGTTGTAACATTTGCCTTGCAGACTGAGCAATGGCACACCTGTGACAGAATCCACGAGGAGAGGACTGTGACAAGGCCGGCACTCTCCTGCTGTCTCCTGACAATGGCGGATGCACTTCGCGCACTGGGGCCGTGCTGGGTGCTGAGCACTCCACAAATGCCACTTTATGTCGTCCTTACAATAATCAGGTGCAGGAGGTAGTAGTAATATTTTCACCTTACAAATGTGGAAAGTGACACGTGCAGAGACTGCAACCTACAGAGGTTCACTGGAGTAAGTGACAGAGCCCATGGTCCAAGCCAGGATTGTCTGGGGCCAGGCTTGTATTTTCTTTTATTTTTTATTAATTTTAATGGGGTGACCAGGCTCGTATTTCTAAGTCCCTGACTCTAATGCCTCTTAAAGGGTTTCCCTGCAGGAAACGTGGCTGGTTTTCAGCACTACTGGCTCCGTTTGAGGATAAAAGGGGTTGGCCGCTTCACAGCACGAAGCTGGCCCACAGAGCTGGCTCAGATGGCCCCGCCACCACAAAGCTGCCAAATTCTCACCTCCACCCTCAGTCTGGGAGGGGTCTCTCTCTCTCTCTCTGAATTTCCTTAGTACTTTATCTGTTTCTCCTTAAGAAATGTTTCCTTTCCTCTTTTGAGGTATATTTATTTCTGGGCAGATCTTAATTCTTCCGCTAGAATTTGAGCTTCTTAAGGAAAAGAAGCTAATTTATGAGCATTTGGTACATATTATGGGACACTTATTAAAATAGAAAATCCATGAACAAAAACAAAAACTATTGAATGTTTATCACATGCCACATAATACTCTAACATAATCATAATAGCTTATCATAAAAAAAATAGTAAAATCATGAAGGACAGGAAAAAAGAAAGGAAACCATCCATCATCCTAGCACCCAGAAACAACCAGTTACCCTCCTGGGGTACAGACACAGTCACACCAATACTCAAAACAATGTTTGGAAATCAGACAGTTACGTCAGTTTTTTTTGCAGGGAAGAGTCAACCCCACACAAGGTGACAAAGAAATGTTCTGTTTTTTGTTTGTTTGTTTGTTTGTTTGTTTGGGAGTACACCTGGCTGCTCTTCTACAGGGTGTGATGATCTGATGCTCCACACTTCCTGGCCCCGCAGATTTCTGCAGATGTGCTGCTGAGGGCTGTCCAGAGGAGGGAAGCCTGAGCATGCACTGAGAAAATGGGAAAATGGGTAGGGGTCCGCAGGACCACACTGCCCCTCCCTGCCTTTTTCAGCTTCTTTTTGCTTCCCATCAGGTGAGACGGCTTTCAGACTGGGGCAGTTATAGGACAGGTGGATCTTTACGCAAGTAACATTTTTTAACAAATTTAGCCTCGTTGATGTTTACAACTGAAGAGGGCATGTGATCAATGCCAAGCCAGAGAAGGCAGGAGACTTCCAGGCTGCAGAGCCTGGTGCTCCACCAGTCGGAAGTCCTTCCACAGAGCTCAGGCTCCCCCGGCCACTGCACTCTGCCACTGACCACTGCACACAACCCTCCTCATCAGATGTCAGATTAAATGGCACTTCCCTGTGAGCCAGGTTAGCTCCCCTTCTGTGTGGGTCCCAGGGCACCCTCTATTTCTCCTCTCATAACCCTAACGCATCTTATGGTTAGTACATGTTATGTTTTCCCTGCCACACTGTAAACTCCCTGAGACCAACATGTCTCCCTTGTTCATGGCGCAGAACAGGACACTCAATAAACATTTTCTAAACAACCCCTAATACACACCTACACACACACCCACCTCGGATTGTCAAGGCTTGAAGTGAAGAAAGCAATAACATGCTTTTAAAAAAGTATAATGTCTTAGCCCTGGCCGGTGGGCCCAGCAGTAGAGCGTCGGCCCAGTGTGTGGAAGTTCCGGGTTCAATTCCCGACCAGGGCACACAGGAGAAGCACCTATCTGCTTCTCTACCCTTCTCCCTCTCCTTTCTCTCTCTCTCTCTCTCTCTCTCTTCCCCTCTGGCAGCCAAGGCTCCTTGGGAGCAAAGTTGGCCAGGGTGCTGAGGATGGCTCCATGGCCTCCGCCTCAGGCGCTAGAATGGCTCCAGTTGTAGCAGAGCAACGCCCCAGATGGACCGAGCATCACCCCCTGGTGGGCAAGACAGGTGGATCCCGGTTGGGCTCATGAGGGAGTCTGTCTGTCTGCCACCCCCCACTTCTCACTTTGGAAAAATTAAAAAAAAAAAAAAAAGAAAGAAAGTATCACGTCTTTGGAAACCAGGCTTTGACTCTTGCACAGTCAGCCCCACCCTACCCACTCCCACAGCCCGCAGAGAGGCAGGAGGCTCTGCAGAACCTGGGGCAGAGAACGGAGGGGGCTTTAAATAAACTGAAAGATCTGCCTGGGGCCATTCAGGGCTTCTAGTAAGAGACCAGGGATCCTCACGCTAACCTTTGCAGAGCCGAGTCTAACTGCTGTGCGGGTGCCCTGAAGCAAAGTACACCCATCAAAGTGGTACCAGTAGCTTCCCAGGCAGGGGTGAGGCCTAGGGGGCAAACAGACAACCAATTCCAGAGGAAACCAAGGCCTCTCTCTCTCTCTTTTAAATTACTTAATGTTTGAGAGAAAGAGAGAGAAACCGATTTGTTGTTCCACTTAGTTGTGCACTTATTGGCTGCTTCTTGTATGTGCCCTGATTGGGAATCGAACCCACAACCTTGCTATATTGGGACAACGCTCTAGTCAACTTAGCTATCCAGCCAGGGCCAAGACCTATCTCTTAAAAGGAGTCTTTTATTATTAATTACAAATGGGGGAAAAAATCACAAGGCATTTGAGGAAAACCAACAGCACGATAGATTGAAATAAAGAGACAATGGAGCCCATAATGAAAAAGGAACTTCAGACAAATGGGAAGCTTAAAAAAATAGCCTTATGTCTTTAGAGATATTCTGAAGATACTGTGCTGTGTCCATAAAACATAAACTGATAATACTGGACTCTTGGAAATTGATATGAACAGAAATGAACAATTCAGTAGCAGGACTGGAAAATAAGGAAATCTCTCAAAATATAGGGGAAACTATTCACAGGTTATAAAAGGGTCTCGACATAGAACAACAATCCAGGAAGTGCACCATCAGACTAAACAGGGATCCCAGAAACTGAAGAGAGAGGGAAAGAAAGTCCAACAGGAAATTAAGAAATCATGAGGAAGAATCCCCAAAGCTAAAGGAAGACTGCATCTTCACGAGAAGTTTACAAAGTGTTGAGATGGAAGAAAAGAGATCATAGCTACACACAGTCTCCCAATCTTCCAAAATTCAAAACGGAAAAACAAAATTCTAAAAGTTTTTAGAGACAGATTATTTCAAAAGAAAAGAATCAGACTTCTTACCGGCAAAACTGGCTGCCTGAAGACAATGGAGCAATGCCTTCTGAGGGAAAGATTCTAAAGAAAAATGATCTGGAGCCTAGACTTATACTCAGCTAGGCAATAAAGACATTTGCAGACATGCAGGAACTTGGGACAATTTATCTCTCACGCACTATTTTATCAGTAAACTCCAGAAGAACGAGGCTTTAAACTAAGAAGACTTGAGAAACAGAGATCTCACAAGCAAGATGAAAGGAATGGCAAAGGGGAGGATGCGGATAGACCGTGGCTGACTCACAGGCTGGAGGCGCCAGTCTGACTACAGGAGGAGGTGGAAGGCGCTGGAGCTAGAGGACCGGACTGATGGGGTTCCCTGAGAGGTTTGCTGAGAACAGCATTGAAAGTCTGTGGGACAAGTGTGGAAGACTTAGCAATAAGAAACAACAACAACAAAAAAACCCGGAACAAACAAAAATACCTACAGCATGTTAAAGCAGCAGCTCTTAAAAATAAAAATAAAATAGGCCCTGGCTGGTTGGCTCAGTGGTAGAGTGTCGGCCTGGCGTGCAGGAGTCCCGGGTTCGATTCCCGACCAGGGCACACAGGAGAAGCGCCCATCTGCTTCTCCACCCCTCCCCCTCTCCTTCCTCTCTGTCTCTCTCTTCCCCTCCCGCAGCAAGGCTCCATTGGAGCAGGGATGGCCCGGGCGCTGAGGATGGCTCCTTGGCCTCTGCCCCAGGCGCTAGAGTGGCTCTGGTCACGACAGAGCGACGCCCTGGAGGGGCAGAGCATCGCCCCCTGGTGGGCATGCTGGGTGGATCCCGGTTGGGCGCATGCGGGAGTCTGTCTGACTGCCTCCCCGTTTCCAACTTCGGAAAAATACAAAAAGGGAAAAATAAATAAATTAATTAATTAAATAAAATAAAGCAGTTATTACAAAGTCCAGGAAACAGTCATACAGAAAGGAAAAATAATTAGATTGTTACTCGCTCAGTGGTAGACAAGAGTCACAACTTCCGCCATCCTGTAACACTGTAAAACATTGAACACTGATTTAATCAAAACGTGGTATCGGGAGAAAAGGATAAGAAGTGTGAGTAGGGCTGTGGTGTTTACAGAAAAGCTAAAGCCTCACATGCTGGTCAACAAGTAACAGCTAAAAACTAATGAATAAAGAGTCCTGACTGGGTCGTTCTATTGGTTAGTGTTGTCCCGATATGCCAGGGTCACGGGCTCGATCCCTGGTCAGCGCACATACAAGAAGCAACTGATGAATGCACAAATCAGTGGACCAACAAACCGATGTTTCTCTCTCCCTTTCTTTTACTCTAAAATCAATCAATAAATAAAAAAGTTTTTTAAATAAAACTGATGAATAAAGAAAGAGCAGTATGCCCTAGACCAGGGGTCGGAAACCTATAGCTCGAGAACCAGATGTGGCTCTTTTGATGGCTGCATCTGGCTCACAGACAAATCTTTAATAAAAAATATAATAACGTTAAAAATATAAAACATTCTCATGTATTACAATCCATTCATTTCCTACCGCTCATGTTCATGGTTGCGGGTGGCTGGAGCCAATCACAGCTGTCCTCTGGGACAACACCAAATTTTTATTGGATAATGCATAACGTACACGGGTCGTTATATGGCTCTCTCAGCCAAAAAGGTTCCTGACCCCTGCCCTAGACAGATAGCTTGGTTGGTTAGAGCATTGCATCAAAGCACAGAGGTTGCTGGTTTGATCCCTGGTCAGGGCACATACAGAAACAGATCGATATTCCTGTCCCTATCCCTCTTCTGTCCTCTCTCTCTAAATCAATAAAATAACCATTAAAAAAATGGGTACAGAAATAAAATAGATTAAAAAACAAAGAAACAGCAATATGGTAGTGTGTGGTCCTGGTTTGGATCTGATTTGAACAAAAAATACTTAAGAGTTCATTGGAGAGCTTTGCTAATAATAAGGGATTATTAATTATTTCATGTGTGATTATGGTAGTGCATATGCATGTACATGTATGAGTCCTCAGTCTCTCAGAGATACATGCTGAAGCAGTCATTGATGAAATGACATAATACAGTATGTAGTAGCAGGGGAAATGGCTGTAGGCTTAGATGAAATAAAACTGGTCTTGAGTATTATTATTATTTTGAGAGAGAGATAGAAAGGGAGAGAGAGAGAAAGCAGAGAGATGAGAAGCATCAACTCATAGTTGCTTCACTTTAGTTGTTCATTGACTACTTGTCATATATGTGCCTTGACGGGGGGAAGGGAAGGGCACAAGCCAAGCCAGTGACCCTGGGGCTCAAGCCAGTGACCCTGGGATCATGTCGATGATCCTGCGCTCAAGCTGGTACGCCCGCACTCAAGCAGGAGACCTCGAGGTTTTGAACTGAGGACCTCTGAGTCCCAGGGCGACGCTCTATCCACCGTGCCACCACCGGTCAGGCTGGTCTTGATTCTTGAAGCTGGGTAATGTGTGACATATGAGGGCTCATTATACTATTCTCTTTAGTTTTGTATTTGTTTGGAAATTTCCACAATAAGAAAAGACAGCTATATAAGCATATTATTTAAGATAGAGTAAAAAAAAAAAATCCTAGAACAAACAGCTAACAGGACCAAAGTACAGGCTCCTGGAATGAAACAGGAGGGAGGGGAATAGAGGGGTGAGGGCAGAGGAAGGCTGTTTTTTAGTGTAAGTTTTAAATGTTATTTGACCTTAAAAAGAACAAAGCAAAACTGGGTGCTTGTGCCATTTTGACAAAAACAATAAAAAAAAAATAGAGGTAATATTATTTAAAGAAATGGAAGTAACCACCAGAAGAACTAAAGGCAGAAAAATTAAATGGTTGCCTCAGACTAAGGGGGTAAACAGGGTAACAATGCATTTTATGTCATTTCACAATATGGACTTGAAGGCTTCTTTTAATGATGTATCACTTTTTATTTTTTAAAAACGTTATTATTATCAGTTTTTGCCAGCAGCTTTTAGCAGGGCCTTTTGCTAACCTTGACATCTACAAACTGCATCTTGTTTCTCCAGGTGAAGAATCAAACTCCCCACGTGACTATCCCCAACATTACCTGTAATAATAACCATTATTGCCACTCAGCTATTGTTTCCCGTTTGTCAGTGCTTTACACTTGTCATTTCTAATCTTCGTAACACTCCACCCCTGCAAGGCAGGTATTGAGACTTCCATTTTACTGAGGGAAAGGCTGAGGCTGAGAGACATTAGCCATTTGCCCAAGGTCACAAAGGAGGCCAGGCTTGGGAGACTCTTGCCCCACCCCACCTCCCCTTACGTCCCACTGGTTCGGTATGGTCCAGACGTGCTGTGACATAAACTTCCTCACCAACTCCATGAAACAGGAGAGACAATATTACCTGCACTTGACATACGAAGAAACCAAAGCTAAGAAAAGTTAGGTAGCGTGCCTAAGGATCTAGTACTTCTCTCCTCTCTTGAATCATCTATCCCCTCAACGGCAAAATGTCAAGTTATTCATCCTCCTCATGGGCATCTGACCTAAAAGTCGCTGTAAATGAATGCAGCTAAAGCAGGAATTAAAAGAGAGAGAGAGAGAAACTTATTTTTTCCAAAAGAAATATAGTAACAAACCACGGAATATCCTCAGCTGCTCAAAGGCCAGCAGGCTGCCTGCGTGCTCAAAGGGGCTCTCAGAACGCAGACCAGCTGCTGGCTCAGGCGACCTGCAGCAGTGCCGAGAACCAGTGCCGCGCTGCTCGGCTCCAAAAGCAAGGAATGAGCCATGTGTGCTCTGCCCTGAAAAGAGAATGTCTATCTCCTAAATTGACTTCGGTAGAGGCCATGTGGCCCAAGGCTTCTTCTAGGTGCCAGGAATCCCAGATCAGCGCCACTCCAGAGCACAGGCAAGTCTGGAGAGCTGTGTGACAGACTGCAGGGGAAGCCAATGTGGGAAGCTGAAGGGCCCGAGTGTCTGGCCCTCTCAAGCCCTGGGGAGTTAGATGACCGCTCTGCCTGGCAGTGAAGCAGCCTGAGCTGGGCACAAGTGCCACGAGCCTGGTGTGAGATGCCGCTCCCAGGCTGTTCTGGCATCTGAACAATGGCCAAGCAGCAACTAGGGGGAAGCTGTTTACTTGAGTTCAAACTATTTCTAGCACCAGCAATCTGCACATATTTGGCTGACAAATCTCTGAGCTTCAAGAGAGCAGTGCTGTGCTCCTGGACAATTTCACAGAACACATTCCCTCCCCAGCCACCCCAAACCCACTCACTAACACGTGTTGGCCCTGGTAAGTTTATTTAAGTTGCTGAGTTTTAAAAGGTTATAAAAAGAAACTATGTTTCAAGAACTGACTTTTAAGCCATTTGTCTATAAGCTTAAACTACATAGTATCATTTTCTTTAAGGCCTGAGTCAGAGATTAAACTCTAATACATATGTATTCTATAAAAAAATACAACCAAAATGAAACAGCACCCCAATGAGGCCTCTATTTTAACATGTGCTACATTATTGCAATGACGCTGAGCCTTGCTCAAGATCTACAAGGAGACTGTTTCTTATGACACAGTCTAGGTAGGCTTCACAGAACAGATCCACAAATAATATGTAATTGCACACACATCCCAAACAAACAAAAGAGGTCTTATTACCCACCGATTCTGGGGCAGAAGCACTTGTAGTGTCCGTTATCAGCAATGTCCCCTCCACCTCTGCATTCTAAACAGGAGAGGTTTGACTATAACGAGATGTGCAGAGCCTTCTGCACAGTTTTAACTCACAGACGGTGTTATATATACCCTTGCCAACAAATGTGTTTGGAAAAACCAGCCTATCTCTAAAAGCTGCCTTGTTTTTATAGCAAAAGCAATGCTGATCAGCCATCTCCCTTGAGCCAGGCACTAATTCTGAAGGGGAAAAGTGGTTCATTATCATGTGCTGTGTTGGCTAACATGTTGGTGGCTTCCAGTCCTGTCCCACAATGCAGGCAGGAATGAGCATGGAGAGAAGGGCAGTAGTGAGAAGAAAGGGTTATCATGTAAAGGGTGACGCTGGACAGTTAATTTAGGGAGAGGGAACAGAAGGGACTAACTTGTTTTCTTTTCCCTCTGCTCCTTAGAAGACAAACTGAAAGGTCTCCAAGATAAGTTTTCACCTGCCCAGGCGGTGGCTCAGTGGATAGAGCGTCTGACTGGGACGCGGAGGACCCAGGTTCAATACCCCGAGGTCACCAGCTTGAGCATGGGCTCATCTGGTTTGAGCAAGGCTCCCCAGCTTGAGCCCAAGGTCGCTGGCTGGAGCAAGGGGTCACTCGGTCTGCTGTGGCCCCCGGTCAAGGCACATATGAGAAATCAATCAATGATCAACTAAGGAGCTGCAACGAAGAGTTGATGCTTCTCGTCTCTCTCCCTTCCTGTCTGTCTGTCCCTAGCTGTCCCTCTCTCTGTCTCTCTCTCTCTGTTACACACACACACACACACACACACACACACACACACACAGACAAGTTTTCAATAACCCCATTTCTTAAAATCAGGAGGAAGTGCTAATGAGGGGAAGGAAAAGAAACATGTCCATACACAGTGGAAATGTAAATTGTTATAGAAAAATTGTGCAAGTCGACTTGTCAATACTGTATTAACTGAAAATTTTAATGCATGTAATATTTGGTCCCATGATTCTACTTCTAGGAATTTTACATCATTCAAAACTTAGCTAAAATGTCACCTCCTCAGAACTTCCCCACTCACCCAACCTAAGATAACCTACTACACCACTTCCTTCTGTCTGAACAGCACTGCTGTTTCTTGTTCAGTAAATATACTTACTGCCTGTCTTTCACTGCTACCTCCCAACCCCATTAAAATGGCAGGTTTATAAGAGCAATGACCCAGTCTGCCCAATACACTGCTCTTCCTTTGTGTTGGATACTAGCCAAAGACTTTACATGATCATTCCATATAAATCTCACAGCTATCTGAGGCTTCTGTTATCATCTCGTTTTAAAGATGAGTAAACTGAGGCACAGCTGAAGTCTAGTGCGCAGCCAGTAAGTGGCAAAGAGAATCTGAACACTGGTGAGTTATAATTACAAAGCCACGCTCCTGATCACCTCTCAAAATGAACCCAAAGTTTCAATGTGCACACTTCTTGACCAAACAATTCTAGTTTTGGAAATTGATCACTTGGAGATAATCAGACAAGAATACAAATATTGATCGACTTATGACCTATGCAACTTACAACCATTCGACTTTAGGACCACAATCGCTAGCTAGTCACGACTGCTCCGCGTCTGGCAGCGCAAGCGTTGCCCAGCTGGGTGTACAACAGTGTGGACCAGCTTCCGGCAGCACTACCATCTCCGCATGCACCATTTCAACTGTTATCCCAGACTTGGTACAGCAATTTGTGTTTTGTGTCTTGGATATTTTTCATCAAACCCCTCTCCAGATGTCTACCAAGAGGAAATTATCTTTGCAAATATTAAACTAGTTGTACTGGTAATGCAGTGTTTTACTTAAACCTGATGAATATAGCCCGACCAGGTGGTGGCACAGTGGATAGAGAGTTGGACTGGGATGCAGAGGACCTAGGTTCAAGACCCTGAGGTCGCCAGCTTGAGTGCGGGCTCATCTGGTTTGAGCAAAGCTCACCAGCTTAGACCCAAGGTCACTGGCTCGAGCAAGGGGTTACTTGGTCTGCTGAAGGCCCATGGTCAAGGCACATATGAGAAAGCAATCAATGAACAACTAAAGTGTTGAAACAAAAAACTGATGATTGATGCTTCTCATCTCTCTCCGTTCCTGTCTGTCTGACTCTGTCTCTGTAAAAAAAAAAAAAAAACCTGACAAATGTAAAAATAAGAATCAAAATGGTGTAGAGATGATACAAATGGCATAAAATGAACAAAGAAAATGATATATAACAATAATGAAATAAAATTATGATAAAATATGACTTAAAATTTTTTATAACATCATTTCACAGTACTGTACATATAGCCTACTCAACTTACGACCGAATCGTGTTATGACCAGTCTGTCATAACCAATCGTGGTCGTAAGTCAAGCACTAGCTGTACATTGTTAGATACAATTTTACTGCAGACTACTGTAAACGTTGGCTATCTGTTCAGACAAGTCACCAGTTAGCTATCAGCCTCAAGTTTATCTTCTTGGTTAAAAGAGGGCCCCATCTCAGAAACTCTGAGGATTTAATGAGACAACGCACAGTCCCTGGTTCCAAGTCAGTGGTTTTATTGTTGCTATATTGCATTTGAATCTCTAAAAGGATATAAATATAGCAAATTGTTAACACCAGCGATCTCTAGACAGCAGGATTATGGGAGGGGGGGGTTCATTAACTGAATTGTATACTCCAGGTTTTTTCTAATTTTTATAAAATGCATATCTATGCTATTCTTATCAAAAATAAGCATAATACAGCCCTGGCCGGTTGGCTCAGCGGTAGAGCGTCGGCCTGGCGTGCGGGGGACCCGGGTTCGATTCCCGGCCAGGGCACATAGGAGAAGCGCCCATTTGCTTCTCCACCCCTACCCCCTCCTTCCTCTCTGTCTCTCTTCCCCTCCCGCAGCCAAGGCTACATTGGAGCAAAGATGGCCCGGGCGCTGGGGATGGCTCCTTGGCCTCTGCCCCAGGCGCTAGAGTGGCTCTGGTCGCGGCAGAGCGACGCCCCGGAGGGGCAGAGCATCGCCCCCTGGTGGGCAGAGCGTCGCCCCTGGTGGGCGTGCCAGGTGGATCCCGGTCGGGCGCATGCAGGAGTCTGTCTGACTGTCTCTCCCCATTTCCAGCTTCAGAAAAGTACAAAAAAAATAAAAATAAATAAGCATAATACTATTTTTTAGGAAGAGGATGAAGCAAATAAAACTGGAAGAACTTTAACAGAGGAGAAAACTCAGTTTATGGGACAGTGAGGGAAACTAGTTTAGCAGATCTCAAAATAAAAATGTTCCTCCTCTCGCTCTACGTAAGAATGATATCTGCAGTGAAGCGATGGAGATTCTGAGTGAGAATACAGGCCTACAGAATTTACTGAGGTGGATTCATGGAATTTGAGAGGATGTTAACATAGATACACAATAAGAAAAGAATTCTTTGTAACCACATCTGCCTTCTAAGAGAAAGGCTCTTATCAAACAGAAGGTCCTTTAAATGGCTGCTGATCACCTTTCTGCGTTTGGCCATGCAAAAAATAACAAGTAGAGGCTGCAGGCTGGCTATGTATGCACAGTAGAGAAAGAAGTGGAATTCCGGGGGAAACCTGGGAGAAGTAAGAGGGGAAAGAGAGGGGCTGACGGCCGAGGTCTGGGTTCGTGCAACCCTTTCTGGGACTCCCAAATCATCGGCAAAGCTGACAGTAACACTTACAAATGCTTTTCGTTCTTGATGGATACAACGGAGGGGACTGAGTTTTGAGTCTAAGCTGACGGGTTGAGAAACAGAGAAGAGGAGACAGAGACGACCCGGAGCCCATAACCCACACCTTCAGCCCCGAGGGATCCCCAGAATCTGAATGAAACTCCGAACTTCTGGGCATGAAACAAGGGCTCGAGCTGATCTGATCTAGATCTGACAGTGCTGACACATCTGGGTCATATACAGTTTATCAGGTGGGATCAAGGAATGAACTGACGTGTGTACATGAAAACAAGTTGACTAGACTACTCCGTACCACTGAGAAGGTTTTCACAACTTGTGTGGTGATTCCTACTCATTTCAGGTCACAGAGTTCTTCAAGAATGTGATGAAAGCGAAGATCATTTCTTCAGGAAATGTGTATCTTCAAATGAATGTAAATCCAAGGGGTGTGTGGGACACCTGAGGCTATCTCTGGATCCACCACAGGTCCAGACCAAGCTCAAGACGCCCCGCTCTACGGAAACCGCAACAGTGTTGATGGGCATCGCCTGCTAGAGGCAGTGGGGATCATGAGCCATCCTGCGGTTTATGCAGAAGGCATAAGAACACTGCCAACATTCATCATTTATAAATACCTTTTGGGGATCTAATACGCCAGATCCTGAAGGTGTAAAGATACATGTGATGTGACCCTTGTGCTGTACTGTACACTGAGTTGAGGTCAAGCTAGGGAAGGAAACAGGCAACCTATCACTGCAATGGGGTGGGATGAGTCAGACTGTACATTCAGACTCACCTCACCCCTCCACTTCCTTGTAGGCTGCAGGACTTACTAACTACAAATGGAATACCAGGGGGACAGGACTGACACGAGTACTGAGCACAAGTAGAGGAAAGCCACCGGGCCAGGGCACTGGTGCCACTTTAGACAGCCGGCCCGCTCCTCTGGACGTTTGACTTCTCTGTGTCTGCCTAAAAGTATCTCAAACAAAACAGGTCAAAACAAAATACTGAGCTCTTTTCTTTAACAAACAGTAACCACGGATTTTCTAAAATGCTACTTTAAGAAAAATAAATGAACAAACTAAAAAGAATGTTCTGAAATACTCATCTAAGAGAAGCCTGCAGTCCACGCTGCTGGCTTGCGTTGGTAGATCAGCAAATCCTTACTGAGCTCTGAAGTATGGATACTAACGCCTGCTCTCTGCACTGCATGGCACTTTCACACAGATCGTCTCGCCGCCTTATCTCTTTGTAAGTGCTCAGAGACCCGTTTACTAACAAGGAAGGGGAGGCAGTGACTTGCCCAGGGTCATTAATAGCTTGTAAGTCCTGCAGCCATAATTGGAATTTGGACAAGCCCTACCTTTTCCTAAACTCACAGGAGAAATGACAGCAATGAGCGCGACAGGAAGGCCAGGAGAGGAAGCGGCAGGGACAGAAAGTGGGCAGGACAGGTTCACGTTAAAGCACAGCGGGAAACTCGGATGTACTTGAGCACAAATCCCGGCTCCATCTTCCCCTTACTCACTCTGAGACCTCAGGCAAATCCCTTAACCTCTCTGAATTCTGGTATCTCATTTGTAAATGAAAAAACAATAGTGTCCATCGCATTGAAAATGCAGGGAGGTGGAGGGAACAGGAGGTAGAATGAGAAGCAGAGAGGTGCTGACTTCATGTTTACAGAGCTACAAGGTGAGTGGACTGAGTCTGCCATTTCGGCCAGTAATAGATGGAGTCTATCTCCCCAAACCTTCCTCCCCAAACCCCCCGGAGGGTGACTACCGCCGCCCTGGCAAGTACTTCGGATGCATGGCTGAGCTCGAAGCGAGCATAGGAAAGTGTGTGAGGCCAGATAAGCAGCACAAATTCAGTGAGGTAAGCACGCCCCTGAGCCTTTAAAGCAGCTCGGAGCTGCTGATCAGAGGCAACTGTCTAAGAAGGGAAGAGAAGAAGAAAACACATACGCATGTATACCTACTGTTCAGAATCGCTCAGGAAAGTAACCACAACTACTAAAATCCAGGAGAGTAAAAAACCAGTGGCTTTCAGGAGAAAGCCTGGGCAAGTGGGAGGAAGATTCTTTTCCTTTTCCTTTCTATCTTTCTGATCTACCTGGATGTCTACTTTTGTGTCCATGTGTTACTTCTATGATTTTTGTTAAGTTGGCAAAGGAAGGAAGGCTGATGGTATTCTGCCATCACCTATCAAGAGAAATAGTAATGGGATGAATAATGTAAATATACATTTCAGAAGAAAGGAATTCAATCTTATGATGAGCACAATAGATATTCTGCTTTAAATGTGCCTTATCTGCCTGATCTGTCCTGGCGCAGTAGATAGGGCACTGACCTGGAGTGCTGAGGTCGCCGGTTCGAAACCCAGGAATTGCTGGATCAAGGCACATATGACAATCAACCAATGAACAACTAAAGTGAAGCATCTATGAGTTGAAACTTCTTGCTCTACCCCCTCTGTTCGAAAAATCAATAAGTAAAATCTTTAAAAAATGTGCCTTATCAAAGATTTCTTTGTAATGACAATACCCAGTGTTAGGGAGCTACGGAAACACGTAGGTGAGAATGGAAAACGCCTCAACATTGCTAACAGGCCATTTGAGAATAGACTCCGAAATCACTGGAAAATGTGCGTACACAGGGGGGCCTGGACACTCTCCGTACTTTCTGCTCAATTTTGCTTGAACTGAAAACTGGTCCCAAAAGTCGTTTACTGATTTTAAAAAGCATACCTGTCCCTTGATCCAGTCATTTCACATCTAAGACTTTGTCCCAGAGCAATCACTGCAGACGTGTGCCACGACCCGATGTGGGGCTGCTCACGTCAGCATCGCTTAGAACGGTCAACAGCTGCAAACAGTCGTCAAGGTCCACCGTCAGGGAGTGGCTAAGGAAACTGCTACAGCTGCAGGATGGAATATTATATAGTCACACAAGGTGATGTTACAGAAGAATAGCTAATGACATGGAAAGTCTCGTTTTAATGTTAAGATGTATACAGTGGGGTTTCGTATTTGGAAGAGGAAAAATAGTATTTTGTGTAAAAAAAAATAACAAGACAAACTATCAGTAACACTGAAGATAATTTTCTTCTTTCAGTCTATTGGTATTTTAAATTTTTCTAAAAAGCGTTATTTTTATAATAAAAATATAGTAGTACTTCCATAGAAAGGAAAATATAAAAGCTATTTTTTTCCTTTGGGTACATACCAAGTGCTACAAATATGTACACATTCTGACTTAACATGAGAGACTTATAGCCATGATTTATGACAGCGGAAAAATGGAAAGAACCAAAGTATCAAACACAGTGTCTGGTGTGTCGAGTGGTGGAGAGACATGCGCCACACTCTGCCAGCTGAGCGTGGTCTCCAGGGCCCTGCTCCGGCCCTCTGTGCCCAGGCTGGCCCAGAAGCTCTGTGCCAGCCTATGCCGGGCACAGGGTCAGGCACTGGGACCCTTCGACATGTATGAGGCACCCCTGAAAGTGAGAGGAAATGAAGTCTCCCCACTCCGTTCAGGCATCTCAACCATGATTCAAGCTACTGATGACAGCAATGGTCCTGAAAACATAAGAATAGAGAAGGGAAAAGGAGAGGAAGAAAACAGGTCCCAGGAAAGGAAAAGGAAATAAAACGGAAGAGAAAAAAGAAGACAGACGGAGAAAACGAGGATGAGGCCGATCCTCCTGCAGAGGGGAGTGCCCGGCAGCCCCGCAGCTCCCGGGCCAGAGCCCGCCCTCAGAAGCTGTGATAACATCATCACAGAAAGGACCCCAGCTCTCTTCTCATTTCCCAGGACTGATCCTGTGGCTCCTGGCAGCTTCATTCAGAATTATACATCCACTGGATTTTAGTAAAATGGATGATTACACCAAGAATAAGGCTATCAGTACATAGAAATAAAAGCTAACTTCAAACTAATGTGCAACAATGTCATGATTTATAATAAACAGAGACTATTTATTAAAGCTGCAAAGAGGCTACTGAGTCCACAGATGAACATTCCTAGAACAAGTTGTAGACCTGGGCAGAGCTGTCTTGAACAGAGAGCTGACTTGCAAAAGATAAAAGGTCTCCTCCCCGCCCCTGGGGCAGCACAACGGCTGTTGGCAGCCAGGTAAGAAGCCTGTAGACACTTGTGTTCTTTAAAGTTTTTAAAAAAGTCTCAATTAGGAAAAAAACAAAAAAACAAAAAGAAAGATGACACATTTGAAGATAAATTTAAATAAATTAGAAAGAGAACAAAAGCAGGCTGGCCTCTTGTTAGGGAACTAGAGGAAGCTGATCAACAGCTCAGCGTGAACATGAAAAGAGAAACTCCAGAAAGGAACAATGACAGTGGGACCTCTTCATCCCTCAGATCCCAGGTAGGAGAACCAGGCTGCTGCCTCGTCAAATGGGGAGGGAGACCAGAAGACTCCAGTCTGGTCTGAATTGGGTTTGAAGAAGAGAAGAGCCAAGTTACACCTGAATTATGGTCTCTACACTCCTTATGCACCCAATCTCACTGCTCACAAAAATTAGGGGAGCAGGGATCGTACAGATACTCCAGTACTTTCAGTCTTTTGTCTAGTGCATTTTCACGAAATAAAAGTTGGTTTTGCATCTCATTTGCATAATTGAACTTTTTTTTTACTTGTTTGCTTTTTTGATGTTCTTGTTTAATAAAAAAAAATCAAATGCTTCTTTTTTTATCACTTCATATTCATTTTGAAATATGCCCTTAATTTTTGTGAGCAGTATATTAACTCTGTATTTGCAAATATCAACAGGAGGTGATTCTGATTTAATTAGAGGAAAGACTGATTTTCCAAGAACTCTAATATGCCTTCGTTTCTGGCCGTTTCTCAAGATCATCCATGTCAAGGCAGAGTTCACCAGACTGCTAACAACAGAATCCTCTATGACTCCCTGTGTTGGAAGATGGGATGCTAATAGCCAAGGGCATGCAAGGCTCAGTTTTTAAGATCATCCTCTGTGGTCAGGTGAAGCCAAGTCCAAACTCGGTGGCTGCTGCCACAGAACGAGAGGTGTCTAACCGCCCTGGAGACCTTAACGAAAATTACAAGTTCATGTTCTAGGGCTGGATCGGGGCCTAGATTCCGATGGCCAACATCTAATGCCATTTGCGCTGCAGAAGTGAGTCAAGGCTGCAGTGATGTTTTCCCCAAAATGGTCCCTCCCCCTTAGTGTGGCTGAGCATTTCTCGTAAACATCGTCCCTGACTGCTTTACTTTTCCACCTGTGCGACAGTCAAGTCCAGAGCTGTCAACTTCCTGGAGACCGTAAGCTACCTTTCTGCTTATACCAGCAAGAGTGGATTTTATCATTTCCTACTAAAAATTCTGAACAATTTGCTACTAGAAATTCTGAGCAATACCCAATAAGCGCCTGGGTTGTAGTTCTCAGCACAGTACATTGTGATTGCCTGTTATATTTTTGTGCATATGCAGAAGGTATTTTATCCAACTCTGTAGCCTAGCACCTAACACAATGCCTGGCAGACAAGAGGCACCTAAAAATAAGTATAGATGCAAACAAAGAATTGGAAAAAACAACAACAAAACACCATGAAAACTACTGTTTTGGTTAAAATGGTGGGGAAAATAGTTTTTAAATGGTATTTTAATATATTTTTCTTAAGTGTCTAGGTCAAAGTTAGTATCATTCATCCAAGACCAAGGAACATAGTAGCATTCATATCAGGGACCACAAGTTCTAATGAAGAAAAACACTAATTTTCTTATTTTTCCTTTGATAAGTTTAAACTGAGTTTCAAAGGTTTGAAAGGTTTGTACGTTTATGTCCAGAACCAGGACAGGAACGTGAAAGGCACGGTTCCGTCTGTGCCCACAGCCTGTCTTATAGCACAATAAATACATGGCGAGTTACAGAAAGTTGAAGATCACTGGATGAGACGGCCTTGGGGTCAGGCAAGCAGGATCAGAAAGGCGAGCCCTCTGAAACGGGTCGTAAAAATGATGGCTGGAATTCACTGTAACTCACGCTACATCACAGTTTAAGGAGAGTTTATAAACGTATGAAGGTGAGCCCTTTCGTGACATCAGAAAATAGCAACTTTAAAGTAGGAAAAAAATGAGATCAAAATCAGAAGGCTAATGTGTATAAAAACAGTTATAAACTTATTTAAGACCTACAGAACTTGGGAAGCTTTGGAGAAACAAAAACATTTAGTGAGAACAAACTTCCTATATATACAGGGAGGGGCAAAAGTAGGTTTACACTTGTTCATATGAAAAATAATAACTAACAAATGATAAAACAGAATAGTGAAATAGAACACTTAAACTATATAAACTTCACCAAATCCCTAAAACCCAAAACTGGAACAGTATTTTTAATACCCTACTTAGAAAAAGAAAATGTCACACATACTGTAGGTAACAAAAATAAATCAGTAAGGGGATTATTTTCCTGTTTGTCAATCAAGTCAAAACCGTCTCTGCAGCCAGGCATGTTGGGGGAAGCTTTCTTCAAAACGCAGGTGGCCTGGGAGTCTTTCCAGGAAGACTCAGCAAAGCCTGTGTTCTGTCTACTGCAGACACTTTGGACTCCACATGGAATTCTGCGGTTTTGTCCTTTGCTCAAAACGTCTTTGGTAAACCTCGATCCTGGTCCCCTCCCAAGCTGGGTTCCACCCCTGTGCAAGCAGCCGCCTATTCCAGTCCTGTCTGACTGGTGCCCCTCGGCCGCAGCGGGTCTAAGCTAGCCAGTGAGTCTGGGCCCTGCTCAAAATCCACCTCTCCCATTGCTCTCGGTATCGGGTTAAAAGTCCTGACTCATAATGGGGTGTTTTTACATGAGTATATGCACTTGTCTCGAGCATTTCGCTGTATGTAAAATTTATCTCAGTTAAAAAAATTATTTTTAATCAATAAACTGACTCACATGTTCTGTATGATCTAGCCCTGCAAGCTTCCCCAAATTACTTATCTTGTGCTAAACTTCCCCCTCATTTGATCGTCCACTGGTCACTCTGGCATCTTTTTTTTTTAGTGAGAGGAGGGGAGGCAGAGACAAACTCCCCACATGCGCCCAGACCAAGATGCACCCGGTAAGCCCGCTAGGGGGCAATGCTCTGCCCATTTGGGGCCCTTGCTCCACTGCAACTGGAGCAATTTTTTTTAGCACCTGAGGTGGAAGCCATGGAACCAGCCTCAGCACCAGGGGCCAACTCACTCCAATCAAGCCATGACTGCAGGAGAGGAGGAGAGAGAGAATGAGTGAAAGATAGAGAAAGAGAGAAATGAGGGGGAGGGGTAGAGAAACAGACGGTGGCTTCTCCTGTGTGCCCTGGCCGGGAATCAAACCTAAATATCCACAACCGGGCCAACGCTCTACCACTGAGCCATGAGTCAACCGGCCAGGGCCCAACTCTGGTACCTATTTCACTTCCCCCACAAGGAGGCTCTTTCCCACCTGAAGGCCTACACACACGTGGCTCTTTCTGCCTGGACTCTCTTTCTGCCATCCATGCCTGTCTCCTATTCATCCGGCCAGTCTCAGCTTGGGTGCCTTTTCCTCCAAGACCCCTTCCTTCCTCCATTCTCCCTGACTCCCAAGCGCATGCGCACGGTGCAGGCCGGGCACTTCTCCACTGCCCTTCCGCCCCTACTTCCATCCCCACAGCACTTCCTACTCCCACGTGTTTGATTATAGGCCCATGGAGACAGGCACCGACCTTCACTCACTGCGGGGTGTTGGCACCTGGCCTATCACAGATGATCAGTGAATATTCATCTAACGACTGTCAGATGAAGGCATAAGGACACTAGTCATCCCATCTCATCTCTGCCCGTCCTTCCCCATTTTGCTGACTAACGTGCTGCCTGAATTTTGTGACTGTCATCTCAGAGCCATCAGTTAAGACGTCACAGCTCTGGCTCTAATTCTGCTTGGGTTTCTTATCTCAGGAGAAAAAAAAAATTCTAAATTCAACAGAATTTAAATTGAGGTGACAACATACGTTTATAACATGCACATTTCAGGCACTATCTCATCTCTCAGCCAAGAGATTGGTTTGTCTGGACAAGGTTTGATGTCAGGTGTTCAGCTACCCGGCATTGGTCATTCTGGCCACTCCAAGTCAGCACAGACTCGATCCTTTCCTGAGATGGAATTATTAACATGACAACCTTCAAACTTTTCATTTTGAAAAGCAGAGGGGAAAAAAGGTAACCCGACTGAATTCCCCCAAAATTCTTCCCCATGCAAGGCAGTTTTGAAGGGTGGAGAGGAAAAGGAGAGGGATGAGTCAGTGTGAATCAGCATTAAGAAAAAAGCTCTGCTTCTGGTAAACAGTTTGCTCTTTTATAGACAGGATTAGGGTTACTTGACTCTGGCCGCTAAAAATACACAAACAACAGGTGGTATACATTATATAAGTAGTTGCAAAACAGAAACACAGATCACTGGCTCTACAAAGGGAACAGTTCGTCAGAGATGGGCCAGACCTTCTCCAGGGCCTGTTTCTTCTCCGAGAAGTGTCAAGACTAAGTAAGCAGTTCTTTTAAGACAATTAAGATCCTAAATATTCCTACTGCTCCCTCAAGCGACCTAAAGAAATGACTGCACTTCCCTCACAAGAACCGCCCCTGAATGAGCACCTACTATGTGCTAATGACTGTGCCTAGCACCTCATATAATTCGTCTTTCAACTAACAACAAACCTGGAAGGTGGGTATTACTATTAACATTTTATAGACCAGGAATCTGGGGCTCACAGAGGCTAGGAAATTTACCCAACGCTGCAGAGCAGTGGCGCCATGCCTTGAGTCTGGATCTGACTTGGGAGCGCTCGTCTCCCCGGGTCTCAATCTCCACTCGGAAATACGTATGAATCGCCTCGTGCAAGGCAATGTACCAGGTACCACAGGACACACAAGGGCATGAGGCCGCCCCAATTACCATGAAGCAAGGGTAAAAGAAAAACAGGATTACTAGGAGAGATTCATTTCTCTACGTCCCTAACCTTGAAGAAGGCCCGCCACATAGGAGTTCCCCGGGAAATTATTTTTGAAATATATGTGAAAGATAAAGAAAACGCCAACCAAATGTAACACAAGGCAGTTGGTGGTTAGTGTCATAAGCAAGAATGTGCTGTGGGAGTTTAGATCCCATCGTGGTGCAGGGCTCTGAGGGAGACCCCTGAGCACGTGGCCTCTGAGACAAGCTGGACGGATGGGCTTTGAGAGGCGACAGTGAAACAAGAGATCAATGGAACACCGGGAACGATGCAGTGGGGTGAACCCTTTGGCACCTCCAGCAAAACATGGAGAAATAAGGGACATCGTGTGGGCCTTGGGTGTCCATTTCCCTTGAATTTAACCCATAGCTCCTTCACTAGGGGATTGGTTAGGTCAAGGACTCCAATCTGTGTGTGTGTGGGGGGGGGATTTTTGGTTGTCACACTATTTGACTGCCTTCTTGGTAGTTAGTTGATGGGGACCAGGAGGTTAAACGCCCAGCAAATTGTGAGGCAGTCTTTTTTTTTTTTTTTTTTTTTTTACAGGGACAGAGAGAGTCAGAGAGAGGGATAGATAGGGACAGACAGACAGGAATGAAGAGAGATCAGAAGCATCAATCATCAGTTTTTTGTTTCAACACTTTAGTTGTTCATTGATTGCTTTCTCATATGTGCCTTGACCGCGGGCCTTCAGCAGGCCAAGTAACCCCTTGCTCGAGCCAGCGACCTTGGGTCCAAGCTGGTGAGCTTTGCTCAAACCAGATGAGCCCGCGCTCAAGCTGGTGACCTCGGGGTCTCGAACCTGGGTCCTCGGCATCCCAGTTCGACGCTGTATCCACTGCGCCACCGCCTGGTCAGGCTTGAGGTAGTCTTATGGACACAAAAACTGCCCTTCTCCTGACTTCCAAATACCAAGACATTCACATAAGTGGAAAACCTGTTTATTATTATATGGGCCTAGAACTTCCTTTTATGTTACGAAGCACTTTCGCATGGTTTTAGAGGCCATACACGTTGCATGGGAAAAGAGAGCTATCGAGACCATGGAAAAGGAGGACGTGCTCCGTTTGTATTTAGGGGTAAATGATCATGTCTGTAACATGCTTTCAAGTTGTTCTGAAGAAATGAAAAGCACACATATATGCAGATAAAGCATATTCAGCACAATGTTAACACTGATCTATAGATGTTCATTGTACTTTTTAATTTTTTTCTGTATGTTTGAAAATTTTCATAATAGAGAGCTCAGAAAAAATAAATCTGGCCCTCATTAAATGAAAGGTTATAATAACAGCTAAGAGCACAGACTCTATCACTCTGTGGCTGTAGGCAGGTAATTTTCCTCTCCCTGTGCCTCAGTTTCCCTCTCTGTAACATGAAGATAATAGCACCTACCTCATAGAGCTGTTATAAGGATGGAATAATCTGATAAATGGAAGCTGCTTGGCACAGATATGCACTCTAGAAGGCACAGGTATTATCACTGCACCTCAGTCAACAGTCCCCATCCACACACAGGCCCATTCTCCTCCTGAGTTATCTATGCAAGTAGCAAGGTTGGAAGTTCTTGACTAAAAGTCGTTTTCACAGTTTCCTCCCTATCAGATCCGCTCCCTCTCCCCCCTCCTTGCATCTGCTCCAGCCAGATAGATCCTCCTCAGCCTGATACTCGGGGCACTTCTTTGTTCTCAGACATCTCCTGACCATGTTCTCGCCCCACCCCGCCTGAACACCTTTTCTCCTTCCTCCTCCTAATTCCTACTAACCCTAAGGATCCGGGCCGAGCACCGGCTCTCTGGTGGGCCCTGCCAGACTCAGCCGCCACGTGGCTGTCCTCTTCTGGCGTCCTCCCAAAGCATAAGACTGCCTTCAAGTCTCAATTACCTTTCCATTTGTAGGTATCTCCCTAAACAGGCTTTAAACGCCTTGAGGACTAAGGCCTTCCTTTTCCATATTATTTTATTAGGATTCTCACAGCCCCTCGAAGACTCATTGTGAAATCTTCCTTTGCTTCAGGCTGCTGCATTTGCTCACTGAAACCTGCTCGTGTTCTTAACGATGCCTCAGATGAAAACTTGATCCAAAGGCTTTGCCCCAAACACAACGCTTCACTTGACAATAGCTTCTGTGCTGGCATAGAGCCCAAGTGGTCCCAAAGAATGCCAAGTTCCTCGTGCTGCACATTCAGAGGCCAGGACACCCTAAAGCAGGGGTCCCCAAACTTTTTACACAGGGGGCCAGTTCACTGTCCCTCAGACCGTTGGAGGGCTGGACTATAAAAAAAACTATGAACAAATCCCTATGCACACTGCACATATCTTATTTTAAAATAAAAAAACAAAACGGGAACAAATACAATATTTAAAATAAAGAACAAGTAAATTTAAATCAACAAACTGACCAGTATTTCAATGGGAACTATGCTCCTCTCACTGACCACCAATGAAAAAGGTGCCCCTTCCGGAAATGGGGCGGGGGCCGGATAAATGGCCTCAGGGGGCCGCATGCGGCCCGCGGGCCATAGTTTGGGGACCCCAGCCCTAAAGTACTGCTCTGGGTGTCAGCTGGTACCTCCTCCTGAACATACCCTAAGTCTGGCATGTGCTGTGTCTTCCCTTCCCACCCAGCAAACCATCCTTCCGCCTGAGTTCCCACTAGAAGGCCGATGTAATTAACAGTGACATGCTGAAAGTGACCGGATCGGAGTCCTCTCCTGAGGAGGCTGCCAGGAGAAAGGTATACACAAGGGGGCAGAGCAAGGAAAAGCAAAGCATCGTTCCAGACCGGGACTCTGACACCGGCACCAAGTCGAATTCCAGTGAGTTCAGCTGGACCATGCTGTTCACAGTGTTCCTTTGCTGAGAACCTTCTAATACTTTCCACTGTACTTAGAAGGAGATGCGTGCTCCTCTTCGCGGCCACGAAGCCTGGCGACCCCGCCTGGACTGTGTCTCTAGTCGGAAACGGTACTTCTCTCCCTCTCCCCGGCATCACGGCTCTGTCCGAGCTTTGAGCGGACAGCCTCAGCTCTGCTTCAGAGCCCTTGTGCCCGTGGCTTCCACTCATGGTCACACTCACCAGCTGCGTGACCACAGATAACTATCTCAATCACTATGAAACTCAGTTTCCTATCAATGAAGGTCAGTACGTTTTAAATACTGGATAAAATCCCCCGATTCCTTCAGAAGTTAAAACTATTCCCAATTTCACTTTTCAGTGATTAACAAGGAGGATCAAGGAGTACATCTGACCCCTTTTTAACTTCCTTTTCACTCAGAGACATAAATATGTACCAAAGTAAAGGATTCCCATAATTATAAAAACCCAAAGTTTTTTCCCCATTGACTCTACTGATTTAAAAGTTTCAATTCGATTTAAATTAGAAGTAGCACATCTTCTAATACAACATTGGTTAGATGGCTACTATGAATGATCTGTGCTAGATCCTTTGAAAAGCAATACTAACAAAATATACTGAAGTCCTGGGGTGGGGTCAAGTAAAGAGACAGTGTAATAAAACATTTAAATAAGACAGTCTATGGGAAATAAATCTAAGAGTTCATATGTCACCGGGGCCAAAGAGTGGCATTAGGATAGTGCTCTTTTTGAGATAAAACTGTACTTTGTGTTTATTTGTTTTTTGTTATTTGAGGATAGAGAATGAGGGAGGGTAGTTTGTTTGACTGAAGACGTTTATGAAAGTACAAGATGTTAATCAAAGATGGAAAGAAAGCCAACTTTTTACTTACTGAAACAACAAAAATCAAACTTTAAAAAAATCAAACCTAATGGCAAGTGGTTATTTGAAGAGGGAGAAAAATCTTCCAGAGAATTTAAGGTTAGGGCACTGACCCTCTGACCTGCATTTACATAACTCTCATACCCAGGAGACGTGACAGCTGATTGTCCTGTCCAAACAAACTCCGCAGAAATTTATTATAACCCTCACAGAGGTCCCATTTCTCTTCCCACAGTATCTACTAATTCTTATCTCAGTGTGTGATTGGGATGAATGTTCTGCATAATTAGAATTCTTTGCAGTACTGAGGAGAAAACCAAGTGTTTAAAGCGTAGTCTTCATTTAAAAAAACACAACACTGACTTTTTTAGAGGAATTCTGGCTTTGGGAAAGCTCTTTTAACGAGGAGTTGAGCAACGTGCTGTAAGAGAAATATAGACAAATGAGGATACTGTTTATATTTCAAAGATGGTGAAACAGATTCTGCTGCAAAATTTGACCAAGTGTTCCTAAGGAAAGCTATTTTTAGCCCTTTATCAACTTGGTTGATAAGTATTTCATTTCTTGTGCATATATGGACAAGCTATATAAAGGCACATTGTTTCCATGCTTTAGAAACAAACATTTGGCAAATGGAAACGAAGCTTATTGCACTAGAATGTTTACTTGCTAGACTGAAAAGTAACTCAAGGGCCCACTAATGTGAAGCCTCAGAGTAAGTGCGAGTTCATACAGGAATAGGCTGGACTCCCCAAAACCATGGTCCCCTTCCAGAACAGACCACCAATCTAGAAAGCTGTGATGAATGCTAATTAATCCAGAACCCATTTCCGTGAACTGTTTCACGGTCTCATGTGGTATATAAGATGCTGTCACCATTCCCACTCTTTTCAGATGGAGAAACTGCAGCTCAGAAAGGCTGGTGTCCGAAGTCACAGAGTAGGGAAGCGCCGTGGCTATCACAGTCAGCTTCCTAAAGCTACGCAGAGGTGATGATGATGGCAGCGACAGCATGTCAGTCACACTCACCGTGTGCTGAGCATTGTTCCTTGCCCCCTTCCTATGTCGATTCAGGTCACCTTCAGGACCACCCTATCAGGTACACTGGCAGGTTTGTCTTCGGGCCACCAACCTACCCTTTGTCCACCCTGCCACTATACATCCCTGCTTCTGCCCCCACAGATTAAAATGAGCACTCTAAAGTCCTGATGTTCTCTCTACCCTCATCCCGACTCAAAACCGGCTCCAAAATGCTGATAATTACTGAAGCTGGATGAGGGGTAGTGGGAGTTTTTTACATTTTTCTACCTTCATATTTGAAAATTACCTTATACACCTTTAAAATGTTGTGCTCTAATGTGGAATCTGATCTACTGAAGAGGCTAGAAGACCAGCCTCCACTAAATGGATTCAAAGGATGTGTTATGGACGATAGCTATGTAATAAAAGAAAGTCACATCATCCCGCGAACCCCTTATGCTAGGAGAAATAAACGTCCCATGTATGCAGGATTCCTGTGCTCAACTAGCTAGGAGTTTAGGAGCAGACCAAAACAAACGCAAAAGGAATTACAGAGGAGGGGTATTTATGAGAAATGCTATAAAAAGAAAAGTTTAGCCCTGGCCGGTTGGCTCAGTGGTAGAGCGTCGGCCTGGCGTGCAGAAGTCCCGGGTTTGATTCCCGGCCAGGGCACACAGGAGAAGCGCCCATCTGCTTCTCCACCCCTCCCCCTCTCCTTCCTCTCTGTCTCTCTCTTCCCCTCCCGCAGCCGAGGCTCCATTGGAGCAAGGATGGCCCGGGCGCTGGGGATGGCTCCTTGGCCTCTGCCCCAGGCGCTAGAGTGGCTCTGGTCGCAACAGAGCGACGCCCCGGAGGGGCAGAGCATCGCCCCCTGGTGGGCGGAGCGTCGCCGCCTGGTGGGCGTGCCGGGTGGATCCCGGTCGGGCGCATGCGGGAGTCTGTCTGACTGTCTCTCCCCTTTTCCGGCTTCAGAAAAATACAGAAAAAAAAAAAAGAAAAGTTCAAACACAGTGCTATGTGAATTGGAAAAAGAAGTCACAGTAGGACAAATTTCCATTCAACGTTAACTCTCTGGGACAGTCCAAACTTTCTGGTGTATTGAACACTAAACATTATCTAAATTCAGTGAGTGGCGGCCCACAAGAAGAAATGGAGTTAAACCCAAAAGCAAAATTCATGCTGGAATGCCCACATGCCCTCTCTTCTGTGGCGCAATCATGGTCTCCAGACAGAAATCCAAGCCTCTAGGTGGAGAGAGCCAGAGCTCCTCAGATGTCTTAGGAGCAAAACATGTTAGCAGGGAAGAGAATAACCAAAACACCACTTATAACACTAAAAACTGAGAAACAATGCAAATGTCCAACAAAAGGATTTGGTGATATTATTCATGTCAACTGATGCACATTAATCTATTCATAACAATTAAAATAAATAAATAAAGTAGAAGCTCTCTCCCCAATGTGATCAGGACTAGTAACGGTAGAATTCACTAAAAACAAAACCAAAAACAACAGCTGGTTAAAGAGAGAAATCGTTTAAAATGTACATTCATTTGTCAAATACTTGATAAGAAACCAAGGCTTTTTCTTGAGAATAAGTTCTAGCAATTAAAGTTCTGGCATGAACCACACCCGTGATACGTGTCTATGATTTCTAGTTTTTACTGGAAAGCCACTTGTGAAATGAAATCTGAAGGCAAAATCCAACGTTTTGATGAACTTTTGTCCTCATTCATTTCAGAGATCTCGTCTTACCTATAATTTGACAAGAACCTTTTTTTTAAAAATCATTTCTCTTTATCAGGTCTTTTAAATGCATTCAGTGTTTTGGGGTTTTTTTTAAAGTCATTTTTTCCCCCTTTTGGTCCTCATGTTTCATTAGTTTACACTTAGTTATTTTGTAATTCAATAACAAGGAGAACAGGCTTGGCAATGACCCACCTGACTCTTGTTCTTCATCCTCATCATCATGGCAATACTTACAAGGTGTTTAATATGTGCCATGCATTGTTCTAAGCATTCTACCTATATTAAGCCCTTTACTCCTCAAGGTCTAGATACCATTGTGACATCACCTTTTGAAAAAGGACACGCAGTGAGGTTGAGTAACTTGCCTGGGGTCACACAGCTAGTAAATGGCAGAGAACTGCGACACAGGTAGTAGTCTGGTTCCAAGTTGGTGACTTCAATCACTGTACTAAAAACTCCTTAAAGCCAAAAAAGTGAGAGATTCAGTGTGGCGGAGCTCGAGAGCAGTGCTGTTCACAGTAGTTTCTGCAATGAGGTCAGCGGTTGAGATCTGAAACCCCAGTTCTTCGCACTGTACAACTGCGCATTTCTGTGGGCCCTAGGGCTTCCCCAGTATTGGCCAGCCTGAGAACAGTGCCTCTCAGGCCATAGGAAACCTGTGCCATTTAGTAGTCGCCTGGAAATAACATTTTAATTAAGTTTTAGTTACTTTCAATCATAGTGCCTTCAGCTTGAATAGATTATCCATAAGAAATTGACCTAAAGCGAAAAGATCTGATGTCTCACTTAACTTAAAAACCACAGGGAAGCCTGACCTGTGGTGGCATAGTGGATAAAGCCTCAACCTGGAAATGCTGAGGTCGCCGTTTCGAAACCCTGGGCTTGCCTGGTCAAGGCACCTATGGGAGTTGATGCTTCCAGCTCCTCCCCCCTTCTCTCTCTCTGTCTCTCTCTCCTCTCTCTCTCTCTCTCTCCTCTCTAAAAATGAATAAAAAAAACCCCCACAGGGAAACAGGTACGATCCTTCAGATAAGCTAATTTAAAATAATACATATAGTTTCCATTTTCTTAGGTTGCAAAAATACAATCAGTGAGCAGCAGAATGCTAAGCTTTCATACAAATACCCAAAGAAAAACACAGTCTAGTCTTAAAAACATTACTGGCCATGGACAATCATTGAAAAACCGCTACTCAAACCCGGGTGATGGATGAGTAAATATTACCATCATAATTGTTTATGAAAACTCACAAGCTATATTTTTAAATGATATACGTATACATATATAATACTGTCATTCTTCAGGCAGCCAAGACCCCCAAATAAAGAATGTTATAGCATAGAATTAAAAAAGGACTACGTACTTCGATAAAAGTAAAAATTAAAAACAAAAGAAAGCTTTATGTGTAAAACATTTTGCAGTTTGTTCACGAGCACCTGCCTGTCTCTCTCCCCCAATCCTACCATGTTCAGAGCTACCCCAACGAGGTGCAAATTTCCCCCTTAAGACCTTACAGCTATTAGCTGTCTCAAACCAAAGGAGACTGCTAATCATTTTTTTCAATAAAAAGGGCGTGCCCCAGTCTACATAGAGACAAAGGCAGCGCTGTAAACTGAAACTGAGCAGGGCTTGGGGTAGCAGGAGGCTTAACTATTCACCACTGGAAAACAGATTTCAGAAATAATAACAGCAGCTAATATTTACTGAGTGGCTCTCATTGCCAGGTCCTGTGTTAAGTGCTTTAACTATATAGCTAATCCTTACAACTCTATGCAGTAGGTGCTATTACTAAGGAACTCACTAAACATCATATATTTATTCGAAATACTTCGGGAATATAGTAAAGCTTTGAAATTTGGTTTCCCCACTTACTGGCTGATTCTGAGCAACTTACACTTTTTCTTTTTCTTTTTTTTTTTGCAAGAGAGACAGACAGACAGACAGGAAGGGAGAGAGATGAGAAGTATCAACTCGTAGTTGCAGCACTTTAGTTGTTCATTGATTGCTTCTCATATGTGCCCTGGCCGGGAGCTCATGTCTATGATCGTAGCTCAATGGCAACCCCGAACTCAAGCAGGATGAACCTGCGCTCAAGCCACTGACCTTGGGGTTTTGAACCTGGGTCCTCAACATTCCAGATCAACACTCCATCCACTGCGCCACCACTTGGTCAGGCTGTAGTTACTTCTTAATATGACACTGGCTCTCTTCTCTCAAAAGGAGAGTGTCAAAAATATTTGTAATACATTAAACTTCTCTAACTTCAGTTGTTTACATTTTTTGTTTACTTTCCCAATTATTCATGTTTCCCCTACTAAAGACAGAAAGTAAAATTACAGAAGACTGTGTTGTTGAGTAAAAACTGAACACAATTAGGAATCAATGTAATCTAAATAGGACTTGTTTAAAACATGCAAAGTGCTGTCTGACCAGGCGGTGGCGCGGTGGATAGAGCATCGGACTGGGATGCGGAGGACACAGATTCGAGACCCCTAGGTCGCCAGCTTGAGCGCGGGCTCATCTGGTTTGAGCAAGGCTCACCAGCTTGAGCCCAAGGTCACTGGCTCGAGCAAGAGGTCACTCGGTCTGCTGTAGCACCCCCCCCCCCCCGTCAAGACACATATGAGAAAGCAATCAATGAACAACTAAGAAGCCGCAAGGAAAAATTGATGTTTCTTAGCTCTCTCCCTTCCTGTCTGTCTGTCCCTATCTGTCCCTCTCTCTGACTCTGTCTCTGCCACAAAAAAAAAAACCAACGAAAACATTCAAAGTGCTTTTAGAAGACTAGATATGTAATGTTTAGCACTAATCTTCATCTCAAAATAAAAGTTAATTAATAGAGGTTCCAATCTAAGGAACAGAAAGAGAAATTAAGCACAATCTGACTTCAGCTTGCAGAATGGGTTGGAGGGAGAGCCAGAAAGATCTTTCAATAATGTAAATCTGATTAAGTCATTTCCCTTCCATTCAATGGCTTCCCTCTGCTTTCGGGAAAAAGTCCAAGCTCCTGAATTAAGGCTCCGGTGGCTGGCTCTCCAGCCTTATTTCCACCCTCCCTCAGGACCCATGCCTGCTTCGCGCCACAAGCAGGGAGGGCTTCCCCTTACACTCCTCTCCCCTACCTCTTAGTTGTCAAGTCCTGTGGATTCTCCCGGGACCCCTCTCAGATCTGCCTTCTCCATCCCACTCCTGCTGCCACTGCCCTAGATCAGGCCTGTCTCGTTTTAATTTCACTTTTTTTTTTACCTTTACTCCTCCATCTCCCCAAATAGGCTAAATATATCCTTATTGCTTTTTCTAATTATGAAAGCAATTCATGCTCATAAAAAAGAAAAATAATGCAAAAAAGAAAGGAATAAAAGTCTCCCCAGGATCTCAAGACACAGACATATAAAGAACTTTTTCAAGTACATCCAGGTGCACGGCAGCATTATTCACAAAAAGCCCTAATCAGGAAGCAACCCAAATGTCCATCCATGAAATGGATAAACAAAGTGTGCATATGCACGCACTGTATGTACAAAATGTTTTGGAATGTTATTCAGTTTCAAAAAGGAAGGAAATTCTGACAGATGCTACAACATAGCTGAACCTTGAAAACATGGTGCTAAATGAAAGCCAATCACAAAAAGATAAATATTATATGATTCCACTTAGACAAAGTATCCAGAGCAGTCAAGTTCACACAGACAGACAGTAGAACCCTGATTGCCAGGGGCTGGGGGAGGGGAAACGGGATCTTGTTTAATGGGTGTAAAGTTTCAGTTTTACAAGATGAAAAGGTTCTGGAGAATGACTGATTGCACGATATAAATATCCTTAACACTATTGAACTGTACATTGAAAATGGTTAAGATGATAAATTTTATGTTATGGGCATTTTACCACAATTAAAAACACAATTTTAAAAAAATAAATCTTTCCCAGACATTTCTCCTATAAATAGGTATGTATATATTTAAAAGAAGTTAAAAATAGGCACATACTCCCCTGGCCGGTTAGCTCAGCGGTAGAGCGTCGGCCTAGCGTGCGGAGGACCCGGGTTCGATTCCCGGCCAGGGCACACAGGAGAAGCGCCCATTTGCTTCTCCACCCCTCCTCCGCACTTTCCTCTCTGTCTCTCTCTTCCCCTCCTGCAGCCAAGGCTCCATTGGAGCAAAGATGGCCCGGGCGCTGGGGATGGCTCTGTGGCCTCTGCCCCAGGCGCTAGAGTGGCTCTGGTCGCAATATGGCGACGCCCAGGATGGGCAGAGCGTCGCCCCATGGTGGGCGTGCCAGGTGGATCCCGGTCGGGCGCATGCGGGAGTCTGTCTGACTGTCTCTCCCCGTTTCCAGCTTCAGAAAAATGGGAAAAAAAAAAAAAAAAAAAAAAAAATAGGCACATACTGTAATATGCTTTTCATACCTAACCATACTTTAAACTTCTTTCATATATATAATATATATGAGATATATATATATATATATATCCCACCTCATTCTTTTTTTTTTTTTTTTTTTTAACAGAGACAGAGTTAGAGAGAGGGATAGACAGGAACAGAGAGATGAGAAGCATCAATCATTAGTTTTTTTGTTGCGACACCTTAGTTGTTCATTGATTGTTTTCTCATATGTGCCTTGACTACAGGCCTTCAACAGACCGAGTAACCCCTTGTGCCAGTGACCACTTGAGCCAGTGACCTTGGGTCCAAGCTGGTGAGCTTTTGCTCAAATCAGATGAGCCCGCGCTCAAGCTGGTGACCTCGGGGTCTCGAACCTAGGTCCTCGGCATCCCAGTCCAACACTCTATCCACTGCACCACTGCCTGGTCAAGCTCCACCTCATTCTTTTTTAATGGCTAGTAGTACCCATCACATGACTGCACCATAATTTAACCAGTCTGTTTGCAGTTTTTCAATGTTATAAAAACATCATAGTCAACATCTTAGTATATTTCTCATTATGTCTTATGCTAGACATCCAGTTTTTTTCATAGCCCTTTTTGGGTATCAATATCCCGATTTTCCAAAGGGAAAAATACCTCCTCTTAACCCAAACACTTGTTGTCCTCATCCTACCTCCTCCCCTCCAGCCTACACTTTTTCTGTTTGGCTGTCCTGGGCACGTTTATTTTAAAGTTTATTCCTCATACTTAATTTCCATAATGCTACTGTCATTTCTTCTATACTGACATTTTCTGACTGTCGTGGCTTGCATAACACAATTGCTTTTTGTCTATCTTCTAGCTGCTGGTTCACTTAACCCTGTATCTAGTTATTTTTAACTTAATTCTGTTGAATTTTCAGAGCATATAATCATACAATAGGCAGACAATCACGTCATCTCGTAAAGCCTAAATGCTCTTGGGCTCAGGCCGACCTGGATGCAAATCCTCCGCGACCTTTCTTAAGCATTTTCCCTGGGTTTCCTCACCCAGGAGCTGGGAACTCTAAGGAGGCTATCTCGCAGCTTTGTTGTAAAGGTCACATTATTGAGACTTGTGGGTGAAAAGTGCTTAGCACAATAGCACCTCCATAAACGTTTGCTATCTGCCGATAATGAAAATACAACTTTCCCTCCACATTTACACCTTTTATTTTCCTCTTGTTGCACTGTACTGGTGGCCCTCCTTTTCAGCATTTACCTTGCTCCCCACTTCTCCCCCCAAAAGCAGAAGCCACTAGACTCCTTTTAAAGCATCTGTGATGTGGATCTCATCCACTCTCACCTTCTCAGGAGAGCTGTGCCACTGCTTTTCCCTTCCCCTCTGTGTGTTCTCAGCGTTTCTCACCTTTGCCCTCAGCATTTCAGTCTGCTCTCCTCTCTCTCTTGCGTGCCTAAAGAGGCTTCACCTGATTCCCCAATCACATTCCGCCTTCTCCCCCTTCTCCTTCACAAACTTCTTTCAGCTGCCTACACGCTGTCTCTACCTTCTCTCAGGTCCCCCTCTCTCCTCATCCCACTGATACATCATATTGAACCTTTGGAAGCTGCTGGCATCATAGATTCTGCCACCACCGTTTCTCCAAATGTACTCAGTTAGATCCCCAGTGATATCTATACTTATTTATCCAAAGGACACTTTAATATTCAAGCTATTTAATTTGAAAGCTCAGCAGCATCCAGCAAAATGGAGCTCTTCCTTAGGCTTTCATTACTGCACAATCCTAAATTCCCTTCTACTCCTCTGGCCATTTCTTCTTGGTGTTGTCTTAAGTGAATGGTTCTTCCAAGAGCATTCACAGTGGCCCTGAATGAGCTGGGCCTTTTAAAAATATCTCTCTGGATCGGTCCCTTCCAATATTGATTAAGTTCTGCTTATACTGGATGGCTTTAGTCTTTTAAATATTGATTTAAGCTCTAGTTGTGCTAGGCTGCTTCCACTTCTATGAATGTACCTTTAAACCTGTTTGAAATATATGCCATGAGGGCAGAGACCTAATTCCTTACTGCCTGCCTGGCACATAGTAGATGCTCAATAAATACTTTTTTGGACACCATAAATGAATGGCTGCAATGTAAAAGTAGATTGGAGGAGTGACGACAAGAAAACTCTGATCTTTCTGAAACCATACCTCAATCAAACACACACCACACACTCACTGACCACTTAAAATCCTGATGGCTCCCACCGGCCCCCAAGATAAAGTCCAAACTTCTCAAAACTTGCAAGAAGATACAAGAAAAGTTTTTTAGAAGGAGCACCTCTTATCTCTCACACATCATCTAGCTAGATCACTTCTACTTCTCAGAATCTGATGCTAGCCAGCTTGTGAAATCTTGCAAATTCCCAAGAAGCCTGTGCTCTTTCCCCAGGGCTTTGCGCACACTGTTTACCCTGCCTAGAACATCATGCACTCATCGGCCTCATCTTATGACCAATACAGAGGCAGACTTCATGTCTCATTTTGGAAGTCATCCCCTTTCGGAATCTCTCTTTCATCATCCACCCAACCTCATCTTTGGAGACCTGGATTAACGGCGTTCTTTGTGTATTCATAGCCCCTTGCATGTCCAAAATCACAGCGCGAACCACACAAGTTCCTATTTATGCTGTGAAACTGTGGTGTTTCCTGAGGACAAGATGTCTCATTCACTCTTCTGCCTAAGGCAATCAGCCCAGGCCCTGGCACACAAAACACGCTCAATGATAGGCCTCCTTGTAGTACTGGTATACCTTGGAGATACAGCGAATTGAGTTCTAGACCACAGCAATAAAGCACGTATTGCAGTAAAGCCAATCGTAATCTTTTTCACAGGTGGAGGGCCTAGCTCTTCGTTTGTATTGTATAAATGCGCAACACCTGTGGAACGCGATTAAAGCCAAGAGCAATTAAAGGAGGTATGGTATGCCTATGTAGTAATCATCAAAGCTCCCAAGTAGTGAGGACTTACCTGCAAGGGCTTAAGCTTAAGATATAAATTAACTTTGTAATAACCTTATAAGACAGGTATGACCACTGTCCCCATTTTTCAGATGGGAAAACTGATACACAAAGTCAATCTTCTCTAGACCCAGAAGAATCACACACAGACATACACATTTTTTTTTTTTTTTTTTGCAGTTTTTAGTTATTCCCCGGCCCCCAAATAAGAAGGGCTTTTCTGTTTTCAAAGAAACTTTCAGATCAGGCTAAAGCAATGGCCCCAAAATACAATGAACAGCCGAAAGCGCACTCCAAACCAGCGCCGGGCAGGGTTAAGGGGCACAAACACCGGCTGAGGGGATGAGGGTCCGGCCTCCACCACCCGGTCCCTCGCCCTCTGCAAAGAGTCCGCACCAGAGTGGCGTGTTTGTTTGCGACTACCCACTCAGACCCCGCTCACCTGCTGTCCAGCCGCCTCGCCGAGTCGGGGCCGTCGGTCCGCAGCGCCTCCCCCGGGCTGCCAGGCGTCCGCAGCGCGCAGCGGAACCCGTTGCCTTGGCGACCGGAGCGGCTGAACTCCCGTGGTACACGCTACGGCGGCTCGGAAGGGACTGGGAGGGTTCGCGGGTCCTTCCGCCGCCCGCGAGCCGGGAGAGGAGTGAAAATGGATGGGAGTTGGGACCCAGAGCGGAGCGGCCTTTTTTTTACACATCGACACTGAACGTCCCCCCGCCCCCAAAACCCATGTAGGGTTTGGCATCCTGGAACTTGGCCCCGAGGGAAGGGAGAGGAAGGGAATGCTAGGGAAAGGGGGACAACAAGGCGTTGGGGGGACTTGAGCCTCGGATCCTGCCTGTGCCTCCTTTTCTCACTCTGTAACTTGTGATGGAGACCCTCCGTGGAGAGGACTGGGCCGCAGGCGGAACCTGGCTAGACGGGGCATATCTAAAGACGTGAAAACTGATGTGGGAGGGGTGACAGCTGCCTCTTTCTCTAATCTTCCGACGCGGTGGTGTGGCAAATAAATAAACTTGTTTCTTTGGGTTCAAGTTGCGAATTAGATCACCACGTTTAATTTCAAGATGGAAAATAATTTAGTTTGTGACCAGCGATTGTACTTGGAATAATCCTGCAGATACACTGGAACATGAGCCTAAGGATATTTATTGCTCTGTTTTTTGTAAAAACAGAACAATTAAAACCAGTCTAAATGTCTATCGGCAGGGGATTGAGTAGATAAACTATAGTGCATCCATAAAACGGATTTATAGCAAGAATTAAGAGAGACCCAGGAAGATAACGATAAGAGTTTAGTTGTAGACCTGTAAAAAGGGGATGACAGATGATACTTATAACGCTAGCATATGCATATATGAACTCTGGAAAGAACTGGGAGATGGGGGATAAGAAAATACATTTTCACTGTATGTTCTTTTATGTAGTATTTTAAAAAACCAAGTGCATATATCATCTTTTCAAACAATATATAGGAGTTTAGAGGACTGTATCACCCCAAAATATGCCACTTTATAAAGATTATTTTGAGCTGAAGGCAACTGAGAAGTAGATACAGAAAGACTCCTCCTGTCAATATGGGAAGGGCTGCGTTGGGTGGCCGTGACCCTTCTGTCCTATAAGATAATGTCACTGAAGGGTTCTTGCAATAGGTGGAAATCGGAGTTGAGAATCTTACTTAAAATCGTGCTTTCCTCCAGCTTTGCCACCTAGAGAATGCACACGTAACCACTGGGGTTAAAAAACACTGAGATGGGCCTGACCTGTGGTGGCGCAGTGGATAAAGCGTCGATCTGAAAATGTTGAGGTCGCCGGTTTGAAACCCTAGGCTTGCCTGGTCAAGGCACATGTCGGAGTTGATGCTTCCAGCTCCTCCCCCCTGTCTCTCTCTCCTCTCTAAAATGAATAAATAAATTAAAAAAACAACAACACTGAGATGGGCAAGATCCCACATTTGGGAGGACTAATGCTTGCAGGTCAGAAAATGAAAAACTCTTCAGCCGCTGGCTTGACCCAGTGTTCCTTACTGAATGTAAACAGTGTTCAGAGAATGTAAACAAGTATCAGACAGCCACTCCATAGTTGGAACAAGGCAGAGCCTGACCTGTGGTGGCACAGTGGATAAAGCGTCGACCTGGAAATGCTGAGCTCGCCGGTTCGAAACCCTGGGCTTGCCTGGTCAATGCACATATGGGAGTTGATGCTTCCTGCTCCTCCCCTTTCTCTCTCTCTCTCTCTCTCTCTCTCTCTCTCTCCTCTCTAAAATGAATAAATATCAAAAAAAAAAAAAAAAAAAAAGAGGAACAAGGCAGAGACAAATAGGATTCAACATCCTCCTCTTCTAACATGAGCGGGTCCTGCTTCTTGAATTTTCAGTGACAATTCTGGCCTTGCTTTATTTGATTCTCCTACCTTCTGGATAAAAATTATTAAGATACATAATCATCAAATTGTCCCTGCTTCTTGATTATGTCACATTCAAAACAAATCCCCACTTTCTTTTTTAAAATTTTTTTATTTATTAATTCATTTTAGAGAGGAGAGAGTGAGAGAGAGAGAGAGAGAGAGAGAGAGAGAGAAAGGGGGGAGGAGCAGGAAGCATCATCTCCCATATGTGCCTTGACCAGACAAGTGCAGGGTTTCCAACCGCAACCTCAGCGTTCCAGGTCAACGCTTTATCCCTTGCGCCACCACAGGCCAGGCAATCCCCACTTTCTTAAACCACCCTTAGAGATACCCAGCACAAACCCAAATCCCAACATAAGCTCCTCCCAAGTCCCTTAACAAGATATCTCACGGTTCCCCTGGTGTACATCCTTAATAAACAAGCTACTGATAAATCTTCTTGATGACAGGGTTTTATGAGCTACCTGGAAGGTTCAGTGGTCCTGGAACACCCGACTTGGGCAGGTATTTGTGGGGAAGAGGAGCACATAAACTGAGGCAGGGATTAGGAAAGTTTGAGTAACTATCCTTCCTCTGCCATCAAGACTTTCTGTGGCCTTGGGCAAACCGTTTCACTTTCAGCCTTTTTTCCTTTTCTATAAAAGAAGAGATCTGAGTATATTTCTAAGGCTTCTGCCAATCTAAAGATTATAGGATTCCAAACTCCATTGCTTCTTATATTCTCAAGTATATGTTCCCTTACATTAGCCATTTGTATAACATTGTTGTCATATCTACATACCACCCATACTGTTATGTATTTAAATTTATTTTATTTTTGTTAGGTTGGCCAAAGGAGGGATGCACAAGCCTGATGAGTTTTATAAGAAGTTTATTTATGCATCTGCAAAACAGACGGGCTAAGACCCTGGTGGCATCAGCGGAGAGCTGGAGAGCTGCAGGAAGGGGGGGAGTCTGATCTAGGGGTTGCTGCAGGCATTTGCTGGCATGGGGTTGCCTGCACCTGGCCATGCTCAGATTAGCATATATTGGTTTGTTGCCTTTGGTTACAGACTGTCTCCCTTCCCCAACCCTCAGGTCTGTCCTGATGGCCTTGTCCCAAGGACATTTCCCAGAACCTCCCCAGAGTGGGGCAGTTGCTTAAGGGGAGGGGGAGGTTGGGTGCGTGAGATGCTAATGAAGTCCCAGCACTAGTGGGAGGTTGGGTGAAGGGGATTTGAGTTAAAAAGGGGCTGTGGATTTAAAGGAGCCCTGAACCCAAACCTAACAATTTTATTTATTGATTTGAGAAAGGAAAGAGAGAGAGCACACGAAATGGAGGAGGAGCAACTCATTGTAGTTGCTTCTCTTATGTGCCTTGACCAAGCAAGCCTGGGGGCTTAGAACCAGCGACCTCAGCATTACAGGTCAACATTTTTATCCACTTTGCCACTGTTAAGCCTAATCTGGAGGGACTCGAAACATTGAAGACGCGAACAAAATCCGTCGATTACACATCAAAGCTTTATTGTCTAGCTTGGCCAAGCGGCAGCAACTCCAACAGAAATCTAAGGGAGAACGAGCTGGCCCTTTGTTCTACTTAGTTTTTATAGTTTTGCAAGTGGGAAGTATAGAAGCAAAAATTGCAATTAGGTGCCCTTTACCACTATTGGTTATAGTCATATGTCCTTTAACATGATAAGTCCATGTTCAATTTGCAAGCCATACATCATTTTGGAGAAAACAAAATTTACAAGTCAACACAATGATAGAAAGATGTCTCTTTACATATTAAGAGACATTCCTATATTTTCTAATGTTTATCCGCCATCTCTTTGTCCAGAGTCACACACATTAACTATATGCATTCATGAGAGAGAGTTTCCGTGGGGACAAATGCCCGCAAATGGCTCATTACTATAAGAAAAGGTTTATTTTGGCTTTTCTCTTCCTGCACCTGGCTAGCCATTCACCCCTTTCCCCACAGGTGTAATGGAATGTCAGGGAATCCATGTTTTCCTCCCCTTTGCATTTATAATACAATGCCAAGGGCCATCCTGGTTGTATGTCAATCACACAGTACAGAGATTATTCACAAAATTTCTCTGCACACCTTAACCGAAATGAATAAAATGTTCTTTAAGCCTCTTAAAATATTAATATCGATTTTGTAGCTTTTGGTACTTTACAACACCTGCGGGTGAGGTGGCGCAGTGGCTCCTCAAGGCTCCTCACCACCACAGGCCAGGCTAAATAATTTTCAAGGTTTTTTTCTTTAAATAGACTCAATTTTCACTTACATCTACAAAGGAAATTACCTCACTATTTAATTAAATGGAAAACCAGCACTGCTTGGTAGCAATGGTAGAATTTTTACAGATACACACACACACAAACCCTAAAACAGAAGTGTTATTAAAATGTAGATATGGTTAACTTTGGAGATTTTTGGAAAATGAAGCCTTTATTCTGTTAAAAAGGGAAATAAGCAAATGTTAGAAAAATGTTAAATACATACTAGTCTCAAACCTCTTTGGTTTGAAACAGGATTTTTTCACTGTGCCTTTTAATGTTACTTAATGTCATGTTAATTTAATTTACCCCAATGATATTCAGAGCCTACATTTTTAGAAACAAGGCCCATTTTCCCCTGGTTAACTTGACTCATCTTTCAGTTCTCGAATTAAATATAAATTCCTCAGAAAAGTTTTCCAGGTCTGCCCCCCTCCCCCAACTAAATTGCTTTCCCCTTACACAGTGGGCATTAAACTTTTATTAAAAGAATATTCCCTGCCTGACCAGGCGGTGGCGCAGTGGATAGAGCTTTGGACTGGGATGAGGCCCACCCAGGTTCCAGATCCTGAGTTCGCCAGCTTGAGGGTGGGCTCATCTGGCTTGAGCAAAAAGCTCACCAGCTCGGACCCAAGGTCGCTGGCTCAAACAAGGGGTTACTGGGTCTGCTGAAGGCCCACGGTCAAGGCACATATGAGAAAGCAATCAATGGACAACTAAGGTGTCGCAATGAAAAACTGATGATTGATGCTTCTCATCTCTCTCCGTTCCTGTCTGTCCCTATCTATCCCTCTCTCTGTAAAAAAAAATATATTCCCTTATTCTACTTCTTCATAGTCCTCATCACAATATGTCATAGTGTATTTTACTTTCATTGTTGGTCTCTTCTTAACTAGGCCATAAATTCTTGTACACCCTGTACCCCAGATCTTGACACCTAATGGGCTCCTAGTGAACAGAAATGAGGTGAAGAAATAAAACTCCACAACTCTTGCAGCACCCGCCGGCTTGGCCCCGCCCACTCCTCCAACCCCTAACAGGTTTAGCCCCGCCCCTCCCCCCAGCCTCGGCGCCGATTTAGCTCCACCTTCTCCCTCTACCAATGACAGGCGCCTCCTGGTCAGCGGACGAGGCGGTGGGCGGGGCCACGCAATGATGCAAGCGGCGCGTTTCCAGCCTGAGAAACCGTCGCGATTTTGAAGAGACGCCTCAGCAGGTAGTTACCACCGCTCGAAGCCTGCCGATCCACCACTTTCAGCACCAGCGTCACCATGGGAGCTGTGCTGGGCGTCTTCTCCCTGGCCAGCTGGGTGAGTTCCGAGACCGGTGTCTCCGTCGGACCTGTGGTTTGGGCGTGGGCGGTGGGGGGCGATAGAGAGCTCCAAGACCAGACGCGTTCCGGCCTCGCTGGCAGGGACCAGAGGGTTGGAGCGACCAGCTCCGGGCTGCTGAGAATATCCAGGGGCCCACGCCAAAATCCGCCATGCCTCGCGGTGGGGATCAGGCGGCTCAGTTTCCGGGTTCGTTGAAGAACGTAGGAGGCCGGGCCGCCATTGTTTACAATTTATGTTGCCCCGCCCCCGAAGGCTTTCCGGTCTCTGGGTTGACCAGTTGCTGGAACAGGACCAAGGAATGAATTACCCGGGCAGAAGCTCTCTAGTTTATCACGGGGCACCTCCTGAAGGTGGCGCCATTTAATTTGGGTGGCTTGAATATTTTTGTCCCGTAGTATGAGATTTTTTCCAAAGCTACAGAGTACATGGCAGAGCTGTGATTTTAACCGAGGCTTGTCTGCAGTTCTGGTGCAAGGGGAAGAAGGCCTCGTAGTTTATTACTCAAAATTGGAAGCCGTGGTCTGAACTTTGGGACCTTGTACAAATCATTTATCCCTTCCCATTAGACGAGGATAATCACCCCAGCATTCCTCGTTTGGAGAACTGTTGCGGGTTGAATCGCTTTGTAGATTGTAAACTCCGTATTTAAAAAAGGAAATAATTAGGTTCTATGGAATAGAATACGCTGTGTACCCTCAGAGGAACATGAGTCCTTGAAATCATTTTCTAGTTTCCTAAAATCCCGGCTGATTTAATCGACAGAGGACTCAATTTCACCTCATTCCACGACCATTTCTTTGGGACAGAGTGTGTTTTTATCCTTTAGGGTTGTTCATCTTAAATCAGAATGGCGGGTTCCTTGAGAGTAGTGGTTTTCCAATGTTTTTGACCTTGACCCAAAGTAAGAAGTAAATTTTACATAGTTGAGTTAATACAGCCATTTATTTTTTAATTTTTTTCAAGAATTATTTACTAACTTTAGAGAGGAAGGGGGGGAGAGAGAAAGAAAGAAAAAAACATTGATTTTTTATTTACTTATTTATGCATTCAGTGGTAGATTCTTGTAAGCTCCCTGACCTGGGATTGAACCCACGATCTTGGTATATTCAGGTGATGCTCTTAACCAACTGAGATACCCAACCAGGGCAATACATCCTTTAGATACAAGTTACATGAAATAATTCTTACCTTTACCATCTGCTATACAATTTTTCTATCACATCAAAAAAATTCTGGTTAGTTGATTTTTACAGCCCATTTAGTAGGTTGAACTCACTATTTGCAAAATAGATGTAGAAAAAATATAAGGTTATTAATTAAGGAGTTAATTGGTAATTTGAAAGAAAGATGTCCTTCCAACCTAATAACCCGAAACACATTTTGGCATTGATGTTAAGCTAAGATTTGAATTGATGCCAACGAAAAATTTCTATCTATAAATCACTTTTATATTTTATGAATCCCTTTTGTTCAATAAGAACATCAAGGAGTTCCGTGTACCAGAGAAGTTTCTTTAGGAAAGAAAATGGGTTTTTAGGAGAACAAACAAGAGGTAAGAAAGTTTGTAATAATAACTTGTTGACCATATTTCTCAATCAATAGGACATACGTTTTTTTTGAAAAATTTGGGGTCTGAAAACTGGGTGCGTCTTATACAGTGGTTGTAGATTTTCTACTTGCATTTCCCACTTTTTCACGTGGATAAGGAGTTGTATGAATTTTATGATGAATAAAACTTGAGTTCAATAGCTTTATGTCATATATATTTTTTCAAATCTCAGGCCCCCAAATTAAGGTGCATCTTATACGTGGGGAAATACAGTGTGTAGATGTAGAGGCCTTTTTGCCTTCTGCATGGCCCTAAAACTCCCTCGGGGAGGGAATCTGTGGCAACCTCACAGCCGCGAAGTTGCTGCTTTTGGTCAGATGAGGAAAGCTCTGAGAAGAGAAAGCTTTTATTCCGCATTTGTTCTGAATCTCAGATGTTTTCACCTTAAAATACTCTTTATACCTACTCTGGGTTCTGAATGGGTCACTGCAACAGTGAAATTGGAGCTATTGCATTTAATCCCAGATGACAGATGGTATTAGTAGCTTAGGACCAGCATGATAGCTAAGGGTGCTATGAACGTGGCAGATTCTGGGTGTATTCTGAGGATAGAGCTGATGTGCTGACAGATTGGATGAGGCTTTTAGAAAAGCATCAAGGATGACTCCAAGGTAACTGGACTGAGCAAACCAGAATAATAGTTGTCATTTAGAGATAGGGAAGTGACATAGCATATATACTGCTCACAAAAATTAGGGATTTCAAAATGAATATGAAGCAATAAAATATCCCCTAATTTTTGTGAGCAGTATAGTAGGACACGTTTGTTCCACAGATCAAGTACCTTTACACAGTACTTGATTCATTTTTATGGCTGAATAATTAATATTTCATTGTGTGGATAACACATTTTACTTACCCATTTATCGGTTGATAGACAGTTGGGTTGTTTCTGTGTTTAATGTTTTAAGGGATCTCCAGGTTACTCTTGAATGGAGCTAACTGGCTCTTGCTATCATTATCTATAAGGGTTTTCATTTAAGGTTGCTTTATGCTGTAACATCAGATTTGGTAAGTAGGATTCTCAGTAAATAGCAAGTGGAGTTAGGTTAGTATTTTTCTCAATATTAAGATATCTTGGCCTACCTGTGGTGGCACAGTGGACAGAGCATCGACCTAGAACGCTGAGGTCACTGGTTCGAAGCCCTGGGCTTGCCTGGTCGAGGCACCTACGACAAGCAATCAATGAACAACTAAAGTGAAGCAACTAAAATCTTATTCCCTCTCTCTGTCTCCTTCCCTCTTTCTCCAAAATCAATAAATAAAATCCTAAATTAAAAAAAAGATACCTTGTTTTTAAATACAGTATGTTTTCTGTGTGAATATAAGTAAAATTTATTAGGCTCTTAATATGTTTTAGGTACTGTGTTGAGTGCTTATTTACTAGAGTAATGTCAGAGGGAGGACAATTCTGTTAGTGAGACTGTTTTACAGATGAAGAAAAAGGTCTGCTGAGGTAAAGTGGCAGTAATAATATTGACTCCAGACGGTTTTAACCACTCCCCCCCAGCTGTAATTCTCTGTTAAAACTCTCAAAGCCTGGTTTGCTTTGTCTTCTGTTCCGCAGCACCTGTCATGAAGGAGTCCACTGAAGGTCTCCAATGGCCATGTGTGCTTCTTCCAGGTTCCATGCCTTTGCGGTGGCGCGTCCTGTTTGCTGTGTGGCTGCTGTCCCAACAGCAAGAATTCCACTTTGACTCGGGTCCTCTACGCTTTCATTCTCTTCCTGGGCGCTATTGTCTGCTGTATTATGCAGACGAAAGCGATGGAGAGTCCCCTGAAGAAGGTTAAGTAGAAGCAACAGTACCCTGAAAGTACTGATTATTTTGAGATTTTGCAAAATTTTAATTGACATTAATGTTCTGATTTTTTCACTGTTACGAAAGTTAGTCAAGTTCATTTTAATTTGGGGGTATAGTCAGGACACAGAATATGAAATAAAGGAAGTCAAAGTTAACATCTTCAGGTTCTGGTCTAACGACTGAGAGAAAACATGGAAAAGAGTTGCCCTAAAACATCTTTCCGTGTATGCTTAAGATTTAAATCAGTGGTCCCCAAGCCCTGGGCCGCGGACTGGTACCGGTCCGTGGGCCATTTGGTACCAGTCCGCAGAGAAAGAATAAATAACTTACATTATTTCCATTTTATTTATATTTAAGTCTGAACGATGTTTTATTTTTTAAAAATGACCAGATTCCCTGTTACATCCGTCTAAGACTCACTCTTGACGCTTGTCTCATAAGTTCGACAATTATATTTAAAAATACCACAGTTTTTACGCCGGTCATATAATTTTATTTTGTGCATTTATCTGTCCCACCCTAAAGGCTGGTCTATGAAAATACTTTCTGACATTAAACTGGTCCGTGGCCCAAAAAAGGTTGGGGATCACTGATTTAAATGTTTAAACTGAAGTAGGCCTTCACCTTTGGAAGGAATGCGTTTAGCATGAAAATTCATGGGAAAATGGGAGATGACCTCATCTGTAGAAAAGAGCAAAGAAGAGAGTACAGGGGGTCCTTGGGTTATGACACAGTTCACTTCCTATAACAGTGACGTAACCTGAATTTTGGTGTAAGTTGAACACACTCTAGCCTAAGTCACTTACCTATTTTAACACAGTTGTAAAATAACAATCTAGAACAAAAAAAAAAACAACAAAGCCACAGAAAAAGGAAAAGGACATAATGTCCATAATGTACATAAATATACTGTACTGTATAGTAGTAACAGAAAAAAATGGCAAAAATGAGTGTATAAAAATTCCTTACCTTTATTCTAGTGGTTGGCTTGCACACTGGAAGGGGCATTACAAGGTGGGAGAGAGGGACCTATTGGGAGGAGGAAGCTGGAGAGGCAGGAGAACCTGCAGAAGGTGCTGGGGATGATCCTACCTGTACTACAGGTGTTTCATCTCGAGAAGCAGCTGATGTGGAGGGTACAGGATCTGTTGCAGGCCTCTCTGCCTTCTTAAAGAATTGTTCCAGGCTAGTCTGGAAGGTTGATGACTTCTCTTCCAAAATCTGCCTATAGCACTGCAAGGTATCTATAACAGCTCTGTAGACCTTACTGAATCTTATCACGGGTCCTAAACCTGAAATTTTGTCAACTCATCCTCTCCCATAGAAAAACCTTATTCCAAACCCTTGGTAGTAAATCTCTTGGGTTCTGGAGTTTCTATCTCTTCCTCTTCAGTCAGCTGCTTCTCCAGCTGAATTGTGTGGTTCTTAGAGCAGACAGCTCCTCACCAAACAAAGCAACACATATGGAACACTTGCACTTTTAACAGTCCAAATGGCATTGGTAAGCGTACTGGGGGACACCTCCCTCGCTCATGGGTCACATTACTGCCTATTCTTCCGCTGTGCGCAGCCAAACTAGTTCACTGATGTAGTCAGTAATCACCGTGCTAATGGCGTAAGCTGCAACACTTACATCTCAGTTTTTTAAAGTTTTTATGGGAGTGTCGTAAACTCGAAACGTCTTACGTCAAGACTGTCATAACCTGAGGACCCCTTGTACTTTTATTTCCAAAATGCAAGTAGTTTATACTATTTGGTAACAAGTTTGTAAATGAATTGGAAGACAGAGAAAAATCCCACAGGACAGTCTTATAGTTGTTGAAGTAGTCAGTTTTATAGATCCAAGCTTTCCTATGGTGGGATAGAATCTCTATTTAAATGTGGAAGTTCCCATAACATTGAAATTATTTTTTCCAGATTCCTGGATTCTGTGAAGGGGGATTTAAATTCAAGGTGACTGATAGGAAGGCAAATGAGGATTGTAATGTGCAGGTCGGCTATAAAGCTGTATATCGGATCAGTTTTGCCCTGGCCATCTTTTTCTTTGCCTTCTTTCTGCTCATGTTAAAAGTAAAAACAAGTAAAGATCCCAGAGCAGCAATACACAATGGGTATGTAAGATTTACTTATTAATTTGTTTTATTGTGGTGTGGGTTCCCCCCATTCAGCAGTTAATGTTGCATTCTGGTGGAAGCAGTAAAGGATGTCAGTGAGTGGCCCTGGTGTGTTTCTGATCATTACATATGTGAAGTTGTTTTCAGTGTCATTTTAGTTGGAGACCTGTCGCATGGAGGCTGTAGGAGGGATGAGGAGAGTATCATCTTTTTTTTTTTTAATATCTTTCATTTCAGGTTTTTAGATTTTTATTGAACACCTATGAAACATTTAAGCACTGTGCTAGACTTAAACTAGGCTTAAACACACACACTTTTTTCCCTTTTTATTGTTAAAGATAAGCATGTGCATGATATATTTAAGCAGTATACAGAAAGATAAATAGTGAATATATCTGAGGCCCTGATATACATATTCTGTTGCTTCCCATTCCTAGCCCCTAGATTCCGTGATTCTCATTTGAAGACTGAAGGGAGTTTTATAAATTTTGGGGGGGTGATAACTTTTCCCTTGATCTAATAGTTAACTGTTGTATATTTAGATAACTTTGATCATTTAGAACGCTTCAGAATTCTAGAAGAATTTCTATCTTTAAGTGCTAAAAGTAGGGAAACTGTAAGGATACCTATTCCCCCTAATAAGAATGTGAATGATTTGTTCTCTGTGTTGTTTGTTCTTCAACTATGTGAAAATTGAAGTAGCTTCATGTCAAACGAAGATCTAAGCCCAATCATGTTGGAGGTGCTACTAAGGCTTATTTTTTTATGTTTTAGAAATTCATTTTCTCAATAGGTGAAAATTAGCATTTTATAAGTGCATTTTTTATATTTTAATAGGTTTTGGTTCTTCAAAATTGCTGCCATTGTTGGCATCATGGTTGGATCTTTCTATATCCCTGGGGGCCATTTCACCACAGGTATGGCTCACTATTAAGACGGTTTAATCATAATACATACAGATGGTACAGATGATTGAGTTAAATCTATATTCTCATTACTGATTTTGCAGAATTGATAAAGGCGGTGGTGTCCAGTTACGATTTGGGACTCATATTAAGATGTTAAAGCGTTCAGGTCACTTCTCGGTTGTTCTGGAACCATACATGAATTGTTTGCCAGTATTTTAATCATTTACCTTCTCACTTGGCAATACTAAGTTAATCAGAGAGCTCGTCGGCATGACTTCTAACTCGTGTGCTCTACCATCCCCATCTTAACCTGCTTCCTTACCATGGCATCGAGCAACCTGTGTGGATTTCCATGTGATTTTTCCTCTCTATAAAGAAAAAGGCTTATGGTAGCATTTGCAATGTTAGGACTTAGGCTCCCTTTGGCACAAGCGAGAACAAGTTTTTAAAGGCCTGAACCCCAACAGAACACTGTTCAGAGAATGCCTTAGAGTTTGGAATTGGAGCAGTCTTGCTGTAGTGCTGGAGATAGAATATGTCTTTACCACCTCTTGCTTGAATTAAAATCTTTTTAGAATGTTAGTAACGTTCTGAAATGTTGCTTTTATGGTAAAGAATAACTCTGTTCTCTTGGTTTGTAGCCTGGTTTATAATAGGCATGCTTGGGGCCTTCTGCTTCATCCTTATCCAGCTGGTGCTATTAGTAGACATGGCTCACTCTAGGAATGAATCACTTGTAAATCGAATGGAAGAAGGAAACGCAAGGCGCTGGTATGCTGGTAGGTGTCTGAACTCACCTAGGGGGACCGTACTGCCTTATGCTGCACTAAAACAGGGTGTACAAGAAAAATCGCCATTGATTTCAATGTATAAACTCCAAGGAATAAAAGAAAATTGGTCTTCGTTATAAAAGTTTGTTAGGATTGTGGGCCTTCATATTGGTTTCTCTGTTTATTTTCAGTGTTACTCTCTGTCACAAGCATCTTCTATACCCTTTCAATCATCTTTGTCGGTGTGCTCTATGCCAAATACACCAAACCAGACGGCTGCACGGAAAACAAGTTCTTCATCAGTATTAACCTGATCCTTTGCGTGGTGGTTTCTATTATATCCATCCATCCAAAGATTCAGGTATGGCTGTTTTCTGCTGCTTCCTCCTGTGAGGTTTTTATTTAATGCTAACTTTGAAACCTAGGTATCTTTTTTTTGTTCCTGAAGTTGGAAATGGGGAGGCAGTCAGACAGACTCCCGCATGCGCCCAACCGGGATCCACCCGGCATGCCCACCAGGGGGCGATGCTCTGCCCATCTGGGGCATTGCTCTGTTGCAACCAGAGCCATTCTAGCGCCTGAGGCAGAGGCCATGGAGCCATCCTCAGTGCCCGGGCCAACTTTGCTCCAATGGAGCCTTGGCTGCGGGAGGGGAAGAGAGAGACAGAGAGGAAGGAGAGGGGGAGGGGTGGAGAAGTAGATGGGTGCTTCTCCTGTGTGCCCTGGTCGGGAATCGAACCCGGGACTCCTACACACCAGGCCAACGCTCTACCACTGAGCCAACCGGCCAGGGCCCCTAGGTAACCTTTTATATGAATTTATGTCCAAGTCTTACCTTAAACATTTCTCCATTTATGATAAAGTCTTCAGAATTATGTTAGTTACTGTAAAACGTGCCATTGAATTGCCTGTATTGTAATTCAATAATTTCCCTATCATTTAAAAAAAATCCTAGGTAACTTGAGAATTTATAATTTTTATAAGATTGTTTACATCATAAGAATGATTCTTATGAATCATTAGCCAGGGTATTTCAGGGGAATTAAACCAGAAAAAAATTGATTTTTAATACTTAAACTCATGTTCCTGAGTCTCATCACCTAAATTATATACTCTTAAAAATCCATGGAGTTTTATGAAAACTGTGAAATTTGAAATTGAAAAGAACATCTATACATCACCTCTCCTTTTAAAAGTGCGGAAAGTGAAGTTCTAAAGAGATGGTGGGTCACCTCGCTAGTCAGTGGCAAAGCTGAATTTAAGCTCCACTGCACTAAGAGACTGGTCAGTGGAAGCCTTGTGTGACACGGGACTTCCCAGGATTATGAAATGCCGTGGGAACCAAGAGTGCATGCTTCCTCTTTCTTGGTTCTTTTTCACACTAACTCAAACTTGTCACCTTCCAGCTGTCAGGCAGAACCAGAAGGCTCTTAGTTAGCAGTTCCGCGGGTCTAAGGGAAGTACGCCGGGTTTAAGAAGTCAGCCCTTGCAATCCCGTGGCATTTTCTTTTGGCTTCCATAGGAACACCATCCGCATTCTGGCCTCCTGCAGTCCTCTGTCATCACCCTCTACACCATCTACCTCACGTGGTCAGCCATGACCAATGAGCCTGGTAAGGGAATGGCAACAGCACGTTCATTTGATGAAAAGAAAGGAGGAAATTACTCCTCTGATGGAGTGCAGACTAGAACTAAAGCAGGCGTCAAACAATTGAACAAACTAGAAACTTCAGTGAAATGTGTAATGTGCATTGTTTGCAGATACTTACCTCCCAGGTTTTATTCTCCACGTCTCTTCATAGCTGACGATCTAAAGGACCACAGCCCTTTATGTTAGTCTAGGCTTTCTCCTGGACTAAGTCAAACTAGTTAAGAGCAAGAAAACAACATTGTTTTGGCCCTTCGTAGAATTGTTTTAATTGAATTTTACTTTAGTGTTACAGGCTCTAGAACAGTAGTTTTCAACGGCCGGTTAACCAGCCTGACGTATGATAATTACAGTCTCTTCCTATAACATTAGGGTGGTTAACTCTTCTGCAGACTGGCATGAAATGTCTGGCGGACCAGGGGTTGAAAACCACTGCTCTGGAAGAAACAGCCATAGGAAATGTCCTTTTGTATTTGTTGCAGATTATTTCTCAAAAGGTATTCTATGGATTCCTTTTAAAGGAAAATAATTTTTGCAAACCCTCTAATGGTGACTTAACTTATTTTTATGTATCAGTTAATACACTTAAAAACCAATGAAATCAAGATTGATATTTATGAAATTTGACAAATTGTTATTTATTTTTTTCCTAAAACTGAGGTCACTAATTGCAACACAAACATACTACTCACAAAACTTAGGGGATATTTTATCACTTCATATTCATTTTGAAATATCCCCTAATTTTTGTGAGCAGTATATGTTACTGACTGCTGAATTTCAGGTTCTTTTAAATATAGCATTCCTGAGGGACGTCAGAGAAATGGCGCCGTGAGGAGTGCTACCGATAAATACAGCATTCCCGTGTTTTATGTCAATGACTGAGTGTGTAACCACGCCCCTCCAATCCTTTCCTGGAATAAGATGAGTTCTAACAAAGGATAATAAGATATTCTCCATTTTCAGATCGTGCCTGCAACCCAACCCTGTGGAGCATTATTTCACACATTATGGCACCCACCTTGGCTCCTGGGAACTCAACTGCTCCTGCCCCCACTACTGCTGCACCGTCACAGAGTGGGCATTTTCTGGATATAGAGACTTTTGTGGGGCTGGTCATTTTTTTTCTCTGCCTCTTGCATTCTAGGTAAGTTCAAAAAAATACCTTAGAACAAGATTCTCATAAGTGAAGCAGCTATTTTGCTTTCAAATAGCAGTGTGAGGAATTTAAAAAAAAATAGCCAGCCTCACTCTTTGTTAAAAGTCCTTGACTTGCCTCAGTTACCTGGCCATGTGCATTTCTTACAGTTTATCCAGTCCTCCCATCAAGGCATCCCTCCCAGCCTTACACAGGTATCTTCTCATTTGGATAGAAGGCTCAAGTCCACACCTGACCCTGCATCAGCTAGAATAGTGGCTCTGAAATTGGTTGGCTTATCTTGTTATATTTTAATCTTCATTTCCTGATCATTGTGAATAATTAAATGACTAAGAATTACACACATCTAATGTTAAAGACACTAGTAAAACCCAGGCCCCCAGATATAACCTAGGTTAGCAGTTTGCACTTACCCTCTCACTCATTTTTATTGTTATTTTCTCTATAATAGCATGTATTTCTCTAAGTATTTCAAAATACGTAATAATAAAATGGGTAAGGATATATGATATAAACTAATATAAGTGAGAAAAGGACAGAGTAGGAAATGAAAGTATCCTCTTTCCAAATTGACTTCTTCCATGGTTAACATTTGGCACAGGGGTCCCCAAACTTTTTACACAGGGGGCCAGTTCACTGTCCCTCAGACCGTTGGAGGGCCGGACTATAAAAAAAACTATGAACAAATCCCTATGCACACTGCACATATCTTATTTATTTAAAAAAAATTTTTTTTTATTATTTATTTATTCATTTTAGAGAGGAGAGGGAGAGACAGAGAGAGAGAGGAGAGACAGAGAGAGAGAAGGGGGGGAGGAGCTGGAAGCATCAACTCCCATATGTGCCTTGACCAGGCAAGCCCAGGGTTTCGAACCGGCAACCTCAGCATTTCCAGGTCGACGCTTTATCCACTGCGCCACCACAGGTCAGGCACATATCTTATTTTAAAGTAAAAAAACAAAACGGGAACAAATACAATATTTAAAATAAAGAACAAGTAAATTTAAATCAACAAACTGACCAGTATTTCAATGGGAACTATGGGCCTGCTTTTGGCTAATGAGATGGTCAATGTGCTCCTCTCACTGACCACCAATGAAAGAGGTGCCCCTTCCGGAAGTGCAGCTGGGGCCAGATAAATGGCCTCGGGGCTGCATGCGACCTGCGGACCGTAGTTTGGGGACCCCTGATTTGGTACATATTATTTCAGGCTTTTTCCTTTGCTTATACTGACTATCAACCTATATAATTATATGTAATTTTATATATAGTTAAATACACAATTGTGTTATATCACTTGATATTTAATTTTTAAAAATAAATTAGGAATATGCTATACAAATATATATGCTATTCTGAAATAGAAATTTGTCATTCTGATTTGGACAACTTTCCATAACATGTGTAGATGTACCCTTTTTTTGAGAGAGAGACAGGAAAGGAGGGAGACGAGAAGCATCAACTTACTTGTTCATTGATTGATTCTCATATATGTATTGATGGAGTTGTGGAGCTCAAGCCATGCCAATGACCCCTTGCTCAAGCCAGCGACCTTGGGACATGTTGCTGATTCTGCACTCAAGCTGGTGACCGCTGCGTCCCAGGTCAACACTCTACCCTTGGCAAATCACAGCAACCCTTGGCTGTCTATTTTTATAAGCAGGTTTATTGGAACAAATCTATGCTCATTTGTTTTTATATTGTCTATGACTATTTTTGTTTATTTTGCTTTTGCCCTAACTTCTTTTTAGATGTAATTTACATACCACAGAATTTACCCTTTAGAAATGTAAAATTCAGTAGTTTTTTAGTAGATTCACAGAGCTGCGCAGCCATCACCACAACCAATGTAAACATTTATGTACTGAAAATGTTACTCTGTACTTATTAGCAGCCACTCCCCATTTTCCCTACCTTCTGTCCCCTGGCAGACAGTGATTTTTTTTTTTAATTTATTGATCAATTCTACAGAGGAGCAGGGAGTGAGAAGTATCAACTCATAGTTGCTTCTCCTATGTGCCTTGACCGGGCAAGCTCAGAGTTTTGAACCGGTAACCTCAACATTCTAGGTCAATGCTTTGTCCGCTGTGCCACCCCAGGCCAGGCAGAGAGTAATCTTTCTGGCTTTAGATTTGCTCATTCAAACGTGTCATATACATGGAATCGTACTACCGTATTTTTCGCTCCATAAGACACACCTGACCATGAGACACACCTAGGGTTTTAAGGAGGAAAATAAGAAAAAAATATTCTGAGCCAAATGGTGTTAAAATATTTAATAAGCCCTGGCCGGTTGGCTCAGCGGTAGAGCGTCGGCCTAGTGTGCGGAGGACCCGGGTTCGATTCCCGGCCAGGGCACACAGGAGAAGCGCCCATTTGCTTCTCCACCCCTCCGCTGCGCTTTCCTCTCTGTCTCTCTCTTCCCCTCCCGCAGCCAAGGCTCCATTGGAGCAAAGATGGCCCGGGCGCTGGGGATGGCTCTGTGGCCTCTGCCTCAGGCGCTAGAGTGGCTCTGGTCGCAACATGGCGACGCCCAGGATGGGCAGAGCATCGCCCCCTGGTGGGCAGAGCGTCGCCCCATGGTGGGCGTGCCGGGTGGATCCCGGTCGGGCGCATGCGGGAGTCTGTCTGACTGTCTCTCCCTGTTTCCAGCTTCAGAAAAATGAAAAAAAAAAAAAAAAATTAATAAAATACAGTATATGCTCTTTTGTGATTGGCTTCTTTCAGTTAACAGTGTTTTCAAGGTTCATCTGTGTTGTCAGTATTCCTCTCTGTTGTTGAAATGATATTCCATTGTGTGAATATATCACATTTCGTTTATCTACTCATTAGTTGATGGACAGTTGGGTGTTTCCATTGTGGGGCTATCATGAGTAATACTGCTATAAATATTTGTGTACAAATTTTTTGTATGGGTGGACATTTTCTATTCTCTTGGGTATATACCTGTGAATAGAGTGGCTGGATTATGTGATACTATTACATTTACTGTTTTGAGGAACTGCCAAAGCATTTTCCAAGGTGTCTACATCATGTTACAGTTCCACCAGCAACGTTATGAGGGTTGGGATTTCATTACCTCCTAATCATTACACTGTTAAGTCTTTTTGATTGTAACCATTCTAGAGGATGTGAAGCAGCCTTTCCTTATGGCTGTGCTTTACGTTTTCCTAATGATGTTAAACATTATTTTTAGGTACTTATTGGCCATTTTTGTATCTTCCTTAAAGAAACATCTATTTAAGTCTTTTGCCTTTTTTTTTTTTGTATTTTTTTCTGAAGTTGGAAACGGGGAGGCAGTCAGACAGACTCCCGCATGCGCCTGACCGGGATCCACCCGGCATGCCCATCAGGGGGTGATGCTCTGCCCATCTGGGGCGTTGCTCCACTGCAACCAGAGCCATTATAGCGCCTGAGGCAGAGGCCATAGAGCCATCCTCAGCGCCCGGGCCAACTTTGCTCCAGTGGAGCCTTGGCTGTGGGAGGGGAAGAGAGAGACAGCAAGGAAGGAGAGGGGGAGGGGTGGAGAAGCAGATGGGCGCTTCTACTGTGTGCCCTGGCCAGGAATTGAACCTGGGGCTCCTGCATGGCAGGCCGACACTCTACCACTGAGCCAACCAGCCAGGGCCAGTCTTTTGCCTATTTTTAAATTGGGTTGTCTTTTATCGTTTTGTATATGGTTTGAGGTATGTGGTCCAACTTCATTCTGTTTTGTGTGGCTATCCAGTTGTGCCAACTCCATTTATTGAAAAGACGATTCATTCCCCAGTGACTTGTCCTGGCATCCTTGTCAAAAATCGGTTGACCATAAATGTAAAGGTTTATTTCTGGACTTGTAATTTTATTTCATTGATATATGTCTTTCCTTATCCCAATATCACTGTCTTGGATTACTGTTGCTTTGTAGTAAGTTTTGAAATTGGGAAGTGTAACTTATCCTAATTTGTTCTTTTTCAAGATTGTTTTGGCTATCCTGAGTCCCTGCATTTCCATGTAAACTTTAGGTTCAGCTCGTCATTTTCTGGCCCCCAAAAAGGGAATTGGGATGTTGAAGGGGATTGTGTTGAATTTGTACTTTAACTTGAGAGTATTACCATCTCAACAATGTTAAGGTTTCTTCACCATGAACATGGCGTGTCTTATTTAGGTCTTTCAGTGGTTTATAGTTATTAGTGTACAAGTCTTGAACTTTGTTAAATTTCTAAGCATTTTACTCTTTTATGGGATTGTAAATGGGATCATTTAGGCTGCTTATTGCTATGCATAGAAATACTACTTTTTGTATATTAATCTTGTATCCTGCAAAGTTGTTTATTGATTTTAAGAGTGTGTATTCTTTAAGACTTTCCATACAGAAGCATAGGTCATCTGTGGATAGAGATCATTTACTTTTTCTTTTCCAATCTGGATGCCTTTTGTCTTTTTCTTGCCTAATTGCTCTGGCTTGAACCTCCAGCATGGAGTTGAATAGAAAGATGAGAGTGGAGTATTTGTCTTGTTCCTGATCTGAGGGGGAAAGCTTTTAGTCTTTCAATATATATATATATATATTTTGTATTTTTCTGAAGTTGGAAACGGGGAGGCAGTCAGATAGACTCCCGCATGCGCCCGACCGGGATCCACCCGGCACGCCCACCAGGGGGCGATGCTCTGCCCATCTGGGGTGTTGCTCTGCTGCAACCAGAGCCATTCTAGCGCCTGAGGCAGAAGCCACAGAGCCATCCTCAGCGCCCGGGGCCAACTTTGCTCCAATGGAGCCTTGGCTGCAGGAGACAGAGAGGAAGGAGAGGGTAGGGGTGGAGAAGCAGATGGGCGCTTCTCCTGTGTACCCTGGCCGAGAATCGAACCCGGGACTCCTGCATGCCAAGCCGACGCTCTACCATTGAGCCAACCGGCCAGGGCCTAATCTTTCAATATTAAGTATGATTTTAGCACTAGGTTTTTCATAAATGCCCATTATTATTTTGAGGAAGTTTTCCTGTTCTTAGAGTATTTTTGTTACCTTGAAAAGGTGTTAGATTTTGTCAAATGCTTTTTTTTAATGTCTGTTGAGATGATCGTGCGGTTTCTGTCCTTTTTTGTGTGTACTTTGCTATTGAGTCATTTAACAAACTTGAGTGAGCATGTGCCATGTGCCCGAAATGCATAGATGACTAAGGCCGTTGTCAAGCAGTTCTGTGAACAGCCTGAGAGAAGGAATGATAAGTGCTGTGGCAGAGGGAGGTGTAGAGAGCTGTGGGCACTTGATCAGCTTAGCGATGGGGGTGATGTCAGAGAAGGATTTCCGGAGGACATGACACACAGCCAGAGAACTGAAGGATGAGTAAGTTAGCTGGGAGAAGGTTGGAGGGTCATAGAGTCTAAGATTAGAGGGGTCCTTATGAAGTCATGGAAGTAGATATTAAGAGCCCGGGATGTTTTGGGAAACGCCTAAGCAGTTAAACCATCAACTAGTGACTGAAAAGAGCAGTCTGTCTTGAGAGGGCAGGCGGCAGGTCAGACGTGAAGCTGGGCCCTTCACAGGGCTGTCCGGCCCCAGCGTAGGAGCAGTTCTGAAGTAACCTGCAGGTGATCGGCCAACGGCAGCGGTTCGTCTTCATGGCCCACTTCTGATTTGTTTTCCTTGGGATCACTTTCCAGCTTCCGCACTTCCACCAACAGCCAAGTAAGTAAGCTGACCCTGTCAGGGAGTGAAAGTGTCATCCTCCGTGATACAGCCACCAACGGTGGCAGCGATGAAGAGGACGGACAGCCGCGGCGGGCTGTGGACAACGAGAAGGAGGGAGTTCAGTACAACTACTCTGTCTTCCACTTGATGCTCTGCCTTGCTTCCTTGTACATCATGATGACGGTGACCGGCTGGTACAGGTAGGAGGCACGGACCACACAGAGGGAAGACCGCTTAGCCCCCTTGGGCTGCCTGTAAAATCTCCATCCATTTCACCAGACTTTAGAATCCCCTTCTCTTACCTATATAATAAGGTTGTATTCAGTACTGACTCTTCTGAAATACTTTTAATTTTTTCTTCTCTTGGATAGAAAATCTAGTTGGAATTCTTACAGTACAGTTTATGGGGAGCTCTTCCAGACTGGAGTGCTTGAGGAAGAAAATCATATGAATCTGACCCATCCCTATGCTCTAATTTTTCCGTCTGTCTAGAGCCGACCAGAGAGTGTGTTCCGACCCAGGTAGTGATTGGCAAGGAAGGGAAGTTTCAGGGGCCCGTTTCAGTCTGGACTTTTATCAGCATCTAGAACAGCCAGATGTTCCTGACAATTTTGCCCAAGAATTAGTCAGTGTTCTTCATACTGGCAAGAAGATAAAAGCCATTTGAGAGGTAGAGTTCCCTGCTCATAAAAATGAAATTAGCTTCTTTAAGTCCCTTCTAGAACCTTCCTAGGGGGTGATGTCAGCCAAATGTCCCTGGAGAATTTCCTGGCTCTGGCTAGCTGGCTGCTCACTGCTGATATCAGGGTCCTTTTCCTGACTCTCTGCTGTTTTCTTAGCCCTGATGCAGAGTTCCAGAATGTGACCAGCAAGTGGCCAGCTGTGTGGGTCAAGATGAGCTCCAGCTGGGTCTGCCTCCTCCTCTACGTCTGGACCCTGGTGGCTCCGCTGGTCTTCACCAACCGAGACTTCAGCTGAGCCTCTTGAGTGCCGGGACGCCACAAATTGATAAAGGTTTCCTTTGCTGAAAGCCCTCTTACTTCTGCTTCAACTAAAATACCGAGTGCTTTGCGAATTTGACTATATCCGGGTTTCTTTCTGAAGGCAAGACTGAATTATGATTGATGCAGGATCTGAATTTTTCATTTACATGTATATTGTTTATTTTTAAGGATGTAGTGCAAAGGGAACATTTTTTGCATTGTATAGTGAATGACAGCTGTGCTGTGAAGAGAGTTTTTATTAAGATCTACAACTTTGATTTAATATTAAAATAGAAAAATATTCGATATTTGAGGCCATCATTAATATATTTCTATTGCATTATCCTTAAAGAGCAGGGGGAAAAAGTAATAATGTATTTCTGTGACAGTTTTTCTTGAAAGTCTTTACTTGTGTGACACAGCACTCTGTCCGGTCCTTGAAACTCGTAAGAGGCGGAGCGTCTGAGTCCTGGCCTGAAGGCCTGAGGCCGGGCTCCTCCTCCCCAGAACAGGGGTTGCTGATAGGGCTACTGCTTCTGCAACTTGAGTTTTTTCAGTAATTTTTTATACTACAGCATTGACACTGTTTATTTCAAGTCTGTGGCTTTGCCAGAATGTTAATTTCAATAAACGCTTTGTAGGTTTGGTTAAAATGAAGATTCACTTGGGAAAACACTGCAACTTTAGTCTGTGTCATTATCTTGTTATAAGTATGTAAAAGTAAAATGCATGTGAATTTATTATATTTGCACTATAAGGTATTTGATTAAAATAGACATGCTTTTAAGGCCTTTTCTTTAACAGCTTTTATGAACTAGGAGCCGTTCTATTTTTTTTTTTTTTACTTACATGGCTGTCAGATTTATCAGGCATCTAGCCAAATGCGTCTATTCCTTCTAAAACTTAAGGGCTGTTAAGTAAAATCTTGAATTCACTTAAAAACTGTACTAGTAAGTACCTTCTCTGGGTAAGACGCTTGGGTAGGTGAGGGGCAGGGGCAGGAACTGTCAGGGTTCCTCCAGGAGAGGGAGCGCAAGGAGCTAGAAGTGTTCTTTCAACAAGATGTGCTGGCTGGCCTCGACCAGCCATCGGGTTCTGGGATACAACTTCAAGCGTGACACACAGCAGCTCACCATCTCGGCCTTACAGATTCAAGGAGGGTGAAAATGAGCTGACAGGTGGTGCAGTGTGGTGTAATTTGTACTGTGATTTAGGAATTGCAGAGGACTCAAAGAAGAGGTGCCCGGGGTACGGGTGTGTCATGGTAGGCTTCGTGGAAAAAGTGATGTCTAAGCCAAGAGGTGTCAGGAGTTAGCTAAGAGGGAGGTGGGATGGCAGTGCTGAAGGGTAGACAGAAGGCAGGGAGATTTAAAAAAAACCTTTATAAAGCTGGAAAGGGGAGGACTGGGCAGGGACTCGATTATAAAGGGCTTTGTGAACCATACACGTTTGGACCTTATGTTGAGGCAAGTGAGAGCATATTCACGGTGGCATGAGTGACTCGTGTCCTGAGTCGGTGTGTAGAGAACGGATCTGGAGGGATAGACCAGGACAGTCCATGTAAGATCTGAAACAATAAAAGTAAGGGTGGGGAGAAATTGACAGGTCAGAGCTACTTTAGTAATTGAAAACTTGAAACTGGCAGTTGATTAGATGTAGGGGGAAAGGGAAACTGAGTGATTCTAGTTTAATGGCCTGGGTCAGTATGGTGAGGAGCAGGAAGAGGGACGGGTTGTGCTAAACGGATGGAGGTATGTGGCCCTTTGGAATGGGTTTGCATGTAGTTTCACTTTTCTGTCTGTCACACAGCTAATGTTTATTGCGTATATACTACACTTTATGACCTTGGGCAAATGACTACCTGTCTGAGCCTCATTTTCTTTGAACAAAATGATAGCACCTAGTACATAAGCTTGTTTAGAGAGTAAAGCTACTTTGCAAAGTGCCTAACCCATTTTAAGCACTCTGGTAGTAGCTGGTAATCTCAGTAAGGGCTAAAAAGACACTGCACAATATTCAAAGGTCAGACTTTCAGCCAAAGTCTCGCACAGGCTAGATTTGAGGTGCTCTTACAGAAGTCAACCCCGGGAACATCGAGGGCACAGTCGTGGCTAGGGTAGGGAAACGGGGCTTGATGATACAAACTGTTGGAACCACCATCTCTCAAACCAGTGGTTTATGTTAGGGTACAGAGGTACGGTTGTCAGGGGCTTGGGGGCAGACGGGAGGTTGAGCCCTTACATTTCCCAGTAAAGCAGACACCCTCTTTCCTTCACAGCAGGGCCAGCAGATCAAACCCATCAAAGGTCCTTAACTTCAAAAACATTTCGGTGCACCTTCCCCCCCCACCCTATGTAATTCAAAATAAAAGCAGTACTAAACTGTAAAGTGTAATAAAGTCCAATAAAGTTTTTAAATTTTTTTCTTATAACTTTGATATTAATTTGAAATAACAAATTTGTTTAAAAATTGGGGGGCATTGTCCTTGCTGGGCATCGTTTTCTACCTTAGGACTAAGTTCAGTAGTGTACCCAAGACTCGAGTGAATCACACAGCTGAGTGCTGCGTTACAGACAGGCATAAACAGCATTTTGAGTAAGCCCAGGACCCAATGTAAAGCAGGGGAGTACTGGGAATCATTAGACCTCACGCGGTCATGTCACTCCAGGTGAGTCACCCCGTGTTTATCACCCGGTGTTTCATCAGCATAAACAGGCCTGCCTCCCAGGATTGCAGATTGAAGGCCCTGGCTCTGAGGTCTGCAGGAGGCTGTAGGACTTCCTCAAAGGCGACAGCAGTGGCTGCGCTTTGACAGAGTTACATCTGGGAGAAAGCCTCTAGGCCCATGCTGGCTGTTTGCCTTCTAGATTGTTACAAAGTACTCAAACTTTCTCTTGACAACCAGATATATTGCCAGAGAATGGCCAAGGGCCTGGTTATCAGTGCTTTTGATGTTCTGGACCAAGTCATAACTCAGGCTTAATTTAATCCAGAACAGCTTTTTTGTCCATTACAAGTATTTCTCTTTTTACACATTAAGCTAAAGAGTATTCAATAATATGAGTCATGCATTTCATTTCTGCTGATTGATAGCAGATGCCAGGTTTACACTTACTAAAGGGAGCTGCACCTCAAGCTCTTGTTGGTCTGTTGTATCCGTTGTGTTTTACCCAGGAGCCTAGATCAGGCAGCTACTCAGTTATAGTCTCAGTACTGCCGGGAGACTAAGTCACACGCTGCCCGTAACCTCAGGTGAAGAGTGACTACCACGTACATGGCTACACATACCAAGCACTGAACACACAATTGTCCACACCCCTGCAAAATGATGATTCCTCCCTTGTACTGATCACACCAAGGCTCAGAGAACTTAGTGATTTGCCCACAGTTACAGAAACAAACCCCAGGCTGACTTCAGTTTTCTTTAGTTAGACCCCATTGATTCTTGCCCATCAGGCAGTAGGGGACAATATAAACTAGAGACTGCTTCAAGACATGTAGGGGAGTCACCTGGCTCTCTAAGCTACCCACCATGAACAAAGGAAAGCAAGTCATCCCCTGAAGGTAGTAGCCATTATCTTACTTAGGTGACTATCCCTAATGGCTGGCACCTTATCAGGTAAGAGAGTGAACATTTGGTTAAGAGTTTTTTCCAGAAACGTGGCACCTTAAATTATTTTATTACTCACCAGCTATAAAGGCAGTAACATGAAACATTTGGTGCCATTTATTATAGGGATGCTAAACCAGTACTATGTGAAGAGTGGACAGTGAGGAAAACTAAGGTATTTTAGAAAAGAAAGTGCTGACTCATAACAGTGACAATGACTCCAGTGGCTTATAAAGTGCCTCATATGTATCCTTGTAATGCCACTAAGGTAAGAAGGATTGGAGCCACAACCCCATTCTTCAGCTGTAAGAAGCAGAAGAAGCTGACGTCCCCGGCCGCCTCGGAAGGCTGGCCTGAAGAGCTGGTGTGTTCCGACATAGGCACAATACTTACCTGTTGCGTCAGCGGCAGTAAGGGTGCGGACATCTTGCATGAGAGTATGTCTCAACGGCGCCGTCACCAGCATGCCAGACCCACCTCTGGGACCCTGGCTTTGTCTCCGCTGGGGCAGAGTGCATGCTCTTCTATAGAAACAAACGGGACAGGTAGAGAAAGGGCTGAGCTCGCAGAGGGCCAGAGGTGACCAAGCTGTACCCTGGCTACCCTCCCAAGGAGTAGTCTGGGTTTACTTACAGGGCTTCCAGAATAAAATGTTCCATTACATCTTGGGTATCAGAGGTTAAGAACCTCTGCTTTATATTTTCTGAGAAGCCAGAATAAAAACCAATTTTAAGACTGATGCTTCCTCACTCTAAAGTTCCTCCCTCCTGTCCCTGTGTTCGTGTGTGGGCTGACAATAAGAATAGAAGTGTGTGACTTTGCACCAACCATAAGGTGGAAACTGGGCTCCAGCAGACTGCCTGGCTTTGAATCTCAGTTCTGCTAACTAGCTGTGTGTCCTTGAGCAAACTGCTCAACTTTTCTGTGCATCACCCCGTAGGGGCAACAACACTGCTTCATTAAGGGTGAGTGGCGACTGAATGAGATTATCTGTGTGAAGAATAAGAGCGATGCCCAGGCACGTGAGCTCTCAGGAATTGTTTTGCTATCACCAGAAGGATTCAGGGCCAGCCCGGAAGTACATCTGGGCCTTGGGAACTGAAAAATCTGCACGTTGTCTCCAGCACTGTGTGCATCTAGCTCCACCCCCTTTCCCTACACAGGTGTCTTCTAATTGCGCGTGACCTTCACCGGCAGCCAGCCCTGTGTCTACAGGATGCGCCCTGCTATCACAGTGCCCCTCCGGCCTCAGCTGCAGGGAGGCTCGGCCCAGGCCTTTGCACACCATGAATAATGAAGCCTCGGAACCTTAATCCAACTATCATCACAAAGGGACTCCACACACACCCAACCTTACAGGGATTTTTATTGTTTAAGACCCAGACATGCATACTAAAATTACATGTTTTCACCACTTTGACTTAGAAAATGCACTAGAAAAATAAACTTTTGGTCAAAACAAACACTGACGTAGATGAGTCCACCACCGTGTGTCCCTAGTCTCAAAGCCAAACTGAACTTCAGTTTGAAGTGAGGAACGTGACCAGCGGTGGAAATGGTGCCCCAGTCTGGACAGCAAATTAGCCCGCCTCCCACCCCAGCAGAGTGGTGTCAGAGGCTGGTGGCCTCAGAGAAGTTTCAAGTATTTCAGTTGTAACCGGGTCCCAACTGATCTGCCAAGAGGGAACACAGCCGCAGGAACCCCCAAAGGCAGCTGACTGCCCAACGACCGTGGCGCCCCGAGAGATGGAGGGGAAAGCAGCGACTGGCAATCGGTAAACTCAATACTAGCATCTTCATCCCCAGATCGCGCTGGCTTCCCCACGGAGCGAAGGCTCCTAGAGGAATATATCTGACAGCATGCCTGCTCTTTGCATTCCAAGCAAACCATTTCTGAGGCAGGAGAGCAGAAAGGAATTGACCTTAGGTTTACCAAGTTCACAGATCCCATTGCAGAGGCATGAGAACTGACGTCACTCCGAACAGGCACGTTGGTTGGCATCTCCACCCCTTGTGCCACAGGACAACCTCCCTCCCTCATTGGCTTTTTACTTCGTGAATGAAAGAGGAGGTTTCAGAGGAAAACCTAACAGCTGAAAACCTTAGAATGAGGTATAATAATGCCACACAGTACTACAGCTTTTCTGCCTACTACCAAATGAAAAAGTGGTCCCATGACTGGTCTGAGAATCAGATGGCATTTAAAGAAACTGCTCAAGGACAGGCTGCTCTCTGTGAGAGCAGGATGGAGCATGAGGGAGCTAAAGCCACCTTCGCAGAGCAAACGAGGAAGCCGGGGCACACTTCCGGCTGTTTCTGTAGATTCAGCCCCCACCCCACGAAGGTGGAATAGTCAGGGTGTGATCACCTTTTAGTATCTGATGATTCGGGGGTGTTCAGCGGCTCCCCAGAGGCCACACAGCATGGTACAGCTGGAACTCAGGTCTCCTGATTTCCTCTTTTCCTGTATTTTGGGAAAAGTTCCTTTTCAGTGCCTGTGAAACAGGCGGGGACTTGTCCCTAAAGGAGCACACTCCCAGCTCCCCCGGTGGTCACTGGTGTGCTTGCCCAGTGCCTCCACTACTGAGTGACGCTCGCTGTGAGCTCCGTGGTCCGCCCCCTGCTGGGAAAACTATAGAACTGCCTCATTAAACCACACACACACTACCTTGAACTTCACCCCAGGAGGTCCTGTTTTCACAGCTTGGTTCAGACTCCTGAGGTGCCCAAACTATTGGATCTCCCTATGGAGTCAAAACAAAACACAGCAGCTCCAGGAAATAGGCAGAGAAACCCGGGGCCTGACTCTTTCAGCAACCTGAATAACTCCTCGGTCCTCATACTACAAAGGCCCGAACAACATCCCTGCAAGTCTCTGACATTTCTCTAGGTGAGCTTGGCCACCCTATGTGATGTCACATACACAAAGGCAATGGAATACAATGCAGGGTTTAAACCAGTGGTAGTCAACCTGGTCCCTACCACCTAGCTTTCATGGGGGGCGGTAGCGGAGCAACCAAAGTATAAATAAAAAGATAGATTTAACTATAGTAAGTTGTTTTATAAAGATTTATTCTGCCAAACTTAGCGAAAATCCAACATAAAGTACTTGGTAAGTAATTATTATTATATGCTTTAACTTGCTGTAACTCTGCTTTATAAATTTTATAAAGTAAAGTTACTTCCCTACTTTATCAATCACCATGACTGTGGAACCGGTGGGCGGTTAGAAAACTTTACTACTAACAGAGATACAAAAGTGGGTGGTAGGTATAAAAAGGTTGACTACCCTGATTTAAACCCTGGAAGCTTGGTGGGGCTGAGCAATTCAATTTTCTCTCTGTCTCACTTTTCTTGTTTTTATTTGTTGCACGTTGGCTGTTTCTTTCTGTACATTTGGCCTTTCCCCATGAGGTCAGATGAGTCTGGTGTGACCCCCTTTCACTAAGCTCTCTTCCCTCTTTGGGACCTAAGGAAGCCTCTACCCAATTGTTCCACCCAGGCAGACAGGTTCTGAACCCTCTCCCTACATTAGCCACCTCACTTGTCCTATTTAGGTCTTTTCAACAATGCTAGTCACACCATCACTGTCAGCTGGAACCAGAGGCGGCCGGGGGGGAGGGGGCACTTTGGCACTTCCAGCCCAGCCAGGACCCCGCAGGATCTAGGGTTAGAATCTATGGTAAAAAGGCCTTTCCCAACAATTGGCACTAATGAGGTAATTTCCACCAACAACTCCTCCAGACATTTTCCAAAGTGCTATAAACATGAACAGCTTATTCGCAACAGACTGGCCTTTGAATTTCAGTGTCCTGTTCTCTTCCTAACTGAGCCGCCCACCTTGCCTAGTGGCCTACTGAGTGTGCAGAGAAGGTACACAGCACATAGTACTTGTCACTTTTTAACATCATTTACATGGAATGAATAGGAAAGGAAGTAGCTCAAAAGCTACCAGACGAACCGCCCAATGTGACACCTGGGCAAAGGCTACATCCTCAACAGGAAGGGTCGAAAGTGTTGAAACACAGCACTAACATTCAGTCTGGCTGCACAGGCTAAAGTGTGCCCACCCACACCACAGAGAGAAACTCAAGTGGGTCTGCAAGAACAGGGGCCCCAGAAGTGACCCAGCAATCACCGGCCCTTGTATTCATTTCCAGAGACCAAATGTCAGAATCCCAAGTGACTTAACCACTCCCTTCAGAGTATACCACCAGCCTCTCGGGGACGGGAGGAATTCACACCAAATCCCGGTCATTTTAACTACTTGCCCTCACTAAAGCCATTCGTTTGAAGTTTTAACCTCACTAGGGAAAGGAAGTTGGTACCACCGAGTCCCAACAATATGCATACTTGTTTCTTTAAAGGCAGGGCCAGTTGGTGACTGACAATCCCTCTTGGAAAGGCCCAAGTGTACCTCAAAACACAGGATCCAGTCACTTGCATCTAGAGTCATCTTTCTAGGCAGAAAAGCGATGTCTAATATTCAGTAACTAAATCCCCAGAACCGCAGGAGCCCAGAGGGCCCCAGGCGTCACTTCATTCAGCCTCATCTTACAGATGAGATGACCGAGGCTTCGAGGCCCGGGTCTTGTCCATGGTCTCACATCTGAGGCTGGAGCTCAGGTCTCTTCATTCACAGGCCAGAATCCTTTTAGCTACACTGGCCTGGCATCCAGTATTTTAGGTCAAGTAAAATTCCATACATTTAGGACCCTGCATGACTCTCCCGAGAACCAGGGCTAAGGCTTTATGGATTTGGGAAAACAAGTCTCTGTTGCAAAATTCAGCCAATGAATCCACACACGTGCTTGAAATCTCTGACTCCCGAATTTGATCAGGAAGTGCTGCGTGTGTCCCAATGTGTGCCTGATTCAGATAAGGTGCTTTCCAAATCTACATGGCAACAGGGGCCTGGACTTCAAACTTGTCCATTCCAGATGAGCAACAGAAGTCTGGAGTTAGGGTTCACGTGAAAGACACACACTCCCAAAGTCTCACGAGTGGCCACCTTGCAGGCTTGACCAAGGTGTTCCTTAGGAGTGTGCTGACTGGCCAATCGGGTTGTTTTCTCTTGAACATGGGAGCAAAGTGACTTGGGTCCTGATTTTTCTTGCTTTGAGATGTGTAAGAACCAAATACAGCTTCCAGATTAATGGTTGCAAACTGAAATTCCAAACATTCGGGAATCACTGGGAACGTTTTCCATGCCTTCCATGGAGTAATTCCAGTAAGCACGGCCGCACCAGTGCCTTCCCCTCGGCGCTCTGCAGGCCTGTCCTCCGCGCTGCAGCTCAATCACAAGCCGCAGGAATGAACACATGGCCCCTGAAGTCCCCTCTGTGCCTCCCCAAAGGAAGAAGGGAAAGGACTTGAAGATGGTGATGCTCACAGGGGCTGGCTAATAGCAGGAGTACAGCTGTGACTTCACAGCCCGCACGGAGTCGTCACACTGTGCGTCTGAGCCCAGCCCCTCAGGCAGCAAGGCCTGGCCCAGGATGCTGTCCCAGGTGGGGACAGGTTGGCAGAACTCCCTCACGAAGTCCTCCTCCGAGGCCAGCAGCACCGCGTTCCAGGCGGTGATGTCCAGCTCGCCGGCCGTGCCCCCGTACTCCCTGGGGAGAATGCTTCTGGGAAGGTTCGTGTGGAGAGAGCTCAGGTCAGACCCATGGAGGAAGAACTAAAGGGGAAGGAAATGAAAACGTGGCCTTAGGTTAACCAGTAATCCCATAACTTCCTTCATGGTATCTGCTCAAAGAAATGTCTGCTGAGTGAATCAAGGACGGTTGATGGCAACTCGACTACCCTTCTGGGTCCTTGAAAAGCCTGAGGATCCTTAATTTTCTCTTTCTGCTGGGTGGTCCTTCAAAATACACCCAGAATCCAACCTCTTCACTGCCACCCTAATGGTACTGGGCCGCCATCATGTCTCACCAGGATTCTCACAACAGCCTCCGTCTGGTCTCCCTGCTCACACCCCGTCCCATCGCAATCTGAGCTCTTTTGAGTGGAAGTCACATCACATCTTTCCTCCGTACAGTGCTCCCATCTCGAGGACTACAAGCCAAAGTCCATACACTAGCCCATAGGGCCCGTCCTTCTCTGCCTCCCCTCCTCCCACGCCCCCTCTGCTCCTCCAGCATGCCAGGCATGCTCCCACCTTAGGGTCGGCTGCCGCTGGTCCCCAGATACCTGGAAAGCTCACTGCCTCATCTCTTTTAAGTCCTTGCTCAGATGCCAACTTCTCAACAATGCCCTCTAACCACTCTACTGAATACTACAGCCTCCTCCCCCTTCCTACACTCACTATCCCCTTTTGCTGCTTTATTTTTTTCTGTTGCACTTATCACATTCCAATACGAGACAATACACCTACTTCACTGTCGTGTGTCTCCCTAGAATGCAAGCTTCCTGGGGGCAGAGATTTTGGTCTATTTTGTTCATACAGAACATATCTGCACATAGTAATTGATCAACATTTTTGAAAGAATGAGTGAATGAACATATGAAAGACCAAGGGAACAAGATTATGGGCCACAGCCCTGGCTGGATGGCTCAGTTGGTGAGAGCATCATCCCGAAGCACAGAGGTTATAGGTTTGATCCCTGGTCAGGGCACATACAGAACAGATTGATGTTCCTCTCTCTCTCTCTCTCTCTCTCTCTCTCTCTCTCTCCCTCCATTCTTCTCTCAATAAAATCAATAATTAAAAAATTTTAAAAAATATTATGGATCACGATCACAAATAAGGTCATCTCACAGATGTAAAAGACTTGGTCCAAAGGCTATTTTGGGGAAAGCAGGTTCCAAATAGGATCACCAAAAACAAACATAGGCTCAAACCCAGGGTGGAAGCCAAGTGGTTCTCAAACTCAACTGTGCATCAGAGTCACCCACCTAGGAGATTTAAAAAGCACAGGTGTTTGGGCTCCACCCCGAGCTGATGAATTAAAACCTTCAGGGAGGCCCTGGCCGGTTGGCTCAGCGGTAGAGCGTCGGCCTAGCGTGCGGAGGACCCGGGTTCGATTCCCAGCCAGGGCACACAGGAGAAGCGCCCATTTGCTTCTCCACCCCTCCGCCGCGCTTTCCTCTCTGTCTCTCTCTTCCCCTCCCACAGCCGAGGCTCCATTGGAGCAAAGATGGCCCGGGCGCTGGGGATGGCTCTGTGGCCTCTGCCTCAGGCGCTAGAGTGGCTCTGGTCGCAATATGGCGACGCCCAGGATGGGCAGAGCATCGCCCCCTGGTGGGCAGAGCGTCGCCCCTGGTGGGTGTGCCGGGTGGATCCCGGTCGGGCGCATGCGGGAGTCTGTCTGACTGTCTCTCCCTGTTTCCAGCTTCAGAAAAATGGAAAAAAAAAACAAAAAACAAACCTTCAGGGAAAGGCCAAAGGATCTGGATTTTAAGTTCCTTCCCTTGCAATCTTGAAACCCTACCTTCCTGTGCTTCCTTTTAAAAAAAAGAAAAGTATAAAATTCAAGACCCAGTCTTTGGAGTGATCACAATGTTCCTAGGCCTAGGGAAGAAGCAGAAAAATACCACCCATCACATTTCAATCATGGTGCTGAGAAAGGCTAAGAGAAGTGCCTCTTCCACCTTTTAACCATAAATTATTCCATGAACTTTATACAGCGAGACAACAAATTAGGTCCACTGAAAGGCTTAACTAGCATCTGAAACCCAAGGAGTTGTAGTAAGAAATCTCCATAACTCTTCTTGACCACCTGCCCAATGGCTCCCCATTTCCACGTCCCCTTCCACGTAAAGTACAGAGTTGGTCCACAATGCTCAGCCTAGGATGTCAGAAAGTCTAAACCAGTGGTTCTCAACCTTTCTAATGCCGTGACCCCGCAATACAGTTCCTCATGTTGCGGTGACCCCAAACCAAAAAATAATTTTGGTGGCTACTTCATAACTGTAATTTTGCTACAGTTATGATTCGGAATGTAAATACCTGATATGCATTATGTATTTTCCGATGGCTTTAGGCGACCCCGCTGGGGTCCCGACCCACAGGTTGAGAACCGCTTGTCTAAACGATTCCAGAGCAAGGAGCTCTCAGGCTAACAATCCTGGCTCTGCTCTGTCCACTGCCAAATACCAGATTCCTATTAATTTCATCTTCCCTCACAGAAAGGACTGTTCATCTTACTTTTCAAATTAACAGTCCCAGGGCAAAAATAATAAACTAAGTTTATGGATGTCACAATAAATTTATAGATGTCACAAACAAAGGAACAAAAAACTATGAAAATATTTAAGTCTTAGGTTCATCACTTACTCTGTTTGCTATTTTCTCCTTCAGAAACGGTTTTATGATGGCAAAAATGCCTTTAAATATTCGAGGTTCATTCACTACATGAACTGCTTTTATCCGAATGGGGAAACCATCCTGTGGGAGGAAGAGGAAAGAGGATGTTAGAACATAAGGAGCATCTGCAAACTGTCTGTTGCCACAGCCTGCCTCCCCCAGGGCAATATTCTTCACTTAGTCCCCAACATCAGTCTGATCTGATCCACGGCCTCCTCCAAGAAGCCCACGCTGGGGCTAAACAAGAAAGCGAGCCTCAAGGGAAGAGTCTCTCTGGGACCCAGAGCTAGGTTAGGAGAGAGGGAGGCAAACTAGTGGAGAGCTGCTCCTCTTGTGGCAAAAAAAGATCTGAGCCTACACTGATGGATCTAGCAAGTATCGGCCTTCAGGATCAAAGCTGCTCAAAGTGTATTTCTCAGGATGTTACAAGGTGTGATGCTAAAAAGGGTTCATTGGTAGGTAACTGAGTCTGAGAAATAATAGACTAAATATAGTCAAACAGCTTCCTTAACTGCAGGACTGTCCAGACTTTAAATGCAAATGTTTACAGTGAGACTCATAAGGAAGGGACCGTAACCAGGGGTCCCCAAACTACGGCCCGCGGGCCACATGCGGCCCCCTGAGGCCATTTATCCGGCCCCCGCCGCACTTCTGGAAGGGGCACCTCTTTCATTGGTGGTCAGTGAGAGGAGCATAGTTCCCATTGAAATACTGGTCAGTTTGTTGATTTAAATTTACTTGTTCTTTATTTTAAATATTGTATTTGTTCCCGTTTTTTTTACTTTAAAATAAGATGTGCAGTATGCATAGGGATTTGTTCATAGTTTGTTTGTTTGTTTGTTTGTTTTTAAATTTCTGAAGCTGGAAACGGGGAGAGACAGTCAGACAGACTCCCGTATGCACCCGACTGGGATCCACCCGGCACGCCCACCAGGGGGCGACACTCTGCCCCTCCAGGGCATCGCCCTGCCGAGACCAGAGCCACTCTAGCGCCTGGGGCAGAGGCCAAGGAGCCATCCCCAGTGCCCGGGCCATCCCTGCTCCAATGGAGCCCCGGCTGCGGCTGCGGGAGGGGAAGAGAGAGACAGGGAGGAAGGGGGCGGGGGTGGAGAAGCAAATGGGCGCCTCCCCTATGTGCCCTGGCCGGGAACCGAACCCAGGCCCCCCGCACACCAGGCCGACGCTCTACCGCTGAGCCAACCGGCCAGGGCCTGTTCATAGTTTTTTTTATGGTCCGGCCCTCCAATTGTCTGAGGGACAGTGAACTGGCCCACTGTGTAAAAAGTCTGAGGACCCCTGTGCTTTACCATACTTCCCAGACTTATTTATCCCTGGGATCTTGTCTCCCAGATCAGGACCAGGAAACAACAATCCAAACTCATTATATAGACCCCAAATCTACAGGAGGCATCAAAAGACGTTTGGAAGCTAAGGAAAGCCAGAGCACTGCCTCAAAGCCAGAATTCAAATTTCCCACAATGACGAAATGTGACACTAATGTTTAAATAATCAGCCTGGGGCACAGACAGCAGGAGCTCAGACACACTGAGAACTGTTCTAGCTCCAGCGCCCTACAGCTCACCAGAGACAGCACCCCACGGGTGGGTGGGAATAAATTAGGGGTCAAGCCTGTTAGGGACTCGGGCCAGACTACATCCTTTGGTCTCAGTTTCCCCATCTACCAAAAAGGATAAATAACCCTTGGCTTGTCTATATTGGAGGATTCCTTGAAGGACTGAATGGGTTATGATGATTGTAAAGAGCTCTGCAAACTGTTACACACTGTGAAGCTACAGAAGGAACTTAATGGTTTTCAGTGACTTGTGTTCTGAGACACAGAACATGAGATGTAAATGCATCCACCCCAAACAGTCCCACGGCGCTCCACGTCCCCAGGTCCCGCAGGGGACAGGGCCTCGGGCAGAAGCACAATTTTTCAGTTTCATCTGTTAGGAGAATTTCTCTTTTGCCTCCTTATAGAAAGAAAGAAAGAAAGAGAGAGAGAGAGAGAGAAAGAAAGAGAGAGAGAGAAAGAGAGAGAGAGAGAGAAAGAGAGAGAGAGAGAAAGAGAGAGAGAAAGAGAAACAGAAAGAAAGAAAGGAAAGGAAGAGAGAAAGAGAGAGAGAAAGAGAGAGAGGGAGGAAGGGAGGAAGGGAGGAAGGGAGGAAGGGAGGAAGGGAGGAAGGGAGGAAGGGAGGAAGGAAGGAAGGAAGGAAGGAAGGAAGGAAGGAAGGAAGGAAGGAAGGAAGGAAGGAAGGAAGGAAGGAAGGAAGGAAGGAAGGAAGGAAGGAAGGAAGGAAGGAAGGAAGGAAGGAAGGAAGGAAGGAAGGAAGGAAGGAAGGAAGGAAGGAAGGAAGGAAGGAAGGAAGGAAGGAAGGAAGGAAGGAAGGAAGGAAGGAAGGAAGGAAGGAAGGAAGGAAGGAAGGAAGGAAGGAAGGAAGGAAGGAAGGAAGGAAGGAAGGAAGGAAGGAAGGAAGGAAGGAAGGAAGGAAGGAAGGAAGGAAGGAAGGAAGGAAGGAAGGAAGGAAGGAAGGAAGGAAGGAAGGAAGAGCTGAAAGCATTTCTCTGGTTTTTGGACTCTTGCCCTAAAGCTGATCTTGCCTAGACTGAAGGTACCTCAGAAACTACTAGAGACCCTCATGGGAATGAGTGGAAAATAGAACTTTTACATTTCCCATAATGCTTCTGTATTTTCCTGACTGCAGGAGTGGGAAGTGGTGTGTGCGTTTCACAGAAGTAATCGGGCAGGGCCCTGGAAGACCAATCAATCACAGAACAGGCACACAACAAATGGCAGCCCTACCTGAAGGATGCCAATCACCTTTTTGGCTATAAAAGGGCCAAAGTGAGATGCTTTTGATAAGCTCACTCCTCTGTAGTCCGCAAGAATTACAATTCCATTCACTTGGGTTTCTTCAGACTGAATGAGTTTTTCCAATGTCAAGTATATGGCGCGGATGTTTTCGGTAATTGGATAGTTGCTCGGTATCCATCTGTCTAAGGTCGTAAGAGATGGTCAGTACGTTACAGAAACAAATACAATCAGGCTAAGATTTATCTCCATGCTAAAACTGTTGTTTAAAAATGGAAAAGCAAAATATTCTACTGGCATGGCTCTATTTAGGTTAGGAAATCAGACACCTTCAGCAGCAGCTGACATTTCTTAACACCAAACACAGCAACACATTCTGAAATGGAAATGCAATTGAGTGCTGAAGTGAAAAGTGGGAGCTCTGATGTCAGTCCTTGGGCAAGCTACTTCCTCACTCTGGGCCCACATCGTCTCCTAAGTAGAATGGGGTAACGGTACTTCTCTGAATGGACACCTGCGTCTTCTGCCATTAGATGTGTCCCCTTATCTTCACCAAGACCACCCTGACTTTCCGTGGGGAACCACCGCTCCCCATGCTCACCATGCAGTATGGGTACAACATAACTGACTCCTGGTTCCAGATGTGGGCTTGGCCAATCCAGGCCTTACATCCCCATGGCCACAGTGTGTGGTCCAAGCCAGGTCGAATGAGACAAGGGGACTCAATGCTGGGACCTTGGCCCTTCGGAAAGAAAAGATCTCTCTCTCTCCTCTTGGAACGGTGAGGATGGGAACCTTGTCAGAGGCCCCAAGAGACAAGAGCTGGTCTGAGAAGGAAGCCCGTGCTGAGGACAGCGGATATGGAGATGGCTTTCTAATGCCGTAGTTTGAGCAAGTTCCCCTCTCCAGGCTGGATGCTCCTTTAATACGCCCCATATAAGGAGTCTTTCCTTTCTTTGGGAAAAAGATGAAAATGACAACTTTTGGACTATTTACCACTATTCTTAGGAAAACCCCACCATGATCTATGTGACTCCTTCTGACAGAACTCCACACGATCACCACCAATGGCGTGTGTAATACGCACAAAATTCCTATGAAGAAATCTTTGTTCAAAAATTGTGCCAGCTTGTTGTTTAATGTTGCTGTCAATTAAACCTGTTTCTACATAACTGGCTGTCATCCTTTTCAATCATGGATGTCTCAAAAGAGCTTATAGCAGGCAAAGCCAATGCCCCGTTGAGAACAAAGCCTTCTGTGTACGCCTCCTCCTAAAAGGCTGAGTCGGTGGGGAGGGGCCTAGATCTGTTGCAAGTATACGGGGGAAAAATTATCTCACAAGCACAGGGTTAAAGCCACACAAAGAGGTGGAATCAGTGTGGAAATGTCAGACTGTTTCATAATATTCTTATGGGCTGAACACAGAGGAGCAGCAGAAAACCTCTACTGGGTTTCTAGGGCTCCTGGTACCCTAAAGTCTCCACTGCATTGCTTATTCAAATTTAAAAATAAGCGCAATTTGGAAAGTGCCTGCAACAGCAGGCAGAGCAGTTAGTTAACAGTGCCTGGAACACAATAAAGGCTCAAGAGAATGGTTTCGTCTGCAAAGTGGGTTTGGTAACAGAGGAAAGTGCGCGGAGGTTTCCACTCCCTGATAGACAACCCAGGAGGCGTTCTGCACGCATGGGCAAGGAGGGCTGTCGGCACGCTCTCACTTCCCGGCTGGTTGGGAAGAACAATGCAATCTCACTTGCAGATTCTGTCTCAGCTCTGGTCCGATGGAAGATGTTGCGGCTGGGGGTGGGGTGCAAACACTCCTGAGTTTATAATGCATTTGGCGTCACAGAAGACAATAGGAGGGAGAATCAGAAGGCTTGAGTTCTAGCATCCCTTAGTCATGGTGTCAACTTAAAAAATGCCCCCCCACACACATTTCCAAATGCTTTTAGGGTGGCGAGGGGGCAGGGAGCCACCACCAATTGAAAATGAATGTGCCAAAGAAATGTCAGGTGTCCTGATTACCATCATGAAGTGCTAAGATCAAAATGAGAATCTAAAGTGAATCCTTTCGGGGGCTTAAAATAGAGGAAAGGAGGGAGAGGTAGGAGGAAGCACGTGGTAGACCGACACCTGCCAGGTGTTGCCTGGCCACACTGACACCTGCACCTCACTCACAAAGGAGGGATGGGGCGGGGGACGCTGATCCCTGCTTGTTCCCGATGACCAGGGCAGCGTTCTCAGCCCAGCGGATCTCAACCCCAAGAACTTAGTTGGGTGGCCCAGTAAGCCTGGGAGCTGAGGGGTGCTGATCTAGCCACGTGCGCAGAGGCAGCAAAAGCTAGGCCACAGGGAGAAGGGTGACGATATGCAAAGGGCAGCAGAAATGCGCGGTCCAGAGACACACAGACTGACAGACCAGCAGAGGCCAAGACAGAATGGCTGGCTTAGATCCTGGAGGGAACGAACTGGATTCTGGCTCTGGGTTCCAGGGCCCAGTGAGAGCTGCTGCCCTGTCAGCAAAACTGGTTCTGTGAGACACTCCTGTCTCAGACTAAATCCTCCATTTTTTCTTACACCAAGCTGAGTAGGGTTTTATAATCTGCCATCAAAAGAGCCTTGACTAAACGGGGAGCGGACAGAAGGAAGGGGAGGGCGTCCACACAATACCTGGGCGGATGCAGAGGATGTGGCAGCCCCGGGGGTCGGTGTGGGGCAGCACAGTGAGGAATCCGGAGGCCAGGACATCTTTTAAGGCCGAAGGCTTCAGGTTACTGAAGACTTCGGGCCAGCTTCTCCTGCAGCTGTGGTAGTTGATGAGGAGCTGAAGGGCCCGGTCGTAATCGAACTTGCGGGCTCGGAGGAAGCGCAGCAGGAAGGCATCGTCCAGGGAGGTGCTCAGGTTCGGGTATTCCTTCCGCACCATGTCGCGGAGGGCCTGGACATCTCGAAGTCTCCATTCCGGCTTCTCCTGCAGCTCTTCCCTGGCCTTGATGACCAGCTCTTCCGTCAGCGAGCACACATAGCCAGGAGGCTCGGGGGCTGGCGGCAGCTCATTCTCGGACAGTGAGGCCACAGAAGGGCTGGTTCTCAGAGAGTCACTTTCTTCTGACATTAGCTACCAGGATCCCTGTCAAAACAGAAGCCCCAAGCGGAGTTAATGGAGTGCAGCACTGGTCATTTCCTACCTCAGGGCAGCTGACGGAGGGGACAGGAACAGTTTTGTTAAGCCGAGTGACCTCCGAGCAGTAGGTCTCAACTGGGAGGAACGAACGGGATCTGAACCACAGGCCCAGATCCTACCCCAGCCTGAATGAAGTAGAATCTCCACGAGGCACCCAGGCACCTACAGCAGGATACACACACAGGGCCTTGCTCACAGATGTATATGACTGGGCGTTCGCCCTTACTCATAAGAAATGTGAAATTAAAACGACTCTGAAATTCAGATTGGCAAAACGCAAAATGTGTACTCTGAGATGCTTGCTGTTGGGAGAATAAATTAGCCTCTTTAGATGGCAGCTTGTCAATATCTATCAAAATACAAAACCATATACCCTTTGCCTCAGCATTTCATTTCCAATACATGTGTGTGTGGATAAAACATGCACAGAAGGATGACCATCACAAGTATTGGTTATAACGGCAAAGATCGGAAACACTTGAACTACCTACCAGCTGAAGACTGGTTAAATAATATCACCACATAAATGGAACACTATTCAGTCACGAAAATCAGGCAGAACTTTATAAATCAACATGTCAAGGGGGGAAAAGAAGGTTGCAGAACAGTGTACATAAAATAACTTTATATTTTTTAAATACAAGGTGGGACAAAGTAGGCTTATAGTTGTTCATATGGAAAATACAATAATTAATAAATAATAATACAAAAATAAACTTTCATATACTCACAACTGTAACCCTACTTCTGCCCACTTTTTATATACATATATATTTATCTGTGAATGCACCTAACATATCTTTTTTTTTTTTATCTTTTAAAGATTTTTTTAAATTTACTGATTTTACAGAAAGAGGAGGGGAGATGGAGCGAGAAGTATCAACTTTAGTTGTTCTTTGATTGCTTGTTGTACGTGCTGTGACCAGGCAAGCCTGGGAATTTGAACAGGCGACCTCAACATTACAGGCCCAAGTTTGACCCACAGCACCACCACAGGTCAGGCTGCACCTAACATTTCTGAAAGGATAGACAGGAAACTGTTGCCAAATCCTGCAGAACAAAACTAGGGAACTGGGTATTTAAGGTCGGAGAGACTTTTTGCCATACCATTTTTTTGTTGTTGTTGTTGTTTACCATATACAATGTGACTTATCATGGTGGCCACGATGCTGAACTCATCAGATCTCCTGCTGGGATGAAGCTTAACTGACAGATGGCCCCAGCGGCTGTCCCTCCCAGACTGCCCCCAGCCAATGACTGAGGCATGGCACTCCTCTAACAGGCAACTCTGCCTCGAGGACTCCCTATCAGCCTGGCCAGCGGAACCTTTCGTGGACCTGCACTGCAGTCTGGGACTTCCGGCCCAAACCTTCTTCAAAAGGGCCAGACTGGCATGGCTGCCTGAGGGCTCCCTGATTTCTCCAGCTCCCCTCCCTTCATGCTCATGGGCATTGCAGCCAATAGATTTTTTGCATTTCTAATCTTATCCTGGTATCTGCTTCTTAGAAGACCAGAACCAACACACTTAGCGAATGAAAAACAAAAACAAAACAGCTGCCTAGATATTTCAGGTGTAAGCTAGCAGCAGGGCTGCCCAGTGTCAAAGCCCAAACTCTTGTCCATGGGCTGTCACTGAACCAACAAGGAAAGCAGGGACCATCTCAGAGGTCTCTGTGCATAACCAGTCTCCCCCTAGTCCACAGCAGCTATTGTGACCAGGTCACTTCCCCTAAGTCTTAGCTCTGCCCACTCCATTCCTTGCATTCTAACCTCCAGCCCAACCCAGCTTCTTCCACTTCCTCCCAAAGGTGTGTTTTCTTGCACACATCCTGTTTCCTCCAACTAACATGCTCTTCCTCTGGTTCATCACCTGACTGATTCACCCTTAAGTTCCAGTTAGATGCCACTTCATTCATTCAACAAATATTGACCACTTACTATGTTCCAGGCCCACTTTCAGGCACTGTGGATACAACAGTGAATAAAAAAGCCCTGCCTTCGGCCTGACCTGTGGTGGCGCAGTGGGATAAAGCGGCCTGACCTGTGGTGGCGCAGTGGGATAAAGCGGCCTGACCTGTGGTGGCGCAGTGGAACACTGAGGTCGCCGGTTCGAAACCTTGGGCTTGCCTGGTCAAGGCACATATGGGAGTTGATGCTTCCTGCTCCTCCCCCTTCTCTCTCTCTCTCTCTCTCTCTCTGTCTCTCTCTCACTCCTCTCTCTCTAAAAAAAATAAATAAATAAAATATTAAAAAAAAAAAAAGCCCTGGCCGGTTGGCTCAGCGGTAGAGCATCGGCCTGGCGTGCGGGGGACCAGGGTTCGATTCCCGGCAAGGGCACATAGGAGAAGCGCCCATTTGCTTCTCCAACCCCCGCCCCCCTCCTTCCTCTCTGTCTCTCTCTTCCCCTCCCGCAGCCAAGGCTCCATTGGAGCAAAGATGGCCCGGGCGCTGGGGATGGCTCCTTGGCCTCTGCCCCAGGCACTAGAGTGCCTCTGGTCGCGGCAAAGCGATGCCCCCGGAGGGGCAGAGCATCGCCCCCTGGTGGGCAGAGCATCGCCCCTGGTGGGCATGCCAGGTGGATCCCGATCGGGCGCATGCGGGAGTCTGTCTGACTGTCTCTCCCCGTTTCAAGCTTCAGAAAAATACAAAAAAAAAAAAAGCCCTGCCTTCATTGAGCCTAGATACTAGTGGTGGGGTAGGGGTGACTCTAAACAAAATAAACTAGATAGTCTACTAGAAGATGTGTATTACAGAGAGAGATGAAAGGGAAGGGGGTTGAATGCATCTGGGGACAGGAGCTGCAATTGCAAATAGGTTGGTCAGGAAGGCCTCAACCAAGTGACAATGGAGCAAAGACAAAGAATACAAGGGAGCAAGCTACACAGATGATCTGGGGGAACAAGTGCAAAGCATGAGGCAGGAACACACCTGGCTTTTTAAAGGAACAGAGAGGAGGCCAGTGTGGCTAGAGCCGAATGAGCAAGGCAGATTACTAGCAGGTGAATTTAGAGAGGTAACCATTGGTACAGAGCTTTATAGGCCAATAAGTTTGACATTGACTTTGGTGGGAGCCATGGACGGTTTAGAGCAGAATGACATTACCAGATTTATATTTAAAAAGGGTGACTTGGCTATCTTGTGAATGGACTATAAGGGGATAAGGGCAGAAATGAAGAGACCATTTTTAGAGGCTCCTGCAATAATTCAGGCAAGAGATGATGGTGCCGGAAACAGGAGGCCTCTGAGCCAGGCCAGGTTAGGAGCCCTCCCCACAGGAGCTCTCTGACATAGCACACCTCCCACTCCACTGTAATTGTCTATAGCACTTCTCCCACTCCACTGTAATTGTCTGTGGGCATTTTGTGGGCAACGTTCATCTGTCTCACCCATCATCTTAAACCCAGCACTTAGTGGGGTGCCAGGCACAGAGTCTAAGCTCCATAAATGCTTGTTGAATGAATTTAATCTGCCTGGCAGATGTATGCCGAGCAAGGAATGGAACAACCATAGCTTCACAGGACCCACCCTAGGCTCTGATTCCAGGGAAGTTACCAGCAGATGCCTGTAATCCCAGTTCACTGCTGACCCAGGAGAAAGACTGGAATGTCCATGTCCAGGTTCTAACCTCCAAGGCCTTCTCCAGCTTCTCTCAATGCACATCAAATGCCAGTCAAAACAGACCAATGACCCACCATTCTTGAAACACCTCATGCATTTCTGAAACATCTGCCTGGAATTTCCTCTCCTTGTTTGTTCCAACCAGACAACTCATCACCTTCCAGGCCCAGCTTTAATGTTACCTCTGTGAAGCCTTCCCTGATTTCCCCAGGGTGATTCCCTCCCATTTTCCACAGCACCCATTTCTTTCAGAAATGGCAGGCCAGTGGTATGGGTATTTAGGTGAAAACTCCTCAGAGTCCGTTTCAGCATCCATTCATTATTAAATAATTACTGATCACCTACGCTGTCAGGCACTGTGCTCTTAGGCACTGGGCATACAACAGCGAAAAGCGTCATTTTTTGTTTTAGGAAGTTGAACTCGCAGTGGAATTATGAAGAAATAACACGTACTTGAGTATTTTTACCATGTATCAAGCACAGCGATAAGCACTTTACATCTGTCTCTCGTTTTATCTTCACAGTATTTGGTGACGGCTCTACTGCCGTTCCCACTTACAAAGGAGGAAACTGCCCGCTAGAATGTAAATTCCACGAAGACAACTTGCCCGCACGTCCCCTGCTATCCCCAGTGCCTGGCACAGGACGGTGCTCAGCCACTATTAGCGGATGGTGCGAGGTTAAGTGACGCGCCCAGGGCTACAGACCCAGGGAGGCACTCCGCCTGGAGCTTCCCATTCAGTCTCCAGGGTCTCGGCGGGGTCCCGCACAGAGCAGGGCTCAGTGGCGGTCTGGGAATGAACTGATGGGTGGACACAGGGAGGGGAGCAAACCCCGTCGGAAGGGTGGGGCGGTGCATCTTCCTCACCTGGAGCCCATCATTCTGTGAGCATCGCCCGCCCCCCACCCCCCACGCCACCCAAACAGGAGAAGGTCAAGATGCCATCGCTCCTGGAGACCCAGGGACCCTACGTCCCGTCGGCTGCTTTATGAGACCCCCCACTTCCGGTTGGCATCCCTTCCCCAGGTGCCCCCATTTCCTGGGGTCTCTCTCCTCAGGTCACCCACTTCCGGTTCTCTTTCCTTCTCAGGGGTCCCTCTCCCCGGCGCCCGGGGCACGCAGACGGGCTCGCGGGCACTCACCGGCCCGGCTACGGGGCGGAGCGCTGGTCACTAAGCGGCAGCAGCCTCGTCAGGAAGCAAACGTAAAACATCCCCGCAACCCCGGCCCGGCCGGCCGGCCCCTCGCGCCGGAAGTGACGCACGCAGGGCGTGCGGAGGCGGGCGCCCCCTGGCGTGCGCGTTTGTGACGTCTCGCCGGGATGTCGGCGTTCTGAGCCCACCTGGCGGCTGGCGCCCAGTGCAGGGGGACACGTCCGTCGGAAGGTGGTGGCTGGAACAGAGAATGCCAGCAGGCTCAGATGGCATAGCTGGGGAAACTGAGGCCCAGAGGAGGACGGAGAGAAGCTGCCGTTTTCCAAGAACCTAACTACCATGCGCCTGGTGGTTTACATTTATTGCCTCATTAAATCCTCACATTTATGCAAACTTTCACAAAAGGGAAGCTAGCAATCAATGAAGTAAAGGGTTTTAAACCTAGGTTTCGGGGTTAGCATTTCGGGATTCTCTGCTTTGGGGCGCATGAAGTCCCCTTCATGAAGGTGGTAGCTTGAAAAAAAGCTTTACGGACCCCCAACCCCAGTTCATTAAAATCCCCAGGCCCGCCAACATATATTTTGTGAGAAGTCTAGGTCCCTCTTTCAGGCAGAGTAAAGACGCTAAATCATTTCTAGAGAGAAATTCTGTCGTCCAGAAGGACTCAAAGCCCAAAAGAGTATCCAACAGATGACTTGAATCTCTTCCTTTCCCTACCGCAGGGGCAAGAGGTCTGAGGGAGACGGGAACTGACCCAGGCGGGCCACGAGAACATGACAGTTTCCGTGAGATGCCAGATTGTGTGAAAATCAGAAATTACAGACTCAATATTCCACACAATTTCTTGTGTGAAAAAAATGACCTACAGATGTAATATAGATGAAAAATCCCATAAAACTGTATTTGCATTGGAAATATCAGTGTGAATTTAAGAGATGAGTTTTTTAAAGAAATGTATGAGTGTATATGCACATGTATACATAAATATATAAAATACCTAATTCTATCCTCTAGAAATGCCTAGAAACAATGGCTAATGTAGTAGCAATAAGCGTATCTAACATTCAGATTTTACTCTTGAAATGCCATTTTCTATTTAATATATTGTCATACTTGATAACAAAGAAGCTATCAAAGGCCCTAGGGTCACACCAAAAGGACTTAGAAACCAACCTGAAGATGACATAATTTCAGCCCCAACAAAGATAGTTGCAATTGACTGAAACTCATCAAATATGTTTCAATCCCTCAGTTCATAAAACCAGCAAAAAATAGTTCATATTCAGCAGAAACACTAATTGATCACCTTCATGATGGCATAGAAACATTATATTCTTGAAAACTAGGTAAATAAAAAGAACCAAATATTTATTTCACCTTTTACGTATAAATCACTGGGTGACCAAATAATAGATTAAGAAAAGCCACGTCTGCCTGACCTGTGGTGGCGCAGTGGGTAAAGCGTCAACCTGGAAACGCTGAGGTTGCTGGTTCAAAGCCCTGGGCTTGCCTGGTCAAGGCACATATGGGAGTTGATACTTCCAGCTCCTCCCCCCTTGTCTCTCTCTCCTCTCTAAAAATGAATAAATAAATAAATAAAAATGAAAGAAAAGCCACGTCTGCCTGACCAGGCAGTGGCGCAGTGGATAAAGGCGTCAGACTGGGATGCGGAGGACCCAGGTTCGAGACCCCGAGGTTGCCAGCTTGAGCACGGACTCATCTGGTTTGAGCAAAGCTCACCAGCTTGGACCCAAGGTCACTGGCTCGAGCAAGGGGTTACTCGGTCTGCTGTAGCCCCACGGTCAAGGCACATATGAGAAAGCAGTCGATGAACAAATAAGGTGTCATAACAAAAAAACTAATGATTGATGCTTCTCATTTCTCTCTGTCCCTGTCTATCCCTCTCTCTGACTCTCTCTCTCTCTGTCTTTGGAAAAAAAAAAGAAAAAGAAAAGCCACTTCTTATAAAATTATTGCAGCTAATAAATAAAAACAAAATGATATAATATTGCCGTTTTGCAACCTACAATAAATTCATGTCTTTAGCTGAGAGAGAGAGAGAGAGAGAGAGAGAGAGAGAGAGAATGCAGAACTCCAGCTGTGTACATGATTGTTGATAAAAGAACCCAGGACCACCTGTTATCATGCCAAAGGGATGGAATCTGAGTCTGATCCAGCTGCTAATTTGCAGGAAATGCAGCGGTCAAAGGGCCAAGTTGAATTGTACAATGAGGATGCAACTGACAAAATCCAGACTTTGATAGACTCTACAGGTCAAGCGGCCTGAGTTCTTCAACAAATAAACTGCAAGGAAAAGAAAGATACAGGCAGGAACCTATGCATTAAAAGAGGCTTAAAAGGCATTAAGTATTTTTTTAATGGGTAATACTAAGCTATAATGTCTAGGGGCACACACTCAGAGGATTAAACCATAAAGAAATACAAGGAAATAATTACTGTAAAAGTCAGGGTAGTGGTTACTTTTCACGGAAGGGCTGTAATTGGAATGAGGTCCATGGAGGGACTCATGGGTGGCTGGCAAAATTCTATTTCTTGATCTGGGTGGTGGTTATACGGTGTTTGTCTTGAAATGATTCACTGAGCTACAAATTTAATTTGTATGATTTTCTGTATCTGTGGTCTGTTTCACAACATAAAGGTTTTAAAAATGAAAACAGCCCTGGCCGGTTGGCTCAGCGGTAGAGCGTCGGCCTGGCGTGCGGGGGACCCGGGTTCGATTCCCGGCCAGAGCACATAGGAGAAGCGCCCATTTGCTTCTCCACCCCCACCCCTCCTTCCTCTCTGTCTCTCTCTTCCCCTCCCGCAGCCAAGGCTCCATTGGAGCAAAGATGGCCCGGGTGCTGGGGATGGCTCCTTGGCCTCTGCCCCAGGTGTTAGAGTGGCTCTGGTCTCGGCAGAGCGACGCCCCGAAGGGGCAGAGCATCGCCCCCTGGTGGGCGTGCCGGGTGGATCCCGGTCGGGCGCATGCGGGAGTCTGTCTGACTGTCTCTCCCAGTTTCCAGCTTCAGAAAAATACACACACACACAAAAAAAATGAAAACAGAAGTACCTCTCTGTGTTTGTGTGTGTGTGTGTGTGTGTGTGTGTGTGTGTGTGTGTGTGTGTGTACAGATAGATATATGGATACATATATAGCTTCTGGGAGTAACAAGTACATAATAGGTGCTCATTAAGTATAAGTTCCCTTCCTTATTAATCCTGTGTGATTTCAGTCCCTTTGCTAACATTAACTTGTGTGACTAATTAAAAATAGTTGATGCTTATTAAGTGATTATTATGTGCCAGGCACTGTTTCCAGTGCATCTAATCTAACTGAATCTTCGCAACCTTATTATCTCTATTATCATTTTACAGAAAAGAAAACTGAGGTTCAAAGAGGTTATCTGTGGCCATACAGAAAGTGGCAGAGTAGTCAGGTTTTGAACCTAGGCTGTCTAGCTTTCTGGTCCATAATCCCATCTATATCCACTGTATATATTATATATACCTTACTGTTTTTTTAAAAAAATTTGGTTTGCAGTGCCCCTGTATACACAAATACTAACTTCCTCTTATGGAGTGCTTCCCAGTGTGTGTGCCATCCCCTTGACAATCCATACCTGAGCCTCACACAGCCTGGAAGACGGAGGTACTTGTTAGTCTGCATTTGACAGATGGGAAAATTGGAACTCAGAGAGGTGAAGAACTTGCTCAAAATTACAAAGTACGTAACTACAAGACAGTGTTGGGGTCTGAGTTGTGAATGAGGAGGGTTTATAATCTCTGGCCTTTGGGATTCTAAAAAACAAAATGTTCCATCCTCAAACAGATGTTAACCTGATGGATCTGACCCGGTCTGAGGTCACGGGTTGCCCAATCAGTGGTCCGGAGCCTGACTTGGCTTGAGAAAGCCCAGACGAGGGCTGGGAGAAGTCCAGAGCTTGGCAAGTGCCAGGCATGCTTGACCCCAATCGGAGGGTCGTGTGAAACTTGTGATCCATGGGCCTGCTGTCCCTCAAGAAGCCAGAGACTTCTGTGTGCCAGGCTTTTGTTCATAAGCCTTAAAATCAGGACCTAGAATAGCGCTATCCACCCTCCCAGGCTTGAGATAAGATGTGCCCGGGGCTGGCTGCCTGGATTTCCCAGAAGAGGTGGGAGCCTAGCTGTGTTTTTCTGGTCACACATTGATTTTCCAACCTGAGTCAGCATGACTGCTTGTTCCCGGGGGCTCTACATCCCAGCCAGCTGAAGCATTTCCAAATCGGGGCCGGGAATGGTAGAGGACTTGGAGAAGTAGAGACGCTACTCCCCCTGCCCTACAAATACCAGCCTAGGAGGCCACTCCGCCCAACCTCCATTGTATTAACACTCAGCAGTACCAACTTCTTACCAAATGCCAGAAATCGTGCTAAGCACTTTAAGTGTATTCACCCAGCCAACCTCACAGACAGGCTATCAAGTAGGGGCTCTCAGAAGTACCATGTGAGGTGAGCAAACAGGCCCAGAGAGGCAAAGTCACTTGCAAACAGTCACACAGAGGTGGAGTTTCAGGTCTGTGATTGTGGAATCCCAGGCTGTCAGATCTGTCAATGCTCTGTAGTGTTACAATGTCACTCTGCCTTCAGAACAACTTGGTTGGGTAGTATGGTCACCTCCATGACGATATGAGAAACTGATGCCCTGAGAGGTGAGTGTGACTTGTAAGTGTTGCTCGAAAGGTCTGCTGGGACAGCCAGGGATTGCTTTGCAAGAGCACAGTGAAACCACAACTGCTAAAATGTGACCCAGATCCCTTTCTGTATTCTTATTCCTGCATTCATCCACAGCTCTCCGATGACAGCAAGAAGGGGCAAGGAGTCCTTTGGTGGCCTCTTTGCGGAAGGGTGGAATGGGGACAATGGGGCTCTTCTGGGGGTGCCTATGTGAGGGCTCAGTGCTGTGAGGTGGTCAGGGACAGCCCGGCTGTGCTGGTGAAGGAGCCAGAGAGTGGGTGCCCGAGGTCAGCCCACACTCCCAGGTGCTCCGGGGCCCCTGCAGTGTTTCCCATGGACCAGTGTGGGCAGAAAGCAACCCCAGGGAGTCAGCTTGGGCCCTGCCCCCTTGGGTCTCCTAGAGGGGCAGAGGCGGTGGCAGCAGCAAGAAACTAGAGTTGGATGTCAGAGTCCCACAGGTTGAAGGAGAAATGTCAAGGGACCCCCAAGAAAGGGGTGCATCCATCAAAGTCAAAGGTGAGAAGAACTTGAAGAAAGAGACATCTCCATGAGCCCGCAACAGCATCCCAAGACAGAAAGGGGCAGCTTTAAATGTCTGCTGAGTCCAGAGCACCTGATGCCAGCTGAAACAGTGCAGGTCAGGGGACACCCTTCCTCTCCTCCACCGTCTCTACCCAGCTCTGCTCCGACCCACTGAGGAAACCAGCGATGGGCTCCATAGTTAGAAACAAAAAAACACTAGCGCTTCTAGAATGGCTGGATTTAAAGAGACACCCTAGCAACTGGAGCTCTCGGACTTGTTGGTGGGAATGCAAGGTGGTACAACTACTTTGCAAAATAGTTTGTAGCAGTTTCTTAAAAAGGTAAACATATACTTTGCCCAAGAGTCATGAAAGCACTTGTCTACTCAAAGACATGTTAATGAATGCTTTTAGCAGTTTTATTTATAATAGCCAAAAACTGGGGGCATCCACAGGGGATAGGGTATACATATCTTAGCAATAGGAATAAACTACTGAGATATGGATAAGTCTCAAAATAATTATGTTCAATGAAAGAAGCCAGAAGAAAGGAGTATGAATTGTATGTTTCCATTTCTATAAAATTCCAGAAAAATCTTAAGTCATCTGCAGTGAAAGAAACTGATCTATAGTGACTACGGATGTCTGGGAGTCGGAGGGAGTGACGAGGAGGAGCTGAGGATAAAGGGGTTTCGGGAAACCTTTGGGGTGATGGAAACGTTCATCATCTTGATTTGGTGATGAGTTCATGGATATGTACATACGTCGAGATTCATCAAATTTTGCAATTCAAATAGGTGTAGTTCATTGTACATTGATTATGCCTCAATAGTACTGTTAAAAAAATAAATAAAAGAAACTAGAGAGTGGCACAATCGGGATTTGAACCCATGTGTCTGGTGTGAAACCACTCAGGAACTGGCAACTTATTAAGTCTTCCTTTCTTGGCTGGAGATATAAAGTCAGTCCACATGGCACCACCTCCAGGAAGCCTTCCTGTCCCCTTCCATTATTGACTGTGGTTTTTCAGAAATTGCCTCCCCTGCCCCCATGGCCTGCCCCACACCACCATCTTGCCTGCCTTCAGGATTTGTCAGTGGCTCCTTTCTCTACTTGGGGACCTTCCCTTCTTCCCTTGTGTCCTCCCCCAGATGGTCCTTCACAGATGCTATCAGAGAGTCCAGTGCTAGAATAGACCAGTCTGGGTTGATTTACACCAGCTGTCTGACCTTGAATGGTTCCTTTACCTCTTTGAGCTTCAGATTCCACAACTGAATAATAATAGCAGCTACCTCGAAATTGCCTGAAGGATCAAATAAGAGACAGTTCATGTTAAACAATTAGCACAGGGCCCAGTGTGTAATAAAACACTCAATAAATGTTAACTATTATTGATCTTCACCTGGGCAGTGGCTGCTGACTGTTTAAGTTTCTCAGCCGTTGAATCAAGTACTTACCGCCTCGGCTGTATTTATTGACATGGAAAGATGCCCAGAGCCTACTGTAGAGGAGGAAAGAGCAGGCTAGAAAACAGTGTGAGCGCCTCTCACGTCACTTTAAAGACTAAAGGAAACAAGGGGCATACGTCTCTCAGCGTGGTGCCTGCACACAGGAAGTGCTCAGTGGAAGCCAGTGTGATTGTTATTAATGTGAAGGCATTCTGTAGCCCACCCAATCCTGGTTTCAAATACTATGATGAGAGTTCCTGTGAAACAAGGTGTTCGCGATTGTGCTTTCACAGTGAGTCAAAGATAGACCCGTGCTGTCCCTTCTGCTCTCCTTCTTACAAACTCCAGCAGGGTTGGACTTGGGACCCATTGGTGGATTTTGGTACTTTCTTCTGTGGTCCTGGAGCAAAAAGCAAAGCAAAGCTTTGCCCTTGGGAATTGAGAACCCAAGCTGGGGTAAAGAATAGTCTTTGCAGTAACTGAGGTGCTATGACAAAATTTAGACACTTGAGGGCGCTCCAATCAATTGGCAATACAGTAAATCACAGAAGGGTGACCATAATATGAATGCTGCTGTTCCATTTAATAATGGCTTCTATTAAGTTTTTAACTATGAGCTCCTAATGTGCTGAGAATTTTTATCTCCTTTTATGCTTCCAAGTACCCTATCAGTTAGATATTGCTACTAAAGATTTTATATATAAGGTGTATTGTTCTTTAGAATTTTAAAAATATATTTTTTAAGGAACCACAATTTACAAATCTTATAAAATATACAGCTATTAAATGTACAGTTTGATGAATTGTTACAAGTGTATACACACAGGCAACCCCACCCAGATCAAGATATATACCTTTGTAAATTTTTTTAAATTAGATTTATTGGGGTAACACTGATTAATAACATTATATAAATTTCAGGTGTGAAACTCTGTAATACGATATCTGTTCTCTCTAGTGCATTGTCATCACCTGAAGTCTAGTCTCCTTCTGTCACCTCGTATTTGACCCCCTTTACCCTCTTCATCCCCCCCATTCCACCATCTGTTGTCTGTCGCTATGAATTTGTGTTTTTAAAGATATATAGTTTGTGTGTGTGTGTGTGTGTGTGTGTGTGTGTGTGTGTGTGTGTGTGTGTATGTGAGTGTGACAGAGACAGAGAGAGGGACAGACAGACAGGAAGGGAGAAAGATGAGAAGCATCAATTCTTCGTTGTGACACCTTAGTTTCTCATTGATTGCTTTCTCATATGTGCCTTGACCAGGGGACTCCAGCAGAGTGAGTGACCCCTTGCTCGAGCCAGCGACCTTGGGCTCAAGCTGGTGAGCTTTGCTCAAACCAGATGAGCCCAAGCTCAAGCTGGCGACCTCGCGGTTTCAAACCTGGCTCCTCTGTGTCCCAGTCCGACACTCTATCCACTAGGCCAGCACCTGGTCAGGCAAAGATATATAATTTTTAAACACCCTTTCCACTTACCCTCACCCTGACCCAAGGCAACCACTGTCCTGAGTTCTATTATCATTTATTCATTTCACTTGTTTTTGAACTTCATATAAACGGAATCATACACGTGATGTTTAGGGTTGCCAGGTTTAGCATGCAAAAATCCAGAATGTTAGTTAAATTTGAATTTCCCATGGGCCATAATTACACTAAAAATATACTCATTGTTTATTTGAAATTCATTAAAGTTACTCTTTTTTATTGCTGCGCTGTATTCTGCTCCATGAAGGCCCCTCAGTATATTTATTACTTGTACTGTGGGTGGGGATCACCAGCCCCATGTTACAGATGAGAAAACAGAGGCTCAGGGAGGTAAAGAGACCAGCCGAGGGGATGCAACCAGGTACTGGCAGAACAAAAATTCAAAGTCATGTCCGCCTGACTCCAAAAGCCTCTTGGATTTCTCAGTGCTTGTTTTTCAGCCGTGAGTCCCAGATGGTAGAGGTTCAAGTCCCAGCTTTGTGACCCGGGGTAAGTCAGATGCTCTCTGCAAGCCCTAGTTTCTACTCCTCGATGCAGGTTTGCCTTAGGGATCTGCAGAAAGCTAATAGCTTACAGGGTTTTAGAAAGACAAGCAGCTATGGACACAAGACTAAGGCAGTCGGATGGATGTCTAATGATGGCCAAGACCCTGGAGGCTCATGGCTACCTGACAGCCCTGGAAATCATGGCCCAGGCGGGTAGGAGTGGGGCTCAGGCCTCCCTCCAGGAAGGGGCTGCTGGGAGTTTTCTGCCTATTACCCTACTTGTGACCTCAGCTCCTATCAACTTAGCCTCCAAAAGACTGGGCACATAGGGCCATAAATTCCTGCTATCATTAGTATCTCTACAGCTCAGGCTGTTTGCCAGGAGCACTACAGTTATTTTATCACTTACAAGCTCCATAATGATTTTTTATCACCTTTTTCTCACAGTAGCCTTGCAAACAGGGCTAGTTTTGCTCTCTTTCGATTTGGAGTTGGGGGAATCCAGGTCCTGAAGGGTTTCAGGGAATTTTTTTTTTTACTTTGCCCAAAGCTCCTGAGAGGATTTGGGTTTGACTCACAACCTCTTTGAGGTCCAGACTGGGGCTTTGTGTGAGGCCAGAGGTTGTGGGAGAACCAGGAGGTGGAGACTGGGAACCATTGGTAACCAAGGAAAGAACTTAGGTTCAACTACTTCTGAGCTGTGTGACCTAGGGCAAGTCACTCAGTCTCTCTGTGCTACTTCATCAGTTAAATGAGGAAGTAGTAATAGTACCCATTTCATATGTTAGTACATATAAGACGCTCAATAACTGTGAGTTTCTATATAGCCTTGAATCAAGACCTGAATTTTAAACCCAGACCCTGGCCTGCTGCCCTCTGAACCTCAGATTCCTTATCTGTAGAGTGGGCATAATCTTACCTGCCTCACACACTGGCTCTTTTATCTCCAGTCCCATCGCCCTGGCCTTCTTTAGGTCTTCACATCCAGCTCTGCTTGACACTAAACCCCACCCTCCTAATCCCAGCTTTGTCTAGTTAAAGCTCCATTATAATCTCAAAAAATCCTTCCTTCCCTCCCTCCTTCTTTTCTCTGCTTATTCAATATATTTGTTGAGCATCTACTATGTGCAAGGACTGAGCTAGGTGGTAGATAAGACAGGCAAAGTGTCCCTGTCCTCATGAAGGGGCCATAGACCATAAACTAAAAAGAGATAAAAAACAAAACAAAAAAACCCAAGGCAATTACAACTGTATTAAGCATGTCATAAGGGAAAATTAAAGCACTGTAAGAGGAAGGAAATGAGAAAAGTTGCTTTCTAGAAAGTCCTCTCCAAGGAGACACTTCTGTTTAAATTAGTAATTGATCTACATGTGCACATGGTACAAAATGCAGGCAATGGACATCGTGCGGTCCGAAGTGCTCCTCCCTTCCATTCCCACCCTTTTTCAGATTTGCAGTCCTCCTCCAGAGAGGCCCCTGTACTGCCAGTTTCTTGAGAGTGGGTGACATTTGCCATGGCATCCGAATCACAAGAAGCAGCAGCCATTGGCAGATGTGGAAGGAGTCCAAGCAGAGGGAATAACCAGTGCAAAGGCCCTGAGGCTGGACCAGCACTACTTGAGAGAGAGAGAGAGAGAGAGAGAGAGAGAGAGAGAGAGAAAGAGAGAGAGAGAGAGAGAGAGAGAGAGAGAGAGAAAGAGAGAGAAGGGAAAACACAGGCAATCCTGGTGGGTGATGTGGGGCCAGTCAGCCCAAAGAAAGAATTGGAATGTTTCTCTATGTGGCCTGGGGATAACTTTCCAGTTGGGGGCAGGGTCAAGGTGAGTGTCTTCTGATTTGTGTTTTATTTTTATTTATTTATTTAGTACAGAGACAGAGAGAGTCAGAGAGAGGGACAGACAGACGCGAATGGAGAGAGATGAGAAGCATCAATCATTAGTTTTTCGTTGCGACACCTTAGTTGTTCATTGATTGCTTTCTCATATGCGCCTTGACCGTGGGCCTTCAGCAGACGGAGTAACCCTTACTCGAGCCAGTGACCTTGGGTCCAAGCTGGTGAGCTTTGCTCAAACCAGACGAACCTGCACTCAAGCTGGAAACCTCGGGGTCTCGAACCTGGGTCTTCTGCATCTTAGTTCGACGCTCTATCTACTGCGCCACCGCCTGGTCAGGCTGATTTGTGTTTTATAAGAACACTGTGGAGGATGGACTTAGGGAGACCACTGAGGTGGCAACCGCAGCTGAGGGTGGGAAGACCATGGCCTGGATGAAAGAGCAGGGGTGTTGAGAAGTGTCGACCCCGCTGTTTGAGAGGAGCGGTGGAGACCAGCTCTCATAGTACCTTGCCAATGTGAGTAGCCCATCTTTGTGAGTGTTGGATTAATGCTGCACCCTGGAACCTGGCACAGAGTGGGCACTTGGAAAGTGTTTGCTGAAGAGATGACTGAAGGATGAAAAGCTCTTTGTAAATGGAGACACACCGAGGCCTGTTGAGTCAGTGGGTCTAGTCCCCTGTCTTCGGCAGCCTGCTTTAAGGCATTGTTGAAGGATTTCCTTAGTTCAATCTGTTGACATCCTACTATTAAGCCTGTGAGGTGAATAGCACAGGACTCAAGTCTGGTGGGAGACCCAGCTCACCAGGGTCTTCCCCCCTGCATAGTGGGTGACTTGACGGCAAAGACTGGGTCTTCTCACCTCTATGTCATCAGCAGGCCAATGGTAGGTGTGCACACGACAAGATCACACCACAGTGAGAGGGCAGGAGGCATCCAGAACCCCAGCCACATCAGAAGGCCAATGGTAGGTGTGCACAGGACAAGATCACACCACAGTGAGAGGGCAGGAGGCATCCAGAACCCCAGCCACATCAGAAGGCCAATGGTAGGTGTGCACAGGACAAGATCACACCACAGTGAGAGGGCAGGAGGCATCCAGAACCCCAGCCACATCAGAAGGCCAATGGTAGGTGTGCACAGGACAAGATCACACCACAGTGAGAGGGCAGGAGGCATCCAGAACCCCAGCCACAAACTGCCAGGGTCCAGGCAGAGAGTGGTTGGTATTACAGAGGTTTGAGTCGGGGTTTCCTTTTTTTATTTCTTGTTATTGTTTTTTTAATTTACTCATTTTTTTTAGAGAGGGAGAGAGAGAGAGAGAGAGAGAGAGAAGGGGGGAGGAGCAAGGAGCATCAACTCCCATATGTGCCTTGACCAGGCAAACCCAGGGTTTCTAACCGGTGACCTCAGTGATCCAGGTCGATGCTTTATCCACTGTGCCACCACAGGTCAGGCGAGTCAGGGTTTCTTAATCTCAGCACCATTGACATTTGAGGCTGAAGAGCTCTCTGGTATGGGGACTGTCCAGAGCATTGTAGGACGCTTAGCAGCATCCCTGGCCTTCACCCACTAGATGCCAGTGGCACACCAGTCATGACAACTAAAAATGTGTCCAGACCTTGTCCAATGTCCCCTGAGGGGCAAAATCCCCCCAGCCTGAGAAGCACTGGCTTCACTGAGACGAATGAAGTGAAGGGCGTATCTCTGGCGGCACAGCTGGCTGCGGGAACTTCACGGACGAGAGGCACTCGGCCTAGAAAGAGTGGGAGCCATTATCATCTCCATTCCTGAAGGGAACAGTGTTACTGCTCCCGGACAGAGCTGGTTCTGCGGATGTGAGGCCAGTGCAGGGGGCGAGGCCTCGGAGAAAGGAAAACGGGGAGGGGGTGGGTAGCATAACTGTCCCTGCTTCTCTCTCATCCTGTCCTTTAATCTCCCACTGGCTCTTCCCTTTGATGGAATCCAGCAGAAGTCCGGGACGTGAGTGCCTCCCAGGGCACAGAGCAGGCCGGACAAGGGCACGCGGGGCGTGAGGTGAACAGAGAATCGCCATCTCAGGGCGGGGGCCCCAGGCGCCGGACCCCTCGAGTTCAGTCTTGTAACTTGCCTAGGAGTCTTCCCGGTGGAGGAAACTGGGAAAGGGTATCTCCACCGGAGGGAACAGCAGGTACAAAGGAGTTACAAAACGCCTGGCTCGCCTAAGTGTTTATGTAATTATGATTGTTTGTTTGATTGACTGACTCTGTTCTACGTGCACTGGGTGAAAAATAGAACATTCGAAAGGTACACAAGGGCATGAAATGAAAAGCCGGTTTTCCTCCCACCCCTGACCCCGGCTGCTCAGCTCACCTCCCCGGAGGCCGCCTTTCTCTCCGGCCGCTTATCACTGTCGAGAGACAATCAAAGCAAATGATAGAAAGTGGTAGTAAAGTCTGTGACACGTGTCCCTTGACCCCCTAAATTGACTTACTAATGTGAGTGACGTCTGTACAGCTCCTACTATGTGCCGAGACATGGCCTCAGAACCCTGGCCCTCTCTGAGCCCAGCCCTTCAGTAAACCCTGTGTGGTTTTAGACACGCTACCCTCAGCTTTTCATCTCCTCCTCCAATCAAGGAGTGAGTGTCCCAGGGTCCTGCCAGGACCTGTGCGGTGTGCGCCCAGTTGTGTTGTTGAACTGACGTTTTGTGGATTGAGCTGAATTAAAGTTGAACCACTGACAAGAAGCAAATTTAGCAACATAAAGCACACATAAGCCTTGGGTGTGGTTCTGGAGACCACACGTTATCGTTCTGGGGAGACAGTAAGGTTTCTGTCTCCAACCACCTGCTCTTCTCTGAGCCACCAGAACGGTTGCCTGTGGCTTGGCCTTGGAGGGTGGGCTAGATTGTGAGCAGTTCGGTCCAACAAACCAACTGGGGGGGGCGGGCACGTGGCCTGGCTCAGGCCTGCCCAGGGAAGGCCAGATCTTTCCTGACTACCCCTGGCTGCTGTCTGCAGCCCTCTGGGAGTTTAAGACCAGACTGGGGAACTGGGAGGGACAGCAGCCTACAGCCAACTCAGAAACTCGCCAGTCACTGAAACCAAACAACCAAACCTGGGCCCCAGGTGCCCCGCCAGAAGCCCAGAGGCCAGAGCTACCCAGTCCCCACGGGCAGGCGAGAACGGGCCCTTCCTTACCCCTGCTCTTCCGTTCTGACTCCTCTATTCTCTCAAGACCCAGTTCCTTCCCGACCCTGCTGTGTGGCCAGCACTTGGGGCAACTGCGCCTGCCACAGTCAGACCACCTGCCGTGCGCAGGTGCGGCCCACACACCAGCTCTCAGCCCCCTGGCTGCTCTGCAGGAAGGTGCAATGATCCCCACTCTGCAAACAAACAAACAAGCAAACCTCTCCCCCACTCAGAAAGGAGGGATGCAGAGCAGTGTGAGGTCGGAATCATAATGGAAAGTGATATCAATGGGCACTGTGTATTAATAATGATGGAGTGTTAAACACAGAATCAGAGAATCTTAGAGTCATGAAGTCCAGGAGTCGAGGACTCACAAACCTGTATATTACCAGTATAACCCCCGCCCCCCATGCATTCACCACACCACGGATGAAACGTCTCTCGGGCCCAGCTCTCATCCAGCTAGGCCTCTTCTTCTCTAACCTGGGGTCTAGTTCCGGCCTCCTCTCTGGCCTCGCCTCCTTCCAAACTTGCACGCAGCAGCCAGAGGCATCTCTTTAAACTTTAAGCAGACTGTGTCACTCTTCCCCTTAAAACCCTTTGCTGGCTCCCCTTTGCCCTCAGGATAAAGTTCAAACCCCTTGACCTGGTTTGTGAGGTCCTCTATCATCTGGCCATAGTTTCTTGCCACTCTGCCTCTTTCTGGCATCCCCTAACCCCAACTTTATACCAATTCACACTGACCTCGTTTTAGTTCATCAGGTATGCCATGCACTCTCTCCCCCTCCCTAACCCCTGGACCTTTGCACTTGCTGTTTCTTCCACTTGGAATGCAGTGTACACCAGCGCCCCCTTCTCTCTCTTTCTGTCTCTATTGGGAAACTCCCCCGCCCCCCGACCTCCCAAGGAGGCTGGGTTGCTGCCTCTCCTCATGCTCCCCCTCCCAGATCCTGTTCTATGTGCATGACAGATCTCACTGTGTATCATATATGCCCGTGTACCTGCCTGTGTCCCATCAGCCACAGGAGGGCAGAAACCTGGGTCGTTATTCTACTGAATCCCTAGCTCCTGGCATTGTGCCAGGCAGAGAAGTGCTGCTGAATTGATATGTATTGATAATTTAAAAATGAATCACTGGCCTGACCTGTGGTGGCGCAGTGGATAAAGCATCAACCTGGAAATGCTGAGGTTGCCAGTTCAAAACCCTGGGCTTGCCTGGTCAAGGCACATATGGGAGTTGATGCTTCCTGCTCCTCCCCCCTTCTCTCTCTCTCTCTCTCTCTCTCTCCCCCCTCTCTATAATGAATAAATAAAATCTTTAAAAAAAATGAATCATAATACATTAGAATCACAAAATTTTATTTGGCTGATTTTAGAGAGAAAGAGAGAGAGAGAAACGATGATTTGTTGTTCCACTTATTTATGAATTCATTGGTTGATTCCTGTATGTGCCCTGGCTGGAGACTGAACGTTGGTGTATCAGGGTGATGCCCTAACCAACTGAGCTATCCGGCCAGGCCCCAGAAGCTCAAAATTTTAGCAACAGAAACCTGTAGTCTCAGGATCATATAATCATAAACTTAGAAAGTACTAGGAACACAGAAACTGAGCATCCCAGAAGCTTAGGACCACAATGTTGGAAGAATTTTTGTACAGGCATCTTGTCCTATTAGTTGATTAGATTAAGACTCCACTGTACCCTTCTAAATTATTTAACTTTTATTTTCACAAATACTTATATAATATTATTGTCTTTCAAATATTTACTTTTTAAATGTGCCCTTCTATAATATGCACTGAGCACCTGACTTATTTATTAAGCTCTATTTATTGAGCATGTAGTATGTACCAGACGTTATGCTGGCCAACTGTATTTTATCTATGGCTGCATAACAAATTATCCTGATATAAAATAGCAAACACTATCTCACAGTTTTTGTGTGGCAGGACTTCAGGAGTGGCTTAGCTAGATGGCTCTCTCATGAGGTTACAGTCAGACAGGGCCAGGGCACCTGAAGGCCTGGCAGGGCCTGAGGGACCCACTCCCAGGATGGTTTATTCCCACGTCTCTCCCTCTCTATGTGGACCTTCCCATAAAGCTGTTTGTCCTTACAACATGGCTGCCGGCTTCCTCAAAGTAAGTAATGCAAGATGGCAAGATGGCACCCACAATGCTTTTTGTAGCCTAGCCTTGAAAGTCACACTGCTTCGTACCCACAAATCGGATTATACAGGACAGCCCTATTCGGTTTGGGGGTGGACTATACAATGGTGTAAGTGCTGTTACCAGTGGAAATGGGGCTCACTGGGCACTATATTGAAGGCTGGTTACCACTTCAATGTTGATCAAGACTGATCCAGAATCATCCTTATCTGTATTATTATTATTATTTTTTTTGTATTTTTCTGAAGTTGGAAATGGGGAAGCAGTCAGACAGACTCCCGCATGCGCCCGACCGGGATCCACCGGGCATGCCCACCAGGGGGCGATGCTCTGCCCATCTGGGGCACTGCTGTGTTGCAACCAGAGCCATTCTAGCACCTGAGGCAGAGGCCATAGAGCCATCCTCAGCACCCGGGCCAACTTTGCTTCAATGGAGCCTTGGCTGTGGGAGGAGAAGAGAGAGACAGAGAGGAAGGAGAGGGGGAGGGGTGGAGAAGCAGATGGGTGCTTCTCCTGTGTGCCCTGGCTGGGAATCGAACCCGGGACTCCTGTACACCAGGCCGACGCTCTACCACTGAGCCAACCAGCCAGGAGCCCTTGTCTGTATTTTTTATGCAATAATGTCCTCTATACCATCAAAAGCTTTGCTCCGCTATGGCCTCTGGGATTTTCTTCCATCTTTCTTTCTTTTTTTTTTTCTGAAGCTGGAAACAGGGAGAGACAGTCAGACAGACTCCTGCATGTGCCCGACCGGGATCCACCCGGCACGCCCACCATGGGGCGACTCTCCGCCCACCAGGGGGCGATGCTCTGCCCATCCTGGCCGTCGCCATGTTGCGACCAGAGCCACTCTAGCGCCTGAGGCAAAGGCCACAGAGCCATCCCCAGCGCCCGGGCCATCTTTGCTCCAATGGAGCCTTGGCTGCGGGAGGGGAAGAGAGAGACAGAGAGGAAGGAGAGGGGGAGGGGTGGAGAAGCAAATGGGCACTTCTCCTGTGTGCCCTGGCCGGGAATCGAACCCGGGTCCTCCACATGCTAGGCCGACGCTCTACCGCTGAGCCAACCGGCCAGGGCTCTTCCATCTTTCTTACTCCTACCCTGCAGGTTTGACCCTATTGCTTTCTGCCTCTTATCAGGTGTCAACAGAAAGTTTTCAGGAAGCAACCAGGATTTCGGTCCCTTCCTCAAATGTGATGAAATACACAGAGGGTGCAGCGGTCCATTCAGACCACTGGAAATAATGACCAGAGCCAACCAAGTCATGACTGCCACCCAATCTGATAGCGATGACGGGATGCCATTGATTTAATGACACATCCTAACTTCAGAGATATCTGAATGTGAAAAAGAACGCTTCATAGAGTTTTTAGAATATCATGATAATTGCTGCCTATGGGGATTTATGCAAGGATGAAATACATCTGTGATGGCCCTGTCCACAGGCCCCACAGTGTCTGGCTTAGCAACGGTGGCCCCTTGACATTGCTCAACAGTCCCCGGAATCTCGTGGCGCAGGGCATTGGCCTGGCAGGGCCCACTCAGGTTTATGGTGACAGTCAGCACCCCTGCCAGACACGATCTCAAAGCCATAAAAGCTTTTACAGTTTCACTCTCCCCTGAGATAAGCTTGGGGAGCCCTTCCCAAGGCCGGGGAGCAATTTCAGAGCCACAGCAGGAGGGGCTGGGCGTTGCAAAGGAGGGAAACGGAACAAGTTTTATGGCTCCCACTTCTCTAAAAATATCACGTTCTCTTACCCTCAGCTTGAACCTGCTGGTGAAGCTTCCTTGGCTACCGCAGGGTGTGGGGTGCGGACTGCAGTGGCGTGCTGATGATGTTCAGGATACACAGGGACAGCATTAAATGACACTGTCCCCAAAGCCTGTTTCTTTATAGGTCTTGCTTCCTTCTAAACACCTTAAGGAGAAAGCCTCCATTGGAGAGCATATTCCTTTAACATCCTTCTAAATACTTGTCAATTTCCAGGTTGAAGAAAAGAGAGCAGAGCTTTCCTGGGCAATCCTATCTGGCTGCACCTTCAGAATATAGTTTTCACTTAAATTTTTCAACCACCTCCTATTCACGGCAAATGATACTGGTTTCCCATTTATGTCAGTGACCAGTGTAAAGAGAAGAATCATGAATGGATTTAAAGAAAAATACTAAGTTGCGGAAGGTACGGTGGGCGGGTGCGAAGGGGATCAAGGTGGGTGTTGCCCGGGCAGAGGCTGGAAACCGCTGGCCTCCGTCCTCACTGCCCCCCGCAGGTGGTACTTCCTGCTGCCTGCCCGGCTTCCGTCCCCACTCTCCTCCCTTCTCAACCTCCAGCGCTCTTTTCTCTCCCTTCCCATCGCCCCGGAATCCTCCTCCTGCACATGCGCACCACTCTGCCCAGAGCGCAGTCATCTCTCCTTGCCTCACACCATCCCCCTAGCAGCTTCACTGCCACTCCTTTGGCTCTTAATATTGAGCTGCTTGTTATTTCCCCCGACAAGTGAAAATTTTAAGTGCCAAGAGGGAGGCCCCTGCTGGTACTGGTTCTTCTTCATCCTCAGGACGCTTGGGCATAGGGCTTTGCCCACTGCTATTGGTCAAATGATGAGCTTGCCCACCATGATTCATCATCGTCTTCCTCAGTTCCATCATGGTGGCCCCTGGAGCCAGACCATGGGCGTTTGAAGTTCAGCTGTTGCACTGGCCATGGACCTTGGCCAAGTCTCTTCCTCTTTCTGAGCCTCAGTTGCCTCATTTGTAAAATAAAACAACAAGAAGAGCTGATTTGGGGGGTTGTCGTGGCGATTAAATTATGTCCAACGAGGCCCTGGCCGGTTGGCTCATTGGTAGAGCGTCGGCCTGGCGTGCAGAGGTCCCGGGTTCGATTCCCAGCCAGGGCACACAGGAGAGGCGCCCATCTGCCTCTCCACCCCTCCCCCTCTCCTTCCTCTCTGTCTCTCTCTTCCCCTCCCGCAGCCAAGGCTCCATTGGAGCAAAGATGGCCCGGGCGCTGGGGATGGTTCCTTGGCCTCTGCCCCAGGCGCTAGAGTGGCTCTGGTCGTGGCAGAGCGACGCCCCGGAGGGGCAGAGCATCGCCCCCTGGTGGGCGTGCCGGGTGGATCCCGGTCGGGCGCATGCGGTAGTCTGTCTGACTGTCTCTCCCCGTTTCCAGCTTCAGAAAAAAAAAAAAAAATTATGTCCAACGATGTTCAACCAAGAGGAAGAGGTCAGTCGACGCTGGCCTTGGCACTTGGTTTTTCGCTCTGCCGTCCTCAAACAGCTGCATGAGATCCTGTGATTCAGGTCTCTTAGATCACGTTTTGGAATCTTACGTATGACACACTGATTCCAGAAACTGAGATCAAAGGTGATCTGGGTTCCACAAAAGAGGAAGTGTGGCAATGCCACCGATTTGGGATGACAGGTCATTCACGCCGCCTGGACCTCCTTGGGTTCCTCCCGCAGCCTGTCCTCCAGAGTCCCTTCCACTTCTCATTCCCGCTTTTTGAGTGATAGGGCTCCACTTGGAATAATGGGGTACAAGCTCTACTATCATGGCTGGAGAAGCAACCTTTGCAGGGGGGTCAAATTCCCGAATTTCCATGAGGCCACATCGCTTAGTAGAGCAAACACGGGTTCGAGTCCTGGCTCAAGTGCTCTCTAGCTGTGCGCCTTGAACAAGCTCCTTCACCTCCCTGAATCTTTCTTCTAAGTTTCATCGCTTCTAAAATGGGGATCATAGGATTTGCTGTTTGTCTCCAAACTGACGTTTTGCAACTGAAATGGAAACCAAGCTCTGGCTGCCCACGCCGAGATTTGAGATTAACTGGGCGAAGGGTCGATGAGGTGGCAGAACCAAGGCCAGAGGAGTTTATGACAGCCGAGGTTTATGGTTTGATATGGACTTACGAAGCACACTCGAGGACTGCAATAGTCTCTCCCGGCCCCCACCCCCGTGCCCATGCTAGCAGCAGCATGGATGAGGCTTCTGTTGCGACATTATGGAAAACATTTCCTGGTACTCGTGAGAGGAAGGCGGGAGTGGCTCCAGGATAAGGCAGGCAGCTAATGGGTGCTCTGGAGGCTGGAGAACTTAATGGTTAGCCTCTCACTGGAAAGGGACTGGCTGGCCCAGGACAGTGGCGCAGTGGATAGAGCATCATCCCAGAGCGCTGAGGTCGCCAGCTCAATCCTGGTGTCGCTGGCTCAATCCCAGGATTGCCAACTTGATCCTGAGGGTATCAGCTTGATCCTGAGATTGCTGGCCTGAGCCCCAGTCGGGCACATATGAGAAGTAATCAATGGCTGCACAACTAAGTGGAACAACAAGTTGATGCTTCTCACTCTCTCTCTCTCCCCCGCACCCCTCTCCCTTTCTCTCAGAAAAAAGAAAAGCAAGGCAAGGCAAGAAAAGGAAAGAAAATAAGAGAAGACAAGAGAAGAGAGAAAAGGGAGAAGAGTTCAAACTCACCAAGTCTCTGGTGGTGGCCACCTTGGGCACCTCATAGATACAGCAACTCTTACAGTTTCTATGATCTCATTCCATTTACCCCTGACAACACCCTGCAGGGCCAGGTCATTCTCATTTTACAGACGCAGCCCAGAGGGGTGGAGTGACCAGACCAAAGTTATACTGATCACCAAAATGTGTGACTCCTGGACTGGAACTGCTGCCTCTCTATTGAGGAAGAACTGAAGGGGTCACTATGCTCCTCCTTCATTCCTGAGTGACACCACACCTAGCACCCCACAGTCCAGTCATCAACAAGCCCTATTCACGCATCACTGAATGCCACTGTGTGCTGGTGAACGTTCAAGAACTGGCTCTCCAGGGGAAAGCCTTAATTTATAGTGTTTGCCGATTCCTGTGGTGTAAATGTTCCTACCATTGCTATCAATGTGACATTGCTCAACAGAAAGTTAGAAGTAGTTAGTAATCGGCTCTCACAAGCCAGCTCCAGCACACCCAAACGAATGTGAGGCTGTGGTCCTTGGTGGCTAGATTATCATGGGACAAGATCAAGGTAGCTACAAACTTGGTTAGAAATTCTCAAGTGCATCCTTGCTTTTATTCTTTTCCAAAACACTTGCTCTGATGAAATTTCCCCATGCGTATTTGTCCATTATTGCTGGCAGGTTGAACCAGGATGCAAAACAAGGCTCCATCTTGGACCCTAATGGTAGATGACAGACCCTTGGGCCCTCTTGCCATTCTTCCAGATCTTTCCATCATCCCTTCCCTTATGAACTTGTACTCTCACCACATACTAAGTTCTCAAAATCAAGAGACCAGAGTTAGATATTCTCAAGTGATATTCTCAAGGAATATCACTTCCCCGAGCCTCAGTTTCCCATCTATAAAGTGGGGGTGATAACAATAATGTCTAACCTGCTTACCTCTTGATGTGAAGATTAAACAATAATGGATAGGAGAGCACTTTGCACACTGTAGATTATCCGACTATTTTCATTCTTATTTCTAACACCTGGAAGGAAGAAAAGACACCCATCCAAGGACTTAGAAAACATATGCGCCATTTATTTCGCTTTATAAACTTTAGTTAAAACACACAAGAAATGTTTTTGTTTGTTTATTTGCCCCACTGGGTGGCAGTGACAGGGGCCCAGGTGTCAGCACAGGACCTAATGACATTCACACCAACTGGAAGATGCTAGTGGATCTGATAGAACCCAACCCACTTCCAGAACTGCTCGGCGTGAATTTCATACTTTCTCCCAATCGAGCCAATCGCTGAGCAATCTGGCAAAAGCAACTGGTTTGGTCATGACAAGAAACCTAGGAGCATCCATGTCCAACCCTTTCCTCGTCTCCCATCCACTCTTAGGAGAGCCAGTTGTCTAGAGAAGGGGTTGTCTCCATGGAAGAATTGTAGGCTCCATGCTTGTCCTCCCAACCTTTTTTTAGTCCATCAGATTTTTAGGACCACAACTCAGGTAGACAAAAAATTCCAATGTAGTGTCCTCAGTTTAGAATCAGAAAAGTAAACTTGCCCTTATTTTGTTTTCTGCATTGCAATAAAATTATTAAAGTGGAAAGGACTTCTCTTCTGGGAAAAGCTCCTTCGGGCAGAGGACTGACTCCCTGCCCCCCCCCCCCAATTGCTACCATTAAAAGCCACTGTTACCCCGCTCCACCCCATGCAAAATGCTTAGCTCAACTTTGCGCCCAGGATATTGGGGGTGGAAGAGCAAACAGTAGGGATGACCAGGTGACCGGAACGACTCCAGCTTCCCTGCTGCGTCCCAGGACAGTCTGAGTTCTCTGGCTGGGATTTCTGGGGAACTGAAATGAGATGTGGTCAAGGCAGGCTTGAGAGCTCTGAGCAGGGAACTCCTCCTGGGCCTGGGGGCTTGGTTTGCTGGGGTGGGAAGGCCAATCCTGACAGCACTGGAGATGTAGGGATTTCCCTTGGACATACTGTCCCAATACCCTTCATGAATCTTTTGTCAAAAGGAACTATTGCTAATGATGGAATTTGGGGGCACTAGGGTACTGCCCTGTCTACTCAGAAGGGTCAGCCCTGGCTGGGGGGTAGGTAAGCAGTCTACATAAGCACAGCTCTGTTCCCAGCTTTAATTCCCACTGGCAGGTGGCATTTTTCAGAATTCCCCAAAGCCACCAGGATTCTGCATGGATGAGGAGCTGGTTTTTCCATCCTGGGGTTTAATGGCTCCAGAATGTACCCTGAGTGATGCTCCCCGAGCAAGTCTCAAACCAGACCTCTCCCCTGCCCCTCACCCAGACTGGCCCACTCCTGGAATGCCAGGCCCATTGGTCTGTCTCCCAAGAACCAGTTCTCTGATGTCCACCCCCCAGAGTTGGGGTGTGAAGAGAGAAAAGGGGTCCAAGAGATATATATGAATTCCCCTTCTTTATCAGCAGACAGGGTCTGGACCCCAGCTGGACTTGGGTGCATCCTCATGCCAGCCTTAGTCCTGGGCATGCTTCCTGCAAAGAATGGAAACCTGGTTTCTAAGGCTGGTGAAGGGGACAGGGAACCCCTCAGCTCTATCCCAGTGAGGACAGAAGGACCCTTTCAGAGCTGATGCCCTGCCACCATGGTGAAGAGCTCCTGTACCAATCCAGGCAGAGCTGGGATCAAATCTGACTTGGTCACTTACCAGCTGAGTTCCAGAAAAATCACTTAAGCTCTTAGATCTCACTATCCCCTGGCCCCGACCCCTGGGGAGCGGAAGATGGAAAGAGATGGTGCACAGCGAGCGCCTATGACAGTCTGGGAATAAGACAGAGCCTGGGACGGGCCCTGGAGGGTGATTCCTCCACATCACTCTGGCCTGAGCATTCGCCCGTCCCTCCCCATCCCTCAGCCTCACCTCTCTCACAGGGATGACATCATCAGCCCCCACCCCCGTCTGATCTCCTGGCTCCCTCCCCAGCTCCCAGCCCCTGTAGGACCGCTGTCTTCAGCTTCTGAAAGCTCAGCCGCCTGCACTCCCTCCCCAGCTACTCACGGCCTAGGCACCCCAGCGGCGGCCTCGGTCTGGCATTCAAGGCCCCCTGCTGTCCAGCATGCCCCTGCTGTCCCCAACAGCCATGTCCTTGCATCGCCTCCCTCCCATGCCCTCTCTGTCCTCCACCCAGGCCGTGCCAGGCGTTTGCCCTCCCTTGGGAGGCCCTGTCTCACCTGCTCCACCAGCCAGAGTCCAACCCTGCCTTCAGGGCCTAGCACACCGTCTGCCCCTTCCTGACGCTTTCTCTGACCACTCCAGCCTTCCCCCCGAGCTCCTGCCACAGCTGTCCACCTTGAATTGTCCTTGCATTGGTGAAAACCTGTAGGCGTCATCACTCCAAACCAAGGGATCCACCCAAGGTGCCACCCAAGTCCCTGAGGAAGGGAAGAGCTGTGGGCCGGAGGCGGAAGTGTCCTCCTCCTCAGCAGTGCCCTGCACTGGGCCTCGCCCCGGTCAGTGGCCCGGGTGACTGGGCGAACTGTTTCCAAGGCCTCTCAGCCTCTGGAGCGGTGCCTGGAGAAACCAAAATCGGCCGGGAAAGGGACGGTGGGCGATGGAGAGGAGCATGGGACGTTGGGGCAGCAGGACGGGGAGGAGTAAGGGGTCGATCCGATCCGACCCAGCCTGTAGGGGCTCCCCGTGCCTGGACACAACAGGGCCGGGGAGGACCAGCCTGGGGCGGGGGAGCCGTGTCGGGCGGTCCCATGCTGTCTGCAGGCAGCAGTCCTCTGCAAGCGGGCGAGGCCCTGGCGGGAGATACGGATGCAGGGGAGGCAGTGGCTTCAGCAAGAGAAAAGTCGTCCTTGGCAGCAGAGGCTTCTGGCTGGGGTCTCCCCGAGTCAAAGCCCCGTCGTCCAGAGCAGGGGCGCAAGGTGGCGATGTGATGTGGTCACAGCCCAAGTTCCCGGGCCCTTCGCCCTTTTCCTTACTGCTCTGGGGCGGGCCCTGTTGTCACAGCTCTCTTCACTGTGACCAAGTGACCCCCCGGGGCTCTCTGAGGGGGCTGGGGGGCTAGTAGAGCCCCCGACCCCCAGCGGCTTGCTAGATGACTTCCTGCTTGGTGATAGTCAGCTGGGGGAGGGCGGAGGGGGGCTTGACGACTGTGGCGATGGCTCCTGGCAGCAGCTTGTAGGGCTCAGACCCCGAGCCACCTGGCGGCGAGGGCTGCGGAGTCTCCGGGGTGGCTGGAGGGACGGAGAGACAGACAGGCTGCTCAGAGCTCTAGCCTTTGGGGAGGAGAGGAGGAGCCCTGGGAAGTTCTCCCCTCTCTGGGGCTTGGCTCCCTCTTCTAGAAAATGAGAGGATGAAACTGGACAATCTCTAAAGTCTCTGAGGGCTCACACTTCCCAAGTCCCAGGTCATAGGCGTAAGTCCCAGGAGGTCTGGAAGGCTGTGGCCGGGTCAGGTCCTGCGGTCAGAGCCTTCCCCCAGGTCCTACCAACGCCCATCCCCTCCCCCCCACCGTTTAATATGGAGACGGGGCTGCTTCTCCCGAACCAGGGCCCAAGTCTGACTCTCTCCAAGGACAATGGGACATGTGACAGGAACACCCATTCTTGGAGAGGAGCAACAGTTGATGAAACCCAAGTTCTGGCTAACTGGCTTTAAAAATACCATTTCTCTGATATTAGGTAGATGAGTAACAGAAACTAACTGGCCTTACCCCCAAAACAGGTTAAGAAAGTAACTTTGATCATGACCCTCTTGGCTAACTTTATTCAATGGACAACTTTCCCAAAGAACAATCTCCTTGAAATGAAATCTCATTTTAGCGGACTGTCTCATCCCAATGATAACCTTATTCTTTGAAGAACTTTGTCAGGAACAATCTCCCTCTTGTGAGATTTCACCTCAGAGGAGTCTAGTCCAGTGGACACCCCCACTAATAAATAGTCTCACCCACCTGTTTCATCGATAGCTTTACCCATTTGAGACTTATTTAATGAACTATTTTACTTAGTGGACAACACCTAACAGAATCTTCACTCTAATGGGCGCCCTGATCCGATGGGCAACCTCATCTAGTGGATTAACTTATCCCAAGAGGCTGTCAGTCACCTCACTGAATAACCGCCTTACCAAATGGACAGTCCCACCCCTTCTCCCTCCAGGAGCACAGAGAATTGTTTTATCCTGGTTCTCATCTTCTAGCCCCAGCCTTCTCCTGGCTCTCCTCTTAGGTCCCAACCTTACCCCTTCCTGAGCAGAGCCCAAGTTGCCCACCTGCCTGCCCCCTGGGTCGGGGCCACTCACACATCTGTCCATTGCTGAGGTGAGCAGGCATCGTATTGGCAACGATGACGTTGGTGCCCATGTGTTCCTGCATCAGGTGAGGGTGCAGGGGGTGATGGGCATGAGCTGCATCACTGGAGGACCCTGTAGGTAGAGGGGGCACTCAGTGAAGATGGAGAACTCAAGATAAGGACCATGGGCCTTGAGACAACATCTCCCTCAGGTGTGGCCAGGCAACCTGCCCACACATTATTGATGATGCCTGTTGGATTTCTACTCCTGGGTTAGTACACTGGGGCTTACCATTCCTATCCACAGGCTTTATGAGGGTATTAAGAGAACCCAACAAACCAAGAGAACAAAAGCGATTTAAAAGAAACAAGGAGCACGGAAGGAAGCATTGAGATAATTTAAATAATAATGAGTGTTGATTGCATGTTACTCTAATGGATTGAATCGATGGCTCTCAAAGCTGCTTGGCATGGAAGTCCTTCAACATTTTGGTCCCAACTCACCTTTCAGTCTCGTCCCCACACCTCTTTCAGCCAAGCTGACATACTGATAGCATCGCAGTGTTACTCTGTACTTTCCCATCTCTGTGCTTGCTCATGGGTTTGGCTCCACTAGAGATGTCTTCTCAACCCTTCCATGTTCACAAGACCGAATTTCAGCTCAGATACTTCCTCCTTTGGGAGGCCTCTCCCCATTCTCTCCACTCCAGTAGGAAGTAAACCTCTCCTTCCGTGGAATACACACAGTAATCAATGTACCTGTGACCCACCCTTTGGGAAGAACCCCTTCTGTCTGTGTGCATCACAGTGAGTCCAAGCCTCCTTACCTGGCTCCTGCCTCCTACCCTTCCCGCTTCTTCATCTAGTACCATCTCTGCAAAAATTCTCCAGCCCTACTGAGGCTGCCAGTGCACCGACCCCCACTTGTCACTATCGTGCCATCTTTATTCTCTTTTAGCCCAGCCAAGATTCCATTGCCCATTGTTACAATCACTCCCTTGCTCTCGTCGGCTCTCTCATGGCTCCCCTTCAGAATAAAACAGTTTCATGGGGTTGTCTACGCTTGTTAACTCCACTTCACTTTCCTGCTCACCCACACGTAACACTTCCCACCTGAGTTTCCCTCCCCACGGTCCTCTGACACTGCTCTTTTCACAATCACCAGGAGCCTCCATGTCGCCAACCCAATGAACATTTCCATCCCTGTCCTGCAGAATTTAACACCTTTAAATGTCCCGTCCTCCTTAAACATGCTCTTCTTTTGGATTCTGGAATTTCCCTCGCTTTGCTCCTCCGGCTAGATTTCCTCCAATCTCCTTCCATGGTTCCTAATTGCTGGAACACCATGGAGTTGCCTTTCATCTTGAGCTTTGGGTTTGTGTTTGAGACTTGGGTATCCAAATGTCTCCTTGATAACTCAACTTGGATATCTAACAGCCATCCCAAGCTTAACTAACGTCTACAATGGATCTCCTGGTTCACCTCTCACCACTGCCACCATACCCAGCCTCAGACTGTTTTTATAGCATCTTCCCATCTTAGTAAATTGCTCAACCAGCATTCCTGGTACTCAAAGCAAAAGCATTGTTTTCATCCTTGACTCTTCCCCTTCTCCTCCCTCCCTGCCACTGATCAATCAGCAAGTCTTGCGGGTCCTTCCTCCACATAGACGATTGAACTTTTCTCTGCAGTCATGATTTGTCCCAGCCTCCATCAACCTTCCCCTGATTGGAGACAGCATCCTCAGGTGTCTCCTGCCTCCACTCTGCCCCCACCACCAAATTCACTTTCTACCCAACAATCAGAGTGGCTTGATTTTCACTCTTCTTATGATAGTGTGTGAGGATAAAATCCACATTTCTGACCATGGCCTAGAAAGCTGCACGCGCATCATTTGGTTCCTGCCTGGTCTCCAGCTTCGTCTCACACAGCTCCCCGTCTCTCAACCTCATCCTTCTTCCTTGAATACACCACGCTCCCCTGCTTCAGGACTTCGGCATTAGTTCCTTCCACCGAGAATGCTTTTACAGGTTCCGTTTCTGTTCACCCCTCAGGTCTAGGCACAAAGGTCACCACTTCAGAGAGCCTACCAAGAGGCCCCTTTTCAGTTATGGTCGATCATTTTACCTGGTTATTTAAATATTTGTCGTTAACCTCTTTATTCTTTATTTGATTACTGCCTGTTCCCAAGGGCTCACAATCACCAGGAGCCTCCATGTCGCCAATCCAATGAACATTTCCATCCCTGTCCTGCAGAATTTAACAGCTTTAAATGTCCCGTCCTCCTTAAACATGCTCTTCTTTTGGATTCTGGAATTTCCCTAGCTTTGCTCCTCCGGCTAGATTTCCTCCAATCTCCTTCCATGGTTCCTAATTGCTGGGACACCATGGAGTTGCCTTTCATCCTGAGCTTTGGGTTTGTGTTTGAGACTCAGGCACATGTGTGTGTGCATGCAGTCTCTCTCTCTCCCTCTCTCTCTCTCTCTCTCTCTCTCACACACACACACACACACACACACACACACACACACACACACAAAACCACCAAGAGGGCAGAGATCTTGTTCTCGGCCGAATCTCCAGCCCTTAGAACAGTGACTGACACATGCTAGGCTCTCAGCACCTGAATAAATGGACCACTATCCCCATTTTCCTGGTGAGGAAACTGAGGCTCAGGCAGCTTGAGGGATTTGCCCAAAGCTACAAAGTGAGGGAGTGATGGAGCGCAGAGGTGAGCCCACGTCTGCGTGAGGCTTGTCTAGGAGAGGCCCCAGCCCCGCCCACCTCTTGGCTCCTGGGCCTGGCACGGACCTCCCAGCAGCATCTCCTGCAGCAGGTTGTCGATCTTGGCCATGCCGAAGAGCTTGATGAACTGGATCTGCTCGATCATCTGCCAGGTGATGCTCTGCAGGGTGGGCAGCAGCAGCAGCAGCTCGCCGAAACGGCCGCGCGAGTCGTACTGGCGGTCGTTGATGTAGTCCTCCAGGCTCACTTGCACCTGGGACCGCAGCCGCTTGATCTTACCCGGGTCACTCAAGCCCTTGGCATCTGCAACGGGAGGGGGTGGGCAAGGGAGGGCAGCGGGGCCCAGCTGGAGCATCCGGGGGTGGGCACCCAGACCTCCCCTGACTCATGGGGCCCTGATCGGGGGCTTAGTGGCCCAAGGTCACATAGGGAGTCCTCAGCAGTGCTGGAATGTGCATTCAGGGTCCTCAAGAACCAGGGTACACTAGCGCGATGGTAGCTTCCTGGACCCAGGCAGGAAAGCGTTTCTGACACATTTCCTAAGATGCAGAACAGGGGGGGGGATGGAGGACAGGACTTCATACCCAAGAGGAAGTCACTTCATGTGTAACTTCCTCATTCCATATGGGGAAACTGAGGCCCAGAGCAGGAAAAGGACTTGGCCTGGGTCATACATCCAGTTGTTGGCAGGTCCCTGATGTGGACTTGGGGCTCCTGAGTCCCAGCCGAGGTCCCACTGTCCAGATCTCAGCACACGCTGCCTCCGCTGCCTTAGAACGCAGCCCTGCTTCCCTGCTCCCTTGCCTGTGCCACTTAGGGTCTTGGCTTGGGGTTCACCTCCACCAGGAGGCCTTCCCCATCCCACCCTCCCCACATCTGCATTATGAGTGTCCATTCTACCCCAAGTTTCTGTGGCTCTTCCATTACTACTGAGCACACAGGAGGCAACTGTCTCTTCCATTAGACTGTGAGCTCTGTGCAGGCAGACAGATGTCTCATTTGTCACTGTAACCACCACCCAGCGCCATGCATAGTCAGTATTTGTTGGAGAGGTAACTAGATGAAAGAATAGGTGGATGGATGGAAGGATAAGTAAACGAAAAATAATCAATGGGTAAAATTCTAGATCCTTGTTCTCAAGAAGGGGACTCAGTAGTCCTCCAGTCAGCAATCTCAGACTCACGGAGGTAATGTATTTATTTCCTAAAGTAAGTGGCAGAAAGAGAGAATTTTACCCAACCCAGAGCTCTCTCCACTGAACCATGTTTGTGCATTCTTTTATTCATTCAACAAACTTTTATTGGGCACCACCTACATGCCAGGCCCTAGTCTAGGCTGCCTGCCCCTCCAAGCCAGGTGCTGACTGTGACTCAGCATCCGTAACCCTGTACCTCATGGAGCAATTACTCTGTCTAGCCCTGTGCTGAGTGCTGCAGGGGACACAGCCTGGGCCAAGCTCTCAGAGAAACCAGAGCTAGAATCTTACCCTGTAAGAAATGGGGAATCGTGCGTGGTTGGTAAGAGTATGGGCTTGAGAGCTGAATAGTCTGAAGTTCAAATCCAATCTCTGCCGCTTTCTGGCTGTGTGACCTTGGGCAAATTAACCAATCTCCCTGGGCCTCAGCTCTCTAATCTGAGAACTGGGATAATAGTTCCTACCTCACAGGTACCATGTTGCAAATAGTAAGTGAGGTATTCCCACAGAGTGTTTAGAATGGTGCCCTAAAGAGCATTCTTAGGATGACCAGAAATGGTGGTCATCTTCTTCTTTATTACTGCTATTACTAGAGGTGATCTTCGTGCAGGTGGGGCCCCACTCTAAAACAGTGCCTGGCACACAGTAGGCCCTCTCTAACATGTCAGGAGGGAAGGGAGGAAGTGTGCAAGCCTTTGGGGCCCAGGAATCTTGACATTGTGAAATAAAATTGGGCTTTGCACAGACATAACTACAGATGCAGGTGGAAATTCAGAAGAAGGAATGGCAAGAGGAGAGTCAAGAGCTGCATGCAATACAGTCGTCCCCGCTTACCTGCGGGAGATACAGTCCAAGACCCTTGTGGATGCCTGAAACCACAGACCGTACTGAACCCTTCTATACCACATTCTACACCATAGTTTTTCCCCTCTGTACATGCCTATCACAAGCCTCAATTTATAGGCACATTAAGAGATTATCACCAATGACTAATAATAAAAGTGAACAATTATAACAAAACACTATAATAAAAGTTACCTAAGTGTGGTCTCTTTCTGTCTCAAAATATCTTATTGTATCATTCTCACTTTTCACCTAAAGAAGCGCTTTACGGCTTCTCCTTGGAATGTCCTAAGTGTCAGCATCACTCCTCATGCGCTTTGGGACCATTACTAAGTAAAACAGAGAGAACGCGCTGGAAAAAGGGATGGCTCACATCCCAGGTGGGACAAAGCAGGAGGCTGCGAGACCTCATCACGCTGCTCGGGATGCCGTGCGATTGTAAACTTACAAATTGTTTATTTCTGGAATTTTCCATTTAATGTTTTCAGACCATGATGGACTACAGGTAACTGAAGCCACAAAGAGCAAAACTGTGGATGAGGGGGACTACTGTATCGTCATCCTGTGAGGTGAAAGGTTAGAAAAAACTCTCCACAACTGACAGCGTGAGAAATAAAGGCATAAGCACGTAACACATTTTATACAGGTGATCTACAGAGACACCAAAATATATTAAGAGGATGGGGGTGGGGGTGGGAATGGTGACAGAGGATAGTGAAATCCCCCAGCAGCCTAGGAGGAAAAATGTGATTGACAAAGATAAATCAAGAAAGAACCAGCTTAGCATTTAATTTAGAGCTCAAAGTAACGGCCAGAAGAAACAGTTATGAATCGGAAATGGTTCCCTTTGGGGAGTAGGCTTTGGCAGGAAAAGTGGGGCAGGGAGAACTCTCTGCATCAGGCGTCCCCAAACTACAGCCCACAGGGCCGCATGCGGCCCCCTGAGGCCATTTATCCGGCCCCCGCCGCACTTCCAGAAGGGGCACCTCTTTCATTGGTGGTCAGTGAGAGAAGCACTGTATGTGGCGGCCCTCCAATGGTCCGAGGGACTGTGAACTGGCCCCCTGTGTAAAATGTTTGGGGACCCCTGCTCTGCATTTTAAATGTGTGCAGATATTATTTTGCTAAATTTTTTTGAGGAAAAGAAGAAAAGATAGAAGGAAAGGAAAGAACATAGGAGGTAAGGGGAGAGAAGGAAGGAAGAAAGGAAAGGAAAGAAAAAACCCAAGCCTCTGGAGTCAGTGTGCCCTGTTAAGGCCTAGCATCCCTTTGAACCTTGATTTTCCTCATCTGTTAAATGGAGCTAATAAAGATGCCCTCTGCCAGCTGTTGTGTTAAAGAGATGAGGTTGTGAACTCAAGGCATGTCACCCACAAGGAGCAGTGTGACAGAGGGTCTGAAGCATCAAGGACAGGTGGGAGGGGTGGACTATACCTGGGTCAAAGAAGATGATGGCTTTGAGGCAGGCGTACTCGTTGTCGTCGATCTGCAGCTCCTGGAAGGGCAGCACCAGCTCGTCGAGGATGCGCATGGACACCCGGCTCATCTCTGCCAGCTCCGGGCAATGCCGCGGGATGATGTAGTCATTACCTGGATGGGTTGGGAAGGGAAGGGGATGGAGAAGCCACACGGGCGCATCCCATACCCCTAGCTCTGGACAGGCCCTGTCCTTTGCAGTTGCAATGCAGCTGGTACCCACAGGAGGAGCGCCCCTTTGGCACTGTCATGCCTATTTTACGGACGAGGAAGTTAAGGCCCAGATAAAAGGAACGTGTTGCTTGAAGTCTGGGACCAGGCCTGGAGCTGGCTTTCTAGGATCCTTTCACATCAGCCAAGTTCCATTCTCCAAGACCCACAAGGCTGATGACATTTTAGGGCCCCTTGGGAGGCCCCAAAGCATCAGGGTGAAGGGCCCAGATTCTGGAACCTGGCTGCTTGGGCTGAACCCTCTTCTACCACTAACTAGCTAATTATATTTGGGTAGATTACTTTCTGTGCCTTGGTTGTTTTTGTTGTTTGTTTGTTTTCATCTGTAAAATGGGATAAATAATAAAGCTTACCTCATAGAGCTGTGCTAACTAAACGAGTTGATATTTTGTAAAGTACTCAGACTAGGATCTGGCCCACAGTGTGATCTACAGTAGCCCTAAAATAAACATTCCACGAAGGCATAGGTGACAGAGACTGGAGTTTGTGCCATTTCTGGCTGTCTCTTCCAGAAAGCACACCAGAACACATGAGCGATTCCAGGGCCAGCCCTGTGTGTGCTTGAACTTTAATACTGGGGAACTTTAGCCTGACCTGTGGTGGCACAGTGGATAAAGTGTCAACCTGGAAACGCTGAAGTTGCCGGTTCGAAACCCTGGGCTTGCCTGGTCAAGGCACATATGGGAGTTGATGCTTTCTGCTCCTCCCCCCTTCTCTCTCTCTCTCTCTCTCCCCTCTCTATAATGAATAAATAAAATCTTTATAAAAAAAATTAAAAAAAAACACTGGGGAACTTTAATTCCTTGCCTCCATATTTCCTTGCCTCCGAGGGGAGTATCCAATCAAGAACACTGCGGACAGGACTATTTTTGATCTGTCTCCCTTGCCCCAGCATGCCACCCCAGACATCTCCTGTGCCCTCCACAGAGCCCTGGCTGGGCAGGCCACCTCCTCACCTAGCAGCAGAACGTCCTTGAATACCATGGATCGCTTGGTGGCTCCGAGCAGCAGGTGCTCGCCGGCATGGGCTCTGAGCAGGGCCACCTGGAGGACAGAAGGGACAGTGTCTAGTGTCTGCACCCTGGGAAGGTTGCCCCTAGCCAACTCGCTGACCTTGGGCAAGTCAGCTCCATGCTTCCCTTGCCTTTACCTGCCTGAACTATAACATGGGCATCCTCCCTTCACTGATCAAACTGGGGGCCTGGAAAAGATTCGGCAGGAACCCAGAAGGGGGGAGAACATGAGTTCAGAGCAGGGAGACCAAACGCTGACTCTGACCTTGCATTTCTGTGCCCTTGGGCAAGTTGCCGCTCTCCTCTGAGCCTGATTTATGTGCCTGGTGAAACCAACAGCATTCTGGGTGGTTTTTCTCACTAGAGGCTCTAAGGCTTTCATCACCTAAAGAGGGCCTACTATCCCAAAAGTTCTAAACCTGTGGGTCCCAAATTTCTACCCATGGACCAGCTATGAAAGATCACGAAAAGTGGTTTATAAAAGGCAGATTCTCAGGCCCTGCCACCTGAGATGCTGCTTCTGTATGTACGGGGTTGGGCCAAGGATCTGCATTAAATAAGCTCCCCAGCTGATTTTGATGTGCACTTGTGTTTGAGAAATCTCTGCTGCAGAAGATTTTCAGGGCATCTTCCCACTTGACACTGCAGGAGTCTAGGATTCTGAGAGGGAGTTACAAGAACTTGGATGTGGAAGTTGGTTCCCACCCAAGGCCATGGCATGAGCACTGGTCCCAGAAGGGGTTGAACTTGACCCCTTCCCTGCAGAGAGGACAAGGCTGCCTTGGAAGACTAACGGTAGGAGCCCAGCCAACTCGCAGGAGGACAGCACCTGCCCTTTCAGACCATCTGCTTTAGCGCTCCCGTGAGAACTAAAAGGTGGGCTGGAAAAAATGCAGCAGGCTAGTAGCCTCGAGTGTCTTCTCTGCAAGGTTGGGTCAGGGAGTTTAGAGGTTTTTTAGCAGGCTAAATTATGAAGTGAAAACGCTCTTGTTCATGAATTCATTTGTTCATTTTTTTCAGTCATCAAATGTTAAGTGCCTACTAAGTGACAATTTTAAGACAACGGGTACACAGTGTTTAAAGGAAGGGAAAAGAGGACAAGAGCAAGGGAAAGAAAGAGGGAAGGTAAGAGGGAGAGAGAAAGAGGAGAAGAAGAGAGCAGGGGAGAGAGGAAGGGAGGGAGAGGGAGGGATACAGGGAGGTGAGGATACAGTTATATGATAAAGAGTAATGGGGCAAGAGTGACTACGTAAATGGGAAGGTCAAAAAAGGCCTATCTAAGGAGGTGAAATTGTTCTAAGGCACAGAATAAACATTCAATAAATATTTGTTTGAATGAAGAAAGGAAGAAATGGGTGAATAAACGAATGAACAAACTACCTAACTTCCTCTCCAAATCTAGCCCCTGCTGGGCAGCCACGTGTCCTTACCTAGTCTGTCCCACTGTGGCTAAACCTTGTGAGGATGACAGGAAAAGAGGAGAAATGGAAAACAGGAGGTGAGAGTGCATTTTCCCCACCAGGACAAGGACGCGTATTATTGAGCATTTCCTATACTGCACACCGGGCACTGTGCAGGTCCTTTGTCACTTACCTAGTGGCTCTCAAACTGAGAGGCAGAAGACCTGACATCAGGTCCCAGCTCTGTGGCTGCCTTGCTTTGTGACCTTGGGCAAATCACCTTCCCTCTCTAGGCCTCAGTACCCTTATCCAATGCTACCCAATTTTATAGGTTTCAATGGATTGATGTCCCAAACAAAATAAGAGGCAAACAAACTTGGAAGGTAGTTCCTGGGGCAATGTCTCTAATTTGGGGTATCCTTTGGAAGACTGTGACCCCTAATTCTCCAAGGTATGCCTTCTCCTCCCTGCAACCCCCATCTTGAGCAAGATGGGCTCCTCGTATACCATGAATGGGGAGCTGGGAACCCTCAGGGTCCCAGGTCCAGCCCCTAACATGGCGGCTGTTCTGGGGTGAGCAGGCAGGGGGGTGTTAATGATTGTCCTGTGTTATTGGCCACCCATCACTGCTCTCTGAGAATGCTCTGAGCCCCAGCCAGGGAGGTTTGGGTGGGAAATCGAGGTTAACAATTGTTCAGCTTGGGGGTATCTTGTTGCCCTGCTGAGCCCCTGGGAAGGAACAGAAGGGATTAAACATTAATGTAGACTCTCCAGCAGAGGGACCAGGGCCAGAACACAAGGAGCAGGGGAGCAGGCAGGCACAGCTCTGCCAAGACCCCTGTGCTGCCATCCCCCCCACAGTAGGAGGAGTCCGTGTGAGAGGGCACCGGATCCAGCCCCCGCTGCGAGGCTGAGGACCAGCCAACCCAGGGCTTGCACAGCGTGTCCCACCGTGGGACACTAGCAGTTCCCAGGAGAGTCTGGGCATCACAGGAGTTCCAGAAGCCCTGGGTCCATCCACAAAGTTCGACAGCTGCCTTGCTTGTGGGACTTCTCAGAAACTTCAACAGACTGACATGCATTGCCAGTCTCTTGTGCAAATGTGCAAAACAGAGAAACAAATGCACCAGGAGCTGATAGCTTGGCCCCATGCACCAGCGACCCCAAGGCTCCCTCAGAGCTGAGAAGGTGGCCCAGACCAGCTCTCTTTCCCCAGACAGGCCTGAGGGGAACCCTAAGCAGGAGCTATCATTTGCAGTATCTGAGAAACTCATTTGTCCTCAGACCCCCCTCCCCACGGGGACGTTTTTGGTCTGCCAAAGAATGTACTTTGGGAACTAAAATGCTGAAGTAAACCATTCTGGGGGGACACAAGGAAGAGGCTGACATTTAGGGAGGCAACCATGGTGCAGGCACTGTGTAGGTGCTCGTTACGATTGACACTTTTCAAATGGTAATGTCCTCAATCCTCCCGACAACTCTCTGAAGCAGGTATTCTAATTTCCACTTTACAGACAAGATAACTGAGACTCAGTGACCGGAAGTAATCTGTCCAAGATCACACAGAGAACCAATCTTAAAACCAGGGCTCAGGTTCAAATTTCCTGATTCCTGGCCTTGGACCCCTGTCAGTAACCGCTTGGGAGAGGGGACCAGTACAGTGGTGCAGTGTATAGAAAGAAGCCTGGACTTTGGAGCTTGCCTGCTTGGTTCTAATCCCAGCTTTGCTGGTTACTAGCTGTGTGACCTTGAGCAAGTTACACAACCTCTCTCTGCCCTAGTTTCCTCACCTATAAAATGGAACTAATAATAGCACTACTTCAGGGGGTGTTAGAGACATTAAATATTTGCAAAGTGATTTAAACAACTCCAGGCACATATAATATAAGCACTATGTGAGTTTTGTTAAATAAGATCAAACCAATCCAAGGCTGTATCTCAAGTGGGCCAGCAGGACCCTCCTGCCTGGTGTCCCCACCGCCCGCAGCCCAGGTCCGCCCGCACCTACCTGGTCATCCAGGGGCAGTTCACAGAAAGCCGGGATGTACTTGGCCCACTCAACAAGCACCAGAAGCTGCTCCTTCATGGACTCGCACACGTCGGCGATGCTGGCAATCTTCTTTGCCCGGATGTCTCCGTTGATCCCAGAGACAGGGGAGGTAATCTGGGGAGAGAGGCAGGACAGTGCTGGGGACAGCATCTGGGGAGAGAGGCCGGGCAGTGCTGGGGACGGCATCTGGGGAGAGAGGCAGGACAGTGCTGGGGACGGCATCTGGGGAGAGAGGCCGGGCAGTGCTGGGGACGGCATCTGGGGAGAGAGGCCGGGCAGTGCTGGGGACGGCATCTGGGGAGAGAGGCAGGACAGTGCTGGGGACGGCATCTGGGGAGAGAGGCAGGACAGTGCTGGGGACAGCATCTGGGGAGAGAGGCCAGGCAGTGCTGGGGACGGCATCTGGGGAGAGAGGCCGGGCAGTGCTGGGGACAGCATCTGGGGAGAGAGGCAGGACAGTGCTGGGGACGGCATCTGGGGAGAGAGGCAGGACAGTGCTGGGGACGGCATCTGGGGAGAGAGGCAGGACAGTGCTGGGGACGGCATCTGGGGAGAGAGGCAGGACAGTGCTGGGGACGGCATCTGGGGAGAGAGGCCGGGCAGTGCTGGGGACGGCATCTGGGGAGAGAGGCCGGGCAGTGCTGGGGACGGCATCTGGGGAGAGAGGCCGGGCAGTGCTGGGGACGGCATCTGGGGAGAGAGGCCGGGCAGTGCTGGGGACGGCATCTGGGGAGAGAGGCCGGGCAGTGCTGGGGACGGCATCTGGGGAGAGAGGCAGGACAGTGCTGGGGACAGCATCTGGGGAGAGAGGCCGGGCAGTGCTGGGGACGGCATCTGGGGAGAGAGGCAGGACAGTGCTGGGGACGGCATCTGGGGAGAGAGGCAGGATAGTGCTGGGGACGGCATCTGGGGAGAGAGGCAGGACAGTGCTGGGGACGGCATCTGGGGAGAGAGGCCGGGCAGTGCTGGGGACGGCATCTGGGGAGAGAGGCAGGACAGTGCTGGGGACGGCATCTGGGGAGAGAGGCAGGATAGTGCTGGGGACGCTCGCAGAGCCCTGCACAGACCCCTCCGTCGACTGTTTCCCTGTCTGGAAATGGGGAAAGGGACTGTGGGTGCCTTCTTGGCTCCAGAGGGAGCTCAAGAAAAAAGGCAGGGAAAGAAGGAGGCTGAAGAAGGCAGAGGTGAGTGAGGAGGGCTCCCTCTGGGCCTTCACCTGCTGCCGGCCCCTGCCTCCTCTTCCACCAGCGCCTTAGAACCCTAAGAAACCCTTCAGCCCTAGGGGAGAAGCAGGGCAAAATTTATCATCTTCATCTGATAGATGAAGAAACCACAGCCCAGAGAAGTGCTGTGACTTGCCCAAGGTCACACAGCAAGAAGCTGGCTAAGCCTGACCAGGTGGTGGCGCAGTGGATAGAGCGTAGGACTGGGATGTAGAGGACCCAGATTCGAGACCCCGAGGTTGCCAGGTTGAGTGTGGGCTCATCTGGTTTGAGCAAGGCTCACCAGCTTGGACCCAAGGTCGCTGGCTCCAGCAAGGGGTTACTCGATCTGCTGAAGGCCCGCGGTCAAGGCACATTTGAGAAAGCAATCAATGAACAACTAAAGCTTCACAACAAAAAACTGATGGTTGATGCTTCTCATTTCTCTCCATTCCCGTCTGTCTGTCCCTGTCTATCCCTCTTTCTGACTCCTTCTCTGTCTCTGTAAAAAAAAAAAAAAAGAAGAAGAAGAAGCTGGCTGAGTCCCAGTTTGCTACTCTGTCCACTTGCTCATCACTTCTCTGTTCTCCCGGGGATGAGCTGACCTCAGGCCCTCAGTGAAAGCGACAACTCTGCCTGGCCTGCGTGATGCCGGCAGCAGGATAAGCTCGAAAGCGCCCCAGAGTGCTGGGCCTGGGGTCAAGTGTTGTCTCTGTTCTACACTGACCTCAGAGTGCTAGGCCTGGGGTCGAGTGTTGTCTCTGTTCTACACTGGCCCCAGAGTGCTAGACCTGGGGTCGAGTGTTGTCTGTGTTCTACACTGGCCCCAGAGTGCTAGGCCTGGGGTCGAGTGTTGTCTCTGTTCTACACTGGCCCCAGAGTGCTAGACCTGGGGTCGAGTGTTGTCTGTGTTCTACACTGGCCCCAGAGTGCTAGGCCTGGGGTCGAGCGTTGTCTCTGTTCTACACTGGCCCCAGAGCGCGTCTCTGTCCTACACTGGCCCTAGAGCGCTAGGCCTGGGGTCGAGCGTCGTCTCTGTTCTACACTGGCCCCAGAGCGCTAGGCCTGGGGTCGAGCGTCGTCTCTGTTCTACACTGGCCCCAGAGCGCTAGGCCTGGGGTCGAGCGTCGTCTCTGTTCTACACTGGCCCCAGAGCGCTAGGCCTGGGGTCGAGTGTCGTCTCTGTCTTGCACTGGCCCCAGAGTGCTAGACCTGGGGTCGAGTGTTGTCTGTGTTCTACACTGGCCCCAGAGTGCTAGGCCTGGGGTCGAGCGTTGTCTCTGTTCTACACTGGCCCCAGAGCGCGTCTCTGTCCTACACTGGCCCTAGAGCGCTAGGCCTGGGGTCGAGCGTCGTCTCTGTTCTACACTGGCCCCAGAGCGCTAGGCCTGGGGTCGAGCGTCGTCTCTGTCCTGCACTGGCCCCAGAGCGCTAGGCCTGGGGTCGAGCGTCGTCTCTGTCCTGCACTGGCCCCAGAGCGCTAGGCCTGGGGTCGAGTGTCGTCTCTGTCCTGCACTGGCCCCAGAGCGCTAGGCCTGGGGTCGAGTGTCGTCTCTGTTCTACACTGGCCCCAGAGCGCTAGGCCTGGGGTCGAGTGTCGTCTCTGTCCTGCACTGGCCCCAGAGCGCTAGGCCTGGGGTCGAGTGTCGTCTCTGTCCTGCACTGGCCCCAGAGCGCTGGGCCTGGGGTCGAGTGTCGTCTCTGTTCTACACTGGCCCCAGAGCGCTAGGCCTGGGGTCGAGTGTCGTCTCTGTCCTGCACTGGCCCCAGAGCGCTAGGCCTGGGGTCGAGTGTCGTCTCTGTTCTACACTGGCCCCAGAGCGCTAGGCCTGGGGTCGAGTGTCGTCTCTGTTCTACACTGGCCCCAGAGTGCTAGACCTGGGGTCAAGTGTTGTCTGTGTTTTACACTGGCCCCAGAGTGCTAGGCCTGGGGTCGAGCGTTGTCTCTGTTCTACACTGGCCCCAGAGCGCGTCTCTGTCCTACACTAGCCCTAGAGCGCTAGGCCTGGGGTCGAGCGTCGTCTCTGTTCTACACTGGCCCCAGAGCGCTAGGCCTGGGGTCGAGTGTCGTCTCTGTCCTGCACTGGCCCCAGAGCGCTAGGCCTGGGGTCGAGCGTCGTCTCTGTTCTACACTGGCCCCAGAGCGCTAGGCCTGGGGTCGAGCGTCGTCTCTGTTCTACACTGGCCCCAGAGCGCTAGGCCTGGGGTCGAGTGTCGTCTCTGTTCTACACTGGCCCCAGAGCGCTAGGCCTGGGGTCGAGTGTCGTCTCTGTTCTACACTGGCCCCAGAGTGTGTCGTCTCTGTTCTACACTGGCCCCAGAGCGCTAGGCCTGGGGTCGAGTGTCGTCTCTGTTCTACACTGGCCCCAGAGCGCTAGGCCTGGGGTCGAGTGTCGTCTCTGTTCTACACTGGCCCCAGAGTGTGTCGTCTCTGTTCTACACTGGCCCCAGAGCGCTAGGCCTGGGGTCGAGTGTCGTCTCTGTTCTACACTGGCCCCAGAGCGCTAGGCCTGGGGTCGAGTGTCGTCTCTGTTCTACACTGGCCCCAGAGTGCTAGGCCTGGGGTCGAGTGTCGTCTCTGTCCTGCGCTGGCCCCAGAGCGCTAGACCTGGGGTCGAGTGTTGTCTCTGTTCTACACTGGCCCCAGAGCGCTAGGCCTGGGGTCGAGTGTCGTCTCTGTTCTACACTGGCCGTGTGACACTGACAGTTTCCCTTCTGTGATATCTGAGGATCCTTCTAGTTGCTGCTCCAGGGCTTGGTTGGGGAGGACAAGGTGGAGGTGAGACTCCTCTTTAGTGGGGGGGGGGGTTCCAGGTGGATGGAGGGGGCACCCCAGTACCTGCTGGGACAGGACCTCGGCCTGCAGGAGCGCATTGATAGAGGGCAGGCTGCTGTCCTCATAGCTTGACCTCCGAGTGCTGATCCGGTCCCTCTCGTTTTGGACGGCTGTGAGGACGGCAGAGAGAGGTGAGGAGGGAGGGCAGGGATATGGCAGAGGGGAGGCTTGTCGCATCACTGATGCGGAGTGGCTGAGGTGCAAGGAGAGAGAGTTCAGCCCAGAAAGAGATTCTGCAGGCCTGGGGTTGAGCCCCACCTGACCTGCAGTCTCATCCATCAGCGTGAGCTGTGTGGGCTGCAGACACACCTCCCCAGAGACAGCAAAGGAACGTGTCCTCCTGCCCCACTGCAGGGCTCTCTCCCAGGAACTCAGAGATGTGGCGCCTCTGTCCACCCACTGCTCGCCCGCATCTAGGCCAGTCCTGACCTAAGATGTCATATGGACCTTTTGCTGCCTAGGCCCTGTCCCTGGGACTCTAAGAGGCCTCCCTGTGCAGTGAGGCTTGGCTGAAGCTGGAAGGAGGGAGGACGAGGTGGAAGGAGACCCAGCTCCTGCTGGAGCTGCCACTCATTCTGCGTGTGGTAGGAATCATCTCCTCTCTCTGGGCCCCGCTCCATCTATCAGCTTCTGCCCCCCAAACCTGCTGCTCTGCTGTCCTCCCGTCTCGGGAACAGGCAGGTTCATCCTCTCTCTCCAAGCCCGGGAGTCTTTGTCTCACTGTTCCTCACGCCCCACGGGCTGTCAGGAACCCTTACAGAACCGATCCTCAGGCCCTCTGTCTGGGGCCTGCTTCTCTGCCCCGGGGTAGCCCAGGCCCCCTCTCCAGGCCCCGTCTTCTGGCCTTGCCCCTCTAGTCTGTGCCCTCGCAGTGAACTAAGAGGGAAACTCAGGCCACAGCCCTCCACTGCTCAAAACCAGTGCCTCCCCCTCTCACTAGGAAGCAAGTCACAGCCCCTGTGGCCCTTCCTCTCTGAGGTCCTTCATTCACGCTGTCCCCGAACCTGCCTTCACTGCTCCTTGGATGCAGCTGCCACTCACCGAGCAAGTCACAACCCCTGTGGCCCTTCCTCTCTGAGGTCCTTCATTCACGCTGTCCCCGAACCTGCCTTCATTGCTCCTTGGACGCAGCTGCCACTCGCCGTCGGCGCCTTTGCTGCTGCTGTTTCCACTGCCTGGAATCCTCTCCCCATTGGCTTCCTGCATCTTCATGTCCCTCCTGTCCCTGAGCCAATGTCACCTTCTCAGAGAGACCCTCCCTGGCTGCCTGCCTATCTGATGGGGCTCCCTCCTTACACTCTGCCCTTCACCCTGCTTTATTCTTCTTTTTGGCGCTTACTGTGAAATTCTGTGTTCATTTCTTTATTCTCTGTCTCTCTTTCTCTGAGAAGGAAAGCTCCAGAAAGAACTCCCTTCCTCTTGTCCACTGCTGTGGTTCCAGCTACTAGAATGGAGCCTGGCACATAGTAGGTGCTCAATAAATATTTGCTGAGTGAATGACTGAGGGTGCTGGAGGAGACAGGCTTTAATTCTTGGGAGTGCCCTATGCCCCGTTTCTCAGTGGAACACTGATGCCCCAGCCATTCAACTTTCTCTGGATTTCACACATTGTTGAAATCAGAGAATGAAAGTCAGACAGCCCAAACGGAGCCAGGAGTCAGCGGGACAATACAGAAGTCCCGAGATAAGAAACCTCTCTGGAGACCCAGCACCCTGCACGGGGCCAGCTCCCAGAACCGCTCCCCAGCCCTGAGCCTGCCCCACCTGCCCTGCCCGCACCCTCCCACGGGGGCTGCCCACACCCACCAGGGCACTGAGAGGAGGCAGGCTGAATAAAAGGGCTGCGGTCAGCAGCTGCGGATTGGGCTCCTCAAGGTTAGGCCGGCCTTATCAGTGCCCGGCGCGAGCTCAGTCACGGAATGATGTTTTCCAAATGTTTGCTCAGTATTAGCAGGGTCGGGGCCCTAATGTAACTCCTATTGAATATTAACCAACCTGGGCAGAGGCGGAGAGGATGATGAGCTGTCTTCTCAGAAAATCCCTGGATAGGGACCTTGGGGGGCTGAGCTGGGGTTCCAAGAAAGGGCCCACCACCAACCCACACCTCCTGCACCCCTGGCCCTGCTTCCGGGTCTGGGTTTCCGATGCCGGGAGCCTGACATTTGTCCTTGGCCCACCCGCTGAGGCCTAGGCAGGTGTCAGGTTACAGGAAAGAATTCTTGTCCTGCAGTCATGCCCACTGACCCCCAGGTTTCTCCCCAGAATCTATCACTTCAGGGACCCCACTCCTGGCCACCACAGAAGATCCTCTGGTGGAGACTCACAGGCCTGTGAGATTTGGAGCCCTTCCCTAGGTCAAGAGGAACTTCCCTGCTGGTCCCTCCCAGTTTCAGTCCTGGGAGCCTGGGAGCCTGGGTTCTAGTCCTGACTCCACCCTGGAGCAATCACGTCTCCTCTCTGCCCCAGTTCCCCACCTGTAACGGGGAGAGAGGGAGGTTTAACGGCCTTGTATACACCTAGCCGGACTATAAATCTCACTTGCAGCCCATGCCCTCCTGTCTTCAGGTACTACTTTTTTTCTTTAATATAGGTCAGGTGTACAACATTATAATTTGGTATCTATATACTCTGCAAAGTGATCATCCTCCAAAGCCTAGTGACTTTTGAGTCACCATACAAATGACCCTCAGGGACTACTTTTGGGTTTAACTGCCCGAATCCTGCTAAAACCATCAAGGAAGAAAAAAGAAGACTTGTCCCAACTCTTCTGAACCCTGTAGCTTCCAAGAATCTCTCTTGGCACCGGAACTTCCTACCAGGCTAAGGAGGGGTGCTGGGGCCACAGGACTGAGGCAGAACTAGTAACACTCTTACTTCCCAGAGCTTGATCGCAGTGGCAACTGAACACCTTGCTACCCTGGCCTATTCTCAAAGCACCCAACAACACATGCTCATCGCACAATCTTAACCCAGGCATGGAAGTAAGTACCAGCATCTACTTGCCCACACTGACTCGCCGTCAGCCGATTCTTCTATCCCCCGGGCGCCGTGCCACCTTCCCTGAACCAAGAAGCAATGGCTGTGTTCAAGACTAAGCTAAGGCAGACGGCCTGGCGCTCTCACTGCCCTTCCAGGGACCAGGACATGGGCCGGCACCTCCTTGGCAGCTCAAGGGAAAGACCACAAAACAAACACACAGGCCCCAGAGTCTGGTGAGACACACACAGCTGGGAAGGGTGGTTACCCACCCACTCATTTTATAGAGTCCAGAAGGGGCAGAAACTTCCCCTAAGTGATACATGTGAAAACGGTTCTGGGTGCTTAACAAGAGACATATATATAAATAAAGACTGAGCTTAGGAAGGCTGCTGACCCCTGACCCTTCTCCCCTTGCCTGTCACAAGGGGGCAAATTTTAACATGAGAGAGTCATCCTCTTGATCCTAAAACCTTAGACTGCGAGGGCAACAGCATCATGGACTACTAGACCCACGGACTGTTGGGCCCTTAGACTATAGCTCTCACCCTTCCTCTTGCCACCAGCTCTTCATACGGACCGGGGTGGGCAAACGTAGGTTTACAGTTGTGAGTACGCAAAGTTTACTCTTGTATTATTTATTAATTATTGTATTATTAGTTATTATTATTAACCTACTATTGCCCACCCCGGTATACCACATTCCCATGTGTAACATTTCTCATTTCACAGAGTGGTTCCCAGCTCGGAGGGGAGACTGTCAGAGAGGCTTGGTGCCACTGAGAACTGGGCAGGGAAGAGGCAGGGGGACACGGGCCCTTTGAAGAAGCCCCTTCCCGAGTGTGAGAACCACTGAGGTCGGTGCTAGAACTGTGTTGAAAGCAGGAGGGGGACACTCCTTTGTCAGGGAACAGGTTTGCTGATAGGATGCATGTGCTCAAGCCAAGGCCCTATTAGGATGAGACACAGAAGATATTTCCTAGGGAGGGAGCAGAGCCAACGGGGTGTCAGAGCAGAGACAGGGCAGGGAGGCTGCCACCTCTCCTCAGCAGGCTCAGGCAGGCTGGGTCCCAGGTCCCTGCCGTGGGGGGTGGGGGGTGGAGGGACTGGACCAAAGGTCTGGCTAGGATGCCACAGCCGGGGGCTGGTCCTAGAGCTGGGAAATGTGAGTGAGGGGAGAAAAAAATGAAGAGATTTGAAAATGAAGTTACTTTGAAAAGCAGTTAAAAGATTTTTGCTTCTTGAATTTGGGCTGAAATTGTTGAAATGTTCCTGAGGTCTGGGAAGGCATAAAGCAGGCAGCGTGGAGGTATTAGCCAGACAGCACTGACTCGAGTTCGAAGCTCTGCATTCAGACCCTAGAGCTTCTCTTGACCTGTGTGGGGCCTATGGCAAGCTGCTGAACCATCCTGGGCTGGGTTCCCTCGTCCACGAAAAGGGGGAATATTAATTGTGTCAGCCTGACCTGTGGTGGCACAGTGGATAAAGCCTCAACCTGGAGTGCTGTTGCTGGTTCAAAACCACAGGCTCGCCCAGTCAAGGCGCATATGGGAAGTAACTACGAATGGATGCTTCCTGCTTCACCCCCTACTCACCTCTCTAAAATCAATAAATAAAATCTCAAAAAAAATAATAATAATCGTGCCAGCCACATAGGGTTGTCATAGGAAAGAAAGGATGAAAGGAACCATCCGTGTGATTGGTTCTGCTGGTATTAGGAGGCCTGGGCAGACCTCAACCACTGTGCTCCAGTCTTCCTCTTCTCGCCACCCAGGACGAGTTGGGGCCTTGTTCCCATTCCCTAGAACGTGAAAAGTTGGACTCACCTGATACTCAAGAATGATGACTAAGGAATTGGGGCACCTGTCCCCGGACAGGAAGCTCAAGAACACAGCCTCCCCGCACCATTCATATTTGCTGAGTCTGGGTGGTCCATGGACATTTGTAATGTTCTCTATACCTTTCCTAATGTTCCAGATCGTATATAAATAAAAAACACATGCCTTGGCCGCCCTGTGGTGGTGACGGCGGGCAGGGGGCTGGTGACAGCGGGCAGGGGGGTGGTGACTGCGGGCAGGGGGGTGGTGACAGCGGGCAGGGGGGTGGTGGCTGGGAACCCAAGGAGCTGAGAGTAGGAGCTTATCTCTTGGAATTGTTCTCAAGACCAAGCCCAGCCCCTCCCTATGGTCAGATTTCTAGGCCCTTCCTGCTCTCAGCCATTAGCCAGTCACCCTGGGGCCTGTCACCGAGTCATAAAGTTGTGGGCTCAGTTGTAAATGACTGTGGGGAGCCGTGGGTGCGGGTGGGGCAGAGGTGGCAGGGAAAGGGCCGAGGCTCACCTTCCTTCTTCATGCCAGCCCGGAAGCACTTCTTGAGCCTGCAGTAGCGGCACTGGTTCCTCTTGTCTTTGTCCACCACACACTGCCGACTAAACCTGGGGAGGGCTTTGGATGGTTGGATGGAGAAGGGACAGCCCTCCCGCTCCCAGGACTGAACTAGAACTCTGGCCATCTGGCTGACCCCAGCCTCTTTGCTCTAACCCTTTATCTCAGGAGTTCTCATGTTAACTGTGAGAAAGGCCCTATGGAGTCCAACCCTGTCCTATTAAATGTGGGGAAACTGAGGCTCAGAGAGGCAGCATGTAGACCTGGACCATTCAGCCAGATGGCAGAGCCAAATCGGGAACCCTAGCCCCTAGAGCAGTGGTAGTCAACCTGGTCCCTACCGCCCCCTAGTGGGCGTTCCAGCTTTCATGGTGGGCGGTAGCGGAGTAACCAAAGTATAAATAAAAAGATAGATTTAACTATAGTAAGTTGTTTTATAAAGATTTATTCTGCCAAACTTAGCAAAAATCCAACATAAAGTACTTGGTAAGTAATTATTATTATATGCTTTAACTTGCTGTAACTCTGCTTTATAAATTTTATAAAGTAAAGTTACTTCCCTACTTTATAAACCACCATTACTGTGGAACTGGTGGGCGGTTAGAAAATTTTACTACTAACAGAGATACAAAAGTGGGCGGTAGGTATAAAAAGGTTGGCCCTGGCCGGTTGGCTCAGCGGTAGAGCGTCGGCCTGGCATGCGGGGGACCCGGGTTCGATTCCCGGCCAGGGCACATAGGAGAAGCGCCCATTTCCTTCTCCACCCCCACCCCCTCCTTCCTCTCTGTCTCTCTCTTCCCCTCCCGCAGCCAAGGCTCCATTGGAGCAAAGATGGCCCAGGCGCTGGGGATTGCTCCTTGGCCTCTGCCCCAGGCGCTAGAGTGGCTCTGGTCGCGGCAGAGCGACGCCCCAGAGGGGCAGAGCATCGCCCCCTGGTGGGCAGAGCGTCGCCCCTGGTGGGCGTACCGGGTAGATCCCGGTCGGGCGCATGCGGGAGTCTGTCTGACTGTCTCTCCCAGTTTCCAGCTTCAGAAAAAGAAAAAAAAAAAAAAAAAAAAAAAAGTGGGCGGTAGGTATAAAAAGGTTGACTACCCCTGCCCTAGAGTATCAAAGCACTGCTATTTCCACCGCATCCTATAAAAGCAAAGAGCCCAGGGCGAGCTCCTGGGTATAGCTAAAGGTCAATACTTGGTCCACCATACTCTGGAAGGGAATATAAGTAGAGGCAGTGCCCCACAGTGATTATGGTGGGTCCCTGAATGTCAACCTGGGCTCCGCCACCAGGTTACAACAGGAAAAGTCCAAGCCGTAGCTTCCTCCTCTATAAAATGGGAATAACACTTCAGAGGGGCATTAACAAGAGAAAATGAGGTAATACCTGAATGGAGCTTGTCACAATATCCGCACATGGCAAATGCTCACAGCGAATGGTTATTATTTCATTATTGTTGTCACTCAGAATGGCAGATGCCTTTAAAGGAGGTGTATCTGAGGTTTTAGGAAGCCCGTGGGGTGGATGGAAAGATCTGGGGCCAATCCCATATTTGCTCGAGAAAAAGCACCAGTTTGGGGGATGGGCCCCATCCTCTGAGGCTTCAGAGGAGGCTTGACCCTAAGCCTCATGGATCCTTATTTGCTAAATGAGGAAAATAACAATTGGCCTGTAGGAATGATTAAATACATGCATAGAATTAGTATGGTGCTTGCATATAGTAAGTGCTCAGTAAAGGGCAGCCCACAGCTTTCTGATCAGTGAAGGAGGTTCCTAGAATGCATGCTTCCATCTGATTCCACAAAGCCTAAATAACCAGAGGAGGCTTGAGGACCTTGAAGGGCAGATGCCTCTGGGACCTAGTCAGGGAGAAGACAGACCCTAGGGAACATTAGCCCAGGTGTGCCCATTTCCCAGCTGGATGAGTCACAGCCCCAAGCAGGGCTCCTCACCTGCAGGAGTACATGTGGTTCTTTCTCACGCTCCTCCGGAAGAAGCCCTTGCAGCCATCACAGCTTGAGGCACCATAGTGTTTGCCTGTGGCCCGGTCCCCACAGATGGCACACAGGGCACTGACACCCAGGTTGTTGGTTGCATTGAGGTTGGCACCTTCTGATGGGGATGTGTCTGCACCAGAAGAAAAAAGAGTGAAGGCTCAGGAGGGGTAGAAAGTCACCTCTTTTTACAAACCAATATGAGTGTTGTGGGGATCTCCCAGGGCTTCAGCCTCAGCCAGAATATCATGGTGTTCCCACTCCCTCAGTGACCTTGGGCGAGCCCCTTGGCCGTTTGGAACTCCTGTTTGGCATCTCTAACTTAGGGATGGTGTGACAGTGACTTCACAGAGTTGTTTGTGAGGGTTCATTTCTCCTGTGGTGGAGACTGCTAGCCCAGCTTTCTCTGGGAAGCAAGGAAAAGTTGGCCACACCCTAGGATGCATCCAACCCTTACAGACCTTGAGACTGGGCAGAGGGGGCTGTGGAAGGGAAAATTGATCCCCGAGCATCTGCCCAGGACCAGGTCCTGCCCCTCACTTCTCATCAAGTGACCAGGGTGGGGTGGGTCTCAGCTCAGTGTCCAAGGGCCCTGCCAATTCTCCCAAGAAATGAGAAGACACGCACCAAGGACAGTAGCTCACTTGCCCTCCTGGAAGAGTCATGGCAAGGATTTGCACACCGCTCAAACACCTCTTGTCCCAGAGGCAAAAGCTACTGCATCTATATGAATGTGAGGAGGGCTATAAGATGCAGGTGGCGAGGGTCTTGGATTAAGTGCTGGGGGTCCTGGGGTGCTAGTGCTGATGCTGCCACTAACTCACCTTGAACTTGGGCAAGTTTTTTTTCCTTGCTTCAATTTCCCCTGAGTCTCACCGTAGAGCCCTAACTGTAAAGGGGGCAATTCTACCAGTCCAATGGTTTTCAATATTTTTTTCAATTTCAGTAGCCATACCCTCTTTTTATACACAAATCTTTCACCAAGAATAGACCTCTTGGAGAAGATGATAAACACTATGTTCCATCTCCCCTGAAAAATGCATGCATGTGCACCACACAAAGTCATAGCACACGTGTTCTCACAGAAACCCTGAATCAGACCTGGATTCCTAAGGGACATCAGGTAAGAACTGGAGAGGGGCATGGCACTGTGTTAAGAGCACAGAGTCTGGCCCTGGCTGGGTAGCTCAGGTGGTTAGAGCATTGTCCCAATACACCAAAGTTGCAAGTTCAATCCCCGGTCAGGGCACATACAAGAATCAACCAATGAATGCATAAATAAGTGGAACAAATTGAGGTTTCTTTCTCTTTCCCTTCAACTCTAAAAAAAAAGCAATAAGTTAAAAAAAAATTTTTTAATAAAGAGCACAAAGTCTGGAGCCTGTCTGCCAAGTTTGAATCCCAGCTTACCCACTTCTTAGCCATGTGACCTTGGCTGAATTAACTTCTCGCCTTGTTTCCTCCCTTGTAAAACAGGAGGAAAGTGCTCTGGGACTGTTATGGTGATTCGGTGAAGTGCTTGTCACATAATAAGCATTTGTGAAATAAGAACTTTTCTACAGAAGAAAATTCTCAGAGCAGAAGGCAGTCTCCATGCGAGAGCGGACACCGCTACATTTCATTCCACTGTCGCCTGGCTGAACACCTCCTAGACTCCCAAGGGTGCCCAGGAGTGTGACCCTCTCCTCTTGGTGAATTATTCCTGGAGATGGGGATAATTGTTAAGCCATGCTGGTGCCCTTTCTCCTGCAGCCTCGCCTCCCCAGACCCCTGGAAAGAGCTGACCCCACAATTCCTGGCCATTCAGGTTGAGGCTGGGGGAAGGGGTACCCACATCCTGGGCAGGAGGGCTCAGTGCTGCCCAGTATATCACCTCACCCCTGGGGTCAGCTGATGGGCCCTATTTTCCAGGTGAGCACCCCAGGCTCAGAGAGGCCAAGTGGCTTGCCCAGGGTCATCACACTGCCGCTAAGGAGAGGAGCCAGATATATGGCCCAGGTGTGCTGGACGGCCCTGACCATTGCTGCCCTTGCTGGAGTGTCTGTTGCGGCCTATGAAGCAAGGACCCCCTTGCTGCTGTGGATTCGGAGTTGCAGGTAGGAGACAGGAACTATTCTTGGAGTCTTTGGCTACCAGCCTAGGATGCATGCCAAACTTAACCCTAACTCTCAGATCACTCCAAACCCCAGTAAAGAACGTAACCCTTCTTACAGCTGTTCAGATTTCCTGATGACTCACATGGGGCCAGGCCCAATCACCCGTGTTAAGGTCTTAGGCACCTTATCGTATTTTAGCCTCCAGTTAGCCCTGAAAGGCAGGCGCTATTATTTATTCCCATTTTACAGATGAGAAAACTGAGGTTCCAACAGGAAAGAACCTATGCCAGAATTCGAGCCCCAGTCTCTCTGGCTCCAGAGCAGGAAGCTGTCCTGTCTTCAGGTCACCCAATCAAGGGGCTTGGCCTCTGACTCAGGACTCCTGGGAGCTGGAGGCATGAGCTCTGGAGGGTAGACGGTGCCAGCTCCAGGGAGCAGCCTGGAGCTGGGCGGTGGCCAGGAGTGCAACAGCACACGGTGTCCCTATGGGGTCACACAGCACCCTGCCTAGTGCAGCAGCTCCTTGTTTACCATTTCCTGCGTGTTTTTCCCTCAGCTCCTTCACGTGACCCTTGGACACTCCAAAAAGCTAGCCAACAAGCAGGCTTGGGATAAGTAAGCCCATTTTGTAGAAGAGGCCAGGAAAGGTGAGGGGACATGCCCAAGGTCACACAGCGAGTGGATGACAGGAGCAGGTGAGCAGTCGGTAAGACCGACCATGGACAGTGTTTACTACCACAGGCAGGGCAGTCACCACCTTCTTGCTGAGCCAAACTGACCACAAGTCTTAGAGGCCTTGGCTGAAGCCACAGAGCCAGGGCAGGAAGGCAGGTGGCAGGTTGACCTCGGCCGCTGCCACCCACTTCTCCTCTGAGGTTGGCCTGCCACCGGTGAGGGATCTTCCTCTCCAGGAACTTCTGGCTTCCAAGCCTCTCTCCTTCCCCCACCTCCTGTGAGGAGACCCCCCCCCCCATTTTAGATGGGCTCCCAGTGATGTGGGAGCGATGTATACATCTGGGGAGGCATATAAAAGCAACAAAATCTGCTCAAAGACAAACGGACATGTTGCTGACGTGAACCTCATTTGGTAAATGGCAGTGTCAAAATCCTGTCCATCATGTCTGCGTAATCGTGACCACCAGACAGCGCCAGCCCTGTACAGGATGTGACATGTACACAAGCAGGTACGCACAGGACATGAGTCAGAATGCCCACGCAGGGCGTGTGTGCCCAGGAACCACAGGGCATACAAACGAATCCACATCCACAGTATGTGTGTACAAATATCCACAGGCACATGCATACACACTCACCACCACTTACAGACGTAAGCAAGACAAACACAGGCGCCTCCAGAGACACAACTAACACGACCCACTCAAAGAACAAACACAAATGAAAATGGACACGGAACAGGCACACCCAGACAAATGAACACAAACATGCAAATGGTTCCCACAGGCATACGGTTGCCAACCCATGCACCACCCGCCCGCCCACTTCCAGGGAACTCCTGCATGCACACCCCACCAAGAGAAGCCCACAATCACACACATATACATGCGTGCATGCACACACACTACTGACTGCTGTCTCATTAGCAGAACTTCCCTGAGAACTCCATTTTTTCTAAGTGGGGCATTCACCCCAGGAAAGTCTCAAAGACCCAGAAACATTTGTGCCTTCATCCACCACTCCAGGGAATGGACATACCTTTTCATCTAGCCAGGGCCCAGGGGATTCAAGAAGTGGGGCGCCATCACTAGAGCTAGGTGCAAGAGGGAGCTGACCATGATGGCCCCGCTCCCAGTGACATGCTGGCTTTGAGGTACCAGGGACCGGAAGGGCCTGGCAGGAATTCCTGGGACCTACTTTTGCTAGAGATCTGCCTTTGCAGGCCTCCCCTGACCCAGAATGCCCCTGGTCACTGTACCCAGGCACATTTCCTTCACCTGGCAACACCTGTGCTGCCTTATTGAACCAACCTGGTCTATCATTCTCCTCCCAACCCAACACTGAGCAACACCAACCCGCTCCCATACCTGGGCATACCTGCCCGCAACTGGCGCTCCTGGGCACCCCTGCCCCCACCTACCATTGCCCATCGTCAACACCTGCACATTCTCAAACTCCAGGGTGGTGTAGGCTGGGTCCAGCGCAGCACTGTAGTCAGCCATGTCCATGTCGACCAGGGTTTTGGAGAGGCGCATCCTCCCCTCCACACCTCAGTCACTTGCCCTGCCCAGGATGCCCACCCCAGAGGCTCCAGGCCGAGCGGCCCCCGCCCTTCACCCTCCCCCTGCCTCCTCCCAGGTGCGCTGTCTGCCTTCCTGCCTTTCAAACTGTCCTCTGGGAGGATCTCCCAGGAGTCCTGGCCTAGCCTCTGCGAGGGGTGGAGGCTCTGCCCGGGAAGGGTGGGGTTAATGGTTAATCGGCTCCCCCACTGCTCGATAGTCTGGGCGGGGCTGCAGGGATTTGCCTGTTTGTTGGTTTCTGGCTGACACCCGGGGTGCTATTACAACTGGTGGGGCCTTAACTCACCGATATTTGATATTCGGTTATTGATTCTGCAAGATGGAGAGGCTAGCTCACCAGCACTCACTTGACCCCTGACTCAGCCACCCTCCAAGTCACTGTCACTCCAAGTCAGGCATTCTGACTGATGCGCTGGGACACCGACAGGGCACCACCAAGCCGCCCTGATTCAACCACTTCCCAAATCATTGACTTCTACCCTCAATGCTCTTACAGAGATAAAGCTGCCGCAGGGCTCACGGATTTAAAACCGAAATCCCAGGCCCCGGACACCAATCTTCTGGGTCCCTGTGCTGGGAGCTCCCTTCCCGTCCCCCACCTCCGTTGGGAGCAGAACGGATCAGAAGTTTGGTGGGGCTGGACTCCCCTCCGGTTCCATGCCTCTGCTCCCGTGACCCCACCAGGGCCCCACCAGCCCCCACAGCCCACAGCTGCTCAGGCCCAGACAGACTCCATTTCCCACATCCTCCTGATTCCTCCGCTCCCTCTGAGCAGGCGAGCAGGCGGAGACCAGGCTTACAGCCTCACAGACCTGGATTTACGTTCTGGCGCCTGCCACCCGCTAATCATGACTTTGGGTAAATGATTCTCCTCCGTGTGCGTTTTATAGAGGAAACTGAGGCTCTATCCACCTCAAGGGTGGTTTGAGTGGTAAATGAGGTGGCATTAGCAAAACAGCAAACGGTGCCTAGCACGTGTCCTTCCCTTCTGCTCCCTGATCCCTCGTCTCTCTTCCCCCACCTCCTCCCTTTGGAGTGGGCATCATGGCAATGCCACCCGAGCAGCTGCACAGAACCCCACACTTGGGTCCTGCGCTTGGTTTAATGCTCCGCTGTGGCCGAAATTCTTAAAAACTTCTGAACGCAGGGCCTGCACTCTCATTTTGGACTGGGCCCTGGTCGTGGAGCAGCTGGTCTTGCCTGCCTTCAGCTCGTGGCCCTTCCATTTCTCCTCACACCTCCAGTCGTCACTGCCCTCTCTCCACAGACACTTCTAAGAGCTCCTGATCTAGCTGGGGAGGCTGCAAGGTGGAAGGGAGAAATCCCTGGGCACCGGGAGAAGGACGTGAGGCTTAGTGGCCTGGCTGCCTGTCCTCCTCTGCCAGCTGGAAGGACCAAGGTGGAGGGTTTAGTAACACTGTGAGCAAGAGTGGGTGAATTAGTGAGAGAGCCAGCCAGTTAGTGAGAGGGGGAATTAGTGAGAGAGTGAATTGATAAGTGGGTGGTGAACTGAGTGGATGAATTAAAGAGTGGGTGAATTAGTGAGAGAGCCAGCCAGTTAGCGAGAGGGGGAATTAGTGAGAGAGTGAATTGATAAGTGGGTGGTGAACTGAGTGGATGAATTAAAGAGTGGGTGAATTAGTGAGAGAGCCAGCCAGTTAGTGAGAGGGGGAATTAGTGAGAGAGTGAATTGATAAGTGGGTGGTGAACTGAGTGGATGAATTAAAGAGTGGGTGAATTAGTGAGACAGCCAGCCAGTTAGTGAGAGGGGGAATTAGTGAGAGAGTGAATTGATAAGTGGGTGGTGAACTGAGTGGATGAATTAAAGAGTGGGTGAATTTGAGATGGTGTATTAATGAGTGAATGGGTGAATGAATGAGTGGGTGAATGAGTGAAAGAGTCAACCCATGAGTGGGCGAATGGGTGGGTGAATGAATGAATAGGCAGATCAGAGGGAGAAGCAGCATCTGTTGGAGGGGCGTGGGGAGGCACCCTCCTCTAGTCTTTCAGTTATTAGGAGCCCTTTCTCAGCCTAGCATAGCTTTGTTCTCCC